>NC_089837.1:277417992-277736492 GCF_035609145.1 Eleutherodactylus coqui | reverse complement strand
CTACAGCTGGTCCTCAGTTTTGAGGGGAGGGACACTTGTCCCCTGGGGAGACTTAATCCCTTTTGGCTTGACCAACAGGAGGTCTGCACTTATACTGACCAGGAGGCGGAGATTTACTGGGAAATTAATGCTGCTTCGGCATTCGAGTCCACGGTCTTGGAGGCCTTTAAAAGCCTTCAGTAGAGGGTTCTTTTGCTGGGGCCATCTTAGTTTATAGAAAGTCTCTGCAACAGGCAAGGGAGGACTTGGAGCGTTGTCTCTCCAAGGCGGAAACCTGTTGTATTATGGCTCCCCCTGAGGCAAATCACTTTGCACTTAACTGTCTGAGGAAAGAATATAAGTTATAAAAGGGATAAAAATGGCCGACTTTTAGCCTACCTCACCAGCAAGAACAATGTTATTTCCCCAATTGTAGGAATCCAGGATACATCCGGGGCCTTGGTCACTGACCCTGAGCTTATCAATAATGTATTTGTTGCCTTTACACAGATCTGTATACCTCCTAGCTCGTTTGCCCTGATGAAGCCCTGAAGTCCTACCTTGACACTATTACTTTCCTGACATTAGCCCAGACTAGAGCGACAATGCTGGATGGTGACTTGGAGCAGGAGGAGATTGTAGAGTCTATTAAATCTTTCCCAAACAGTAAATCCCCAGGTCCCGACGAGCTCCCCATGGAATGGTACAAAAAAACCGTGGAATTTATAGCCCCGAAACTCCTTGTGTTAAACAGTATCCTTCGGGAGGGGGGTTTGCCACCAACTAGGCGTGAAGCTTTGATAGTCTTGATTCCCAAGCCTGGAAAAAAAACCAGGGAACTGTGGCTCGTACCGGCCTATCTCCTTACTCAATAATGATATTAAAATCCTGGCTGAGGTTCTGGGAATGCGTATTAATAGGGCCCTTAGTCACATCATACATGCTGATCAGTCAGGATTTATGCCAGGCAAGAGTACAACTATGAATGTCAGAAGACTTTTCACTAACCTTGCGCTATCGCATTCCAACCGAGGGAAGTGTACCTTGGTCTTCATTGATCAGGCTAAGGCCTTTGACTCAGTGGAGTGGAGGTATCTGTGGGAAGTGGTGGCTCGTTTTGGGTTCGTGCCAATCTTTATTAAGTGGTGGCCCGGTTGCGGACGAACACCCATATATCTAAGCAGTTTTCCTCTGTCCCCAGCCCTCTTTCGCAATTGAGCCACTTGCAGTACAGATTCGAGCGTCAATGGCAGTCACGGGGTTCCAATTGAGAACTCATGAAAAGCGGCTGGCATTGTACGCGGATGATACGCTTCTGTTTCTGCAAGACCCAGAATCCTCTTTAGCCTCAGTGCTCTCAATTTTTAACATTTACGGAGAGTACTCCGGAGTAAGGGTTAACTGGGATAAAACTGGGCTGTTGGCGGTCGATCTCCCTGCGGCATCACTAGCCCTCCCTGCCCCCTGGAGTGCACAGATAGCGTCACCTAGTTGGGAATAGTGATGCGGAGATCTACTGACCATTTTTACACAGATAATCTTGCTCCACTTTTGGACTGGGCAAGAGACATGGCAACGTGATGCGCTTCACTGCCATTGACCCTAGTTGGTTGTATAAACCTAATTAAAATGAAGTTATTACCCAAATTTTTGTATATATTTCAGAACGCCCCTATCCTAATCCCTAAAAGATTCTTTACAGCTCTCCTAAAATACTCCTTCGCAAAAATCAAATTGGAAACTCTCTGCCTGCCCACGGATGGAGGGGGGTTGGCCCTTCCCCTTTTCTACTGTTACTACCTGGCTAGTCAAATGGTATTTGTGGGGTGCTGGCTGTCGTCTACTGCCTATAACCCAGTGGTGGGATTTGAGTGCATAGTAGGGGGCTCAGAACAAAGTTTGAGAGGCTTATTAGTAAGGGGCCCAACCTCGCGTGTAAGTGCCCTACCTGCGCCCATGTGGGTGACTCTGAAAATCTGAAACGCCGCCCTTCATTTGATACCTGATGAGGTAGCCAAGTGGTCTCCTCATATCCCTCTATGCTGTAATCCCAACCTCCCACACTTGCAATGTATGCCTGACATAGTCTTCTGGAGATGACATGGGATCACTACCCTCACAGATGTTGTTGAAGGTGGCGTTTTCTGTACCTTTTTAAAATTGCAGACACGTTTTGGCCTCCCTAGTAGCTCGCCTAGTACCTAGCCTTTTTAGGTATTTCCAACTTCGCCATGTCCCGAGAGCTTAATTTGAGGGCCTGAGTATCCCCCTTGTCATGACTCGGCTGGAGGAGTTGGCACAGATGGCTAATATTCTGAAGCCCCTCTCCTGTTTCTATAGACAGCTGACACATAACTTTGCTTCACCGGGAGACAGGGCTCTTAAAAAATGTGGCTCGGATATATTGGACATGGACTCAGATGACTGGAGAGGCCTTTTGGCAGGCTCTGGGTCTCCCTTAATAAGTACTAGAGACAGGCTAATACAAATCAAGTTCCTCCATAGAGTCTATTATACTCCTAGCCATCTAAACGCTATGGGCTTATCCCCTAGTTCAGACGGCGCAAGGTGCTTGATGGATGCAGACACAACTATGCATATGTTCTGGGAGTGTCATGTTTTACAAGCTTATTGGAGGGATGTTCTTGAGTTCATGGAGACGCATCTGGAAGCGCCATGTATTCTATACCCTAAGGTCTGTCTCTTCGACCTTGTGGAAGAAGTTCCGATTGATGCGGCAGCATGCACCCTATACAAATTACTTTTTTGTATGCTAAAAACATAATATTACTTAATTGGAAACTCCCCCCCAAAAAACAAAGAAAGTGTTTAAAAAAAAAAACATTGGGAAGACTTGCTTGAAAAGGAGGTCTCTTTCCTGGAGACCCCCCCTATATGGAAATGTTATAATAATCGTTTTCTCAGCAGAGGGTCCCTCCAAGGCATGTCCAGATGACGTTTTTGAAATAGAATTTTTTTATTTACACATATAAAACAAAAAAAAACCTGTTGCATGCATAAAATTATAAATACATGCAATGCGTTTTGGGGTCTTAAACTACTCTTTTATCAAGCATATTGTATTTCATATTATTATCTACCAGATATAAATGGAGCATGAATACCAATTTGCAGTGCCTCTAGCCAGCATCGTTTATTAGGATGAAACAATAGCATGATCTCCTTTATGTTAAGGCACATTTACACTGGACAAATGTCGGGCAAATGATGCCCGACACTCGTCACGGCATATACTCGCTCTCGTGATACTGCACAGCAGCGAGTATCACTGGCTCGCTAACAGAACGGCCAGAAGGTGGCCGGGGCAGCTGGAAGAGATTTCACTCCATGCTCTCCCCCGCTTCTCTCCATTCACTTTTCACAACAGCTGTTCAGTACTGAATGGCTGCTGCTTACACTCAACAATCATCATTCAGGATTTTAAGTTGCATAAAATGTGTATGTGTGTTTTCTATGGCTAGATTAATTTTTCCTTTTTTTTTGCAGAATTCAGCCAGGGTTCTGGAAATATGACAGACAAAAGCAGTCAGGATCAGCTGCTGTTTCTCTTTCCAGAGTTTAACCAACAAAATCAAGTCACAGGGCAATCTGATGATTCCTGCTCAGAACCTGCCAACAAGAAAATGAGACGGAATCGCTTCAAATGGGGACCTGCTTCCCAACATATTCTTTACCAGGCATATGAAAGACAAAAGAACCCCAGCAAAGAAGAAAGAGAGGCTTTAGTTGAAGAATGCAACCGGTAATGATGGAGCCAAAGTATCCACCTGTGATATAGAAGTTTCTTAAGGCCTCGTTCAGACGAGCATGTTTATTTGCGCGTCTATTAGAGCCATTCGTTTCCTATGTGTTCACATGTCCGTGTTTTACAGGTGTGCAAACGCATGCACCTGCAAAAGATAGGACAGCATGCACCATAGGTCTGTGTTGCGTGCAAATATTCCCTGTCACGGTATTCAGTAATTATGGCACTGCCTGCGTGGACTCAAGAATCCCTTGCCACAGCTGTGGCAGAGGATCGCGATTTTCTCTAATTGCTTTCAATGGGGCTGCAGCTGCTCCCGGTGGCCCCATTGAAAGCAATAGGCTGCCGAAAAAACCCTTGCAGTGATTTTCGAGGAAGCACTTTAAATATAAGACCTTCCCTGAAAGTCATTCCTAGCATGTGTAAAAAAATATATATACTCACATTTCCACCGCTGTCGGGGCTCGGAGTCTAGCCGCTTGGCCCCGCCTGCTGAAAGGGCTGTGTCTGATTGGCTGAGCGCTCAGTCAATCACAGGCAGCAATCAGCCATTCATTGAATTATGAATGGCTGAGCACTGCCTGTTACTGGCTGAGTGCTGTGACTAATCACAGGCAGCGCTCAGCTGTCATTCAGTGAATCCCTACCCCACAGTCCACATAGGAAGAAGTCGGAAGATGGCTATCATAAGCACTACACAACTAGTACCTACCAGAAATTCCTGCAGGTGTAATGTTGCTATAAGCCTCTTGGCAGCCTCCTGCAACAATTTTCTTCTGGTCTTTTCATCAATTTTTTAGGGATGTCCAGTTCTTGGTAAAGCGAACAAAATTTTTTTTTTTTGGGGGGGGGGGGAGCAAGGGTAACCAGTTCCACCAGGGGCTTTGCCATGAGCAGTTCAGTCCCCTTTAAAAATAACCTTTATTGATATGGTAGTAAAATATATTACAGCAACAATGAATTAAAATATCAATCTCAATATAGCATGATTGAGTGTAATACAGTAGACTTGACCAGTCTAAAGCTCCATTTAGAAAGGACAAATGTCAGGCAAATGATGCCCGACACTCGCCCTCACACATACTCGCTCTTGTGCTGCACAGGAGCTAGTATCGCTGGCCCACAGCACGGCGGCTGGAGGAGATTTTTCTCCTCGCGCTCCCCCGTCCCTCTCCATTGACTTAACATAGCGGCTGTTCAATACTGAGTGGCTGCAATTTACACTGAACAATTGTTCAGCTCATCGTCCATCATTTATGCTGCATAAACGATGGACGATGAGCTGAACGATGATCGTTCAGTGTAAATATCAGCTGTTCAATATTGAACAGCCGCTATGTTAAGTCAATCGAGAGGGGCAGTTGAGAGCGAGGAGAAAAATCTCCTGCAGCCTCCACATCCCCCTGCTGACCGCTAGTGTATGCACCGCGAGTGTATGCGGGGACGAGGTTCGGGCATCATTTGTCCTGTCTATATGGGCCCTAAGAGAGACACGATCCTGTCTTGCTAATTATATACAAACATTAGCATCAAGACTGTGATACTTGCTGCAATTAGTGCGCGCTACCAAACAGCAATAAACTGCTATGCACTAAAGATAGATCCCTGCATGAACTGCCAGGATGTATGGTAAGATGCTGCCAGATAAACTAAGTCTGAAAAAAGCTTAGCAGGAAAGACTACATGAGGCTCTATACTAAAAGAACAGGGCAAAGGGGGAGCTCTTCCTTTAGTACAGAGCCTCGTGTAGTGGAGATGAGTGAGAAGACTTTAAGGCCATGCATGCTCCTCTGGGGAAGTATATGCCATACATGGTCAAGGACTGCATATGCAACGAATGATCATTTGGTAAAAGAAAGGTCTTTCATAAATGGAACATTTTTTAGGACCTTGAAAAAAAATTTTTCTTAGAGCAGGACGAAAATTTAAAATGCAAAAATATTGCTCTCCAGATGATAATGGTCTGTCATTGGTTAGCTAAAACTATTGATAATTTTATTTTACCTACTGAATGATCGTTTTGGTTGAAATCTTCCACTTTCATCAACTTTAGTCTAATGTGTTTGGACCAAGAATCCTCCGAACAAGCATTTACACCATATAATAAAATCGATTAAAATGGACAATTTCAAGTAAAATGATCATTCATCAGGTGAAATTTAGCAATCAGCAATTATTTTAGCAAACTGATGACACATCTTTATTTTCTGAAAAGAAGTTGGTTGTGTTTCAAATTTTCATCCAATAGTCTGACGAAAAATCTTTGGTTCTTAAGAAAGATCTTTTGCCCACGAATGACAAAATGTTCCCAGAAATTTCTATCCTTTTTGCCCGATGTAAATGAACATATGTGACAATTTGAACGGCTGTTTTGACCAATATAGTCTAAAATTTGCATAGCTGTGTCAGCAAAACTATTGTTTACCAGATAATCACTCATTCAACGGTTGTTCAGCTATCAACCTACCTCTAGCTAATGTGTGTGGCCACTATTATGCCCTGTTTAGACAAGCTGATTTTTGTTTGAACGAGCAGGTGGCGTCACTGCTAACTCATTCGCTCTCATTCAGTTTGTTTAGACAGGCAGATCATCATTGAGAATTATTCACTTCTTGTTCAGTATTTCACAATCCTATGGGAAAAACTGAGCGGGCAGTGTTTAATCACAACAATAAGTGTACAAGTCAACGATGACTTTTAGTCCTGCTGAAACTGAATGATGTATGAAAAGTGCATGATTCTCCTTCGCCGTTTGGTCGTTGGCTTGTGTTTAACAGGACAATTGTCGCTCAGTTTCTATTTTTTCAATGATAATCGTTACGTCTAAATGCAGCATGATTCAAAGTTTACTGCAGTCTCCAAACCTCCCTAATTAAACTTATGTATGCAGAGATCACTTACACTACTCATAATTCCTGATATGGATGGTCCACTGTTCAAAATAAACACTTGTATCTAATGATCAAGGCTCTAATTTCTTTTAGTCCGCCTGCACACGAACAGGAGCCTGCAGCGGAATCCAACCCTGTACTTACCTGGTGTCCGCTTGTACCTATCTTTTTGTTATTTTTCTGCACATCGGATAGTCACGGTGAGCCGCTGTCAGACATGCGCAGTACAGATTTTTGTTTTTTAAACATTTGCTTTTCCAACGTCATCGCTAGGCTGACACTGCACAAAAACCGAGCATGCTGTGATTTTTCCTCCGCTCGCGGCAATCACAATTCGTTTTTCGAGAGTGTTAAGGAAGAATCGATTTTTCCATAGCTCACTATGGATGGTATTTGCTGCACATGCCGACCGTAGATTACATAATGTAATGTAAATCCGTTTGTGTGTAGGAGCCCTTACTGTAGATTGCAAGCTCTACAAACTACTGTAGGGTGGTCTGTACTTGTATCTCACTACTTGCTGAAGATTTCAGGAAATGAACTCTACAGTATCTTGACTTTAGTTTATTCTATTGTATTCCCTAATTTTAAATTGCAATAGAATAAATAGGTTTATATAAATAATAAATAAAAAATAAAAGTCTAATACGCAACAACTCTTTAATGTATATTTCTCCCACAGGTTGGCTAGTAATACAAAGTATCAAAAACAGTACTGAAGAAAGAAAATATAACATTTATCTAACAAAAAATTATGAAAGTTGTTCATCAGGCTACAAAAGCATAAAAGTAGCAATACTCACCTCTCCTATTTCCCCGCCACTCCCTTTGAGTGATAGCAATTTCCCTATGGCTTTCCACCTCCTGCAGCAGTGATGACATCCTGACACAGGGATATGCATCTGTTAATTACCAAAGAAAGCCGGTGATTGGCTCAGCAGTCATGTGACATCATCACCGCAGCAGAAAGCAGATAGTGGGAAATTTGGACACCATTGAAATGGGAGCAATGGGGAATTTGGGAGGTGAGAATTTCTTCTTTTGTCTTTTTTTTCCTGTTCGTGAGCACTTTCAGAATCTTTCATTTGGCTGGATAACCTCTTTAACAATTAACTTTTTTTTCCTTCTCATTTTTGTGATTCATGCTTACAGAGCAGAATGTCTACAGCGAGGAGTATCTCCATCAAAGGCACATGGCTTGGGATCAAATTTAGTGACAGAGGTTCGTGTATACAACTGGTTTGCTAACAGGCGGAAAGAAGAAGCTTTCAGACAGAAATTGGCCATGGATGCCTATAGCACAGGACCATCACATGCACACCACATGAATCCACTTTTGTCACACGGATCTCCACATCATACGCAGTCAAGTTCTCCGCCAAGTAAATTGCAAGGTAGGAAAATGCGTTTTGTATAGATTTGACTTAAGTAGAGATGAGCGAGCACCAAAATGCTTGAGTGCTCATTACTTGAGCTGAGCTTTTTGTAATGCCCGAGAGCTCATTTCGAGTAACGAACCCCATTGAAGTCAATGGGAGCCTCGAGCATTTTTCAGTGGAGCTGCGGCTGCACCCCTGAATTGTTTTTCATGGAAGGGCTTTACATATAAGCCCTTCCTTGAAAAACAATAATTTAAGTGTAAAGAAAAAAAACTAAAAAAAAAACTTACCTCTCCGCCGCTGCTGTGTCCCCCTTGTGGATGCAGAACACATCTGCCGTATGGGGCAGATGTTTCCTTCATCCCCGCTAGTAAAAAGAATTCCCTACTGCTGCACCTGCCACATCTGTGACAGATGCAGCAGAGGAATTCTTCAATTCCCTACTGCAGCTGTCACACGTGGCAGTTCTGGTAGAGGATCCTGCTGCCGACACCCATCATTGGATTTCAGGGAAGGGCTTTAAATATAAGCCTTTCCCTGAAAAAATAGTAAACAATAGTGTAAAAAACAAAAAAAATACATACTCACCTCCCTTCAGCTGCCGGGGCTCAGTCGCGTCTTCTATCCGCTGTCCCCAACTCTGTAGTACTGACCTATCAGCAGGCGGGGATTTAAAATCCCTGCCTGCTGAAAGAGCTGATGTGATTGGCTGAGGCGCTCAGACAATCACAGGCAACTCTCCCCTGTCATTCATGCGCGGTAGGTGATGACACGGACATGCGCAGTAGGTGATGACGCAGAATCCACAATCTTTCTGCAATGTCATTGCGGATGGGCCACAGATCGGACGGCTTTTATTGACTTTAAGGAAAGACATTTGCCTGGAATCCGCGCAAAAATAAAACATGCTGCGATTTTTCCTCCACAAATACAAAAAAATCGCAATAGATTTATGTTCGTGTAGAGGAAACCATTTTTTCCAGTAGCATGTTATGGGCAGTATTTGCTGCGGAATCCGAAATCCACCCGTGTGCAGGCGGCCTATCTCAGTCAAAAATATGCCAGTCTGTCTAAGATGGGCAATGCTGTGTTGGACAATATAATGACTATAAGAGCTCTTTTACATGGGACAACTGTCAGGCATAGAAGCAACAGAAAAACATATATATATTGTTCGTCGTGCAGATCATGCAGCCCTTTACACTAAAAATGATTATCTTTCAGATTCCTACGATCCAGTGTGAATTTGAATGTTAATCATGCAATGTAAAAGGGCCCTTAGGGTGTCTTCAGATGGTCGTGATTTCAGAAAGGTTTTATGTTCACTAGCGTGATTCTCGCATGATATTACAATGCGCAAGAAAAGATAGGGCTTGAACTATCTTTCTCGCATGTAGTTTTTCTACATGCGAGAAAAGATAGAGCAGGAACTATCTTTTAACTTTTTTTTGCTTGCACAAAATAGCGTGGACTTTTATTGTAAAAAAAAAGCGTTTTGACAGGTTGATGCGCTAATACGCTCTGTAACAGCAAGTGTATTTGCGCATGCAACCGTCTGAAGAAGTTCTAAGATACGTGTACTCCACCTATACACTGGTGCAAGCCCTTTTCCTGTTCATTTCATGAGAATGTTTCATTTACTAACACTTCAACCATTTTTGCATGAACGTTAAATTGCTATATATGCGCGTTATCCCCCTTGAAACTAGTATGTGTAAAAGTCTATAACAAGTCAGTAAGTTGCAAAGAATTTAGTAAATGTATATTCTTAATTACTTGATTATTCATTAGAATATGATATTCAACAATATCAAATATAAGCTGCCTGTATAAGGCTGCCTGCACACGAATGGGTCAGATTCCGCATGCAGCAGCCCGCAGCAGAATCTGACCCTATGCTCAGCCGGTGTCCACCTGTACCTGCATTTTCTGTCAGACAAGCACAGTACAGATTTTTTTTTTCAATTTTTTTCCCCACCCCGGATTTCGCGACCTTTCCGCAATGTCGAAAATAAAGCATGCTGCGGTTTTTCCTCTGCTCACGGTAATCGTGATTCGATGCATGATGCGCCGGCGCTGGGCTGTGCCGTGGATTCCCGCAATACTTCTGCAGTGCTCACTGCAGAAGTATCGCGGGAAGGACGGCTTCCATTGACTGCAACGGAACCAGTCCATGTGATTTTCCGCACAAAATAGAACATGCTGCGATTCTCGCCCGTGAATGGAAAATCACAGTTGATTTCCGCTCGTGGGGGGTGTCATGTTGTTTATGATGCAGACAATTAGTGATATCTAGTGAGCATTTGCTGTTTACAAGGGCCTAAACATAGAATCATAGAATGGTAGAGTTGGAAGGGACCTCCAGGGTCTTTGGGTCCAACCCCCTGCTTAGCACAGGATTTACTAAATCATCCCAGACAGATATTTGTCCAGCCTTTGTTTGAAGACTTCCATTGAAGGAAAACTCACCACCTCCCATGCTAACCTGTTCCACTCATTGATCCCCCTCACTATCAAAAAGTTTTTTCTAATAGCTAATGTGTGTCTCCTCCCTTTCAGATTCATCCCATTTCTTCTAACTTCTCTGAACTTGCTCCAGTTTGCCTATGTCTTTTTTAAAGTGGTGTGTCCCGAACTGGACACAGTGTTCCAGATAAGGTCTGACTAAGCAATAGAAGAGGGTGATAATTAGCTCACATGATCTAGACTCTATGCTTCTCTTAATACATCCCAGAATTATGTTTTCCTTTTTGGCTGCTGCATCACATTGTTGACTTATGTTCAGTCTATGTTCTATTAGTATACCCCAGTCTTTTTCACATGTGCTACTCAGCCCAATTCCTCCCATTCAGTATTTGCTTTCTTCATTTTTCTTGCCCAGATGTAGAACTTTGCATTTCTCCTTGTTAAATACCACTCTGTTAGTTGCTGCCAACAGTGCAAGCTTTTTGAGATCTTTTTAAATACTCTCTCTCTCTTCCCTAGTGTTAGCTATCCCTCCTAGCTTTGTGTCATCTGCAAATTTGATCAGTTTCCCATCAATTCCCTCCTCCAGATCATTTATAAAAATGTTGAACAACACTGGGCCTAGGACAGAGTTTTGTGGTACCCCACTTGATACATTCTTCCACTTGGATGTCCATTTATGACCACTTTTTGAGTACGATCACTCAGCCAGTTGTAAATCCACCTAATAATTGCCTTGTCAATCCCATATTTGCTCATTTTTTTCAATAAATATGGTATGAAATACTTTGTCAAATGCTTTACTAAGGTCAAGATAAACTATATTCATCGCATTTTCCTGATCAACCCAGTCGGTGATACTGTCATAGAAAGAAATTAGATTAGTCTGGCATGACTTGTTTTTTACAAACCCATGCTGGCTCTGCTTAATTACTCTATTTTCATCAAAGTACTTGCATACATGCTGTTTAATAATTTGTTCAAAGATCTTTCCCGATATAGAAGCCAGGCTCACAGGCTTGTAGTTTCCTGGATACACCTTCTTTCCTTTTTTTGAAGATAGGGACAACATTTGCCCCTTTCCAATCTTTTGGGACTTCTCCTGTTCTCCAGGAATTTTCAAAGATTGACGAATGGTTCAGCAATAGAGATGAGCGAGCGTACTCGTCCGAGCTTAATGCTCGTTCGAGTATTAGGGTACTCGAGACGCTCGTTACTGGAGACGAGCACCACGCGGTATTCGAGTCAATTCCATTTCCTTCCCTGAGAAATTTGCACCATTTTTTGGCCAATAGAAACACAGGGAAGGCATTACAACTTCCTCCTGTGACGTTCCAGCCCTATCCCACCCCCCTGCAGTGAGTGGCTGGAGAGATCAAGTGACCGCCGAGTATTTAAAGTGGGCCCGCCCGCGGCTCGCCACAAATACACGCTAAGAGAGATCAGGGAAAGTGCTGCTGCTGCTATAGGGAGAGTTAGTGTCTTCAAGAACCACAACGGTCCTTCTTAGGGCCACAGCTCACCTAGTGCATTACTGTTGTGGCTGCTGTGAGCAGTTTTGCACTTTTTTTTTATGTATATCGGGCATGCAGGCTATAGCATTCTCAGGCTGCAGGCTGTACTGGAGTATAGGGGCAGTATTGGTCAGGCAGGGACAGTGGTAGTGTAGAATCCTGTCTACAAGAACCCCAACGGTCCTTCTTAGGGCTACCGGTGACCGTGTGCATTTAACTCGTGGTTGCTGGGAGTTGTAGTACCTCAGTATTGCACAGCAGAGCCTGCATGCAGCCTTCATTTAAATATTTTTCTGTCCGCACTTAGCGTAATGTCAGCGCTGTCTGCCTCCAAGTGTACGCCAAGAAACCACAAATTTTTTACACTGCTCTGTGTTGCACGCCAGCTGCCTCAGAAGTGCACGGTGTGTCAGACACCCATAGATTGAAAGTGCAATACACACTGCATAGCCTCAGCCTGCATTGCATAGAGAAAAAAGGAAATTTTTAAAAAGAAATCCTTTTTACGGCTACCGATGACCCAGTGCATTTGCCTGCGTAGCCTGTGGGACTTCACGTCCATCCAAACTGCATAGTGCACAGCAAGGCCTGCGTGCAGCCTTCATTAAAATATTTTTCTGTCCGCAGTTAGCGTAACGTCAGCGCTGTCTGCCTCCAAGTGTACGCCAAGAAACCACAAATTTTTTACACTGCTCTGTGTTACACACCAGCTGCCTCAGAAGTGCACAGTGTGTCAGACACCCATAGATTGAAAGTGCAATACACACTGCATAGCCTCAGCGTGCATTGCATAGAAAATAAAGGAGATTTAAAAAAGAAATCCTTTTTACGGCTACCGGTGACCCAGTGCATTTGCCTGCGTGGCCTGTGGGATTTAACGTCCATCCAAACTGCATAGTGCACAGCAAGGCCTGCATGCAGCCTTCCTTATAATTTATCTCTGGCTTCATTTTGCGTTATATTACCACTACCAGCCACCAACTGCGCGGCAATAATTCACAAACATTTTTACACCGCTCTGTCTCTGCTCGATTCTTAATCCACCATGCTGAGGGGTAGGGGTAGGGGTAGAGGACGTGGACGCTGTCGAGGAAGTGGAGTTCCACGTGAGGATGTGGGCACAGGCCCAGTTCCTGGTCCAGGTGAATCGCAGCCGACTGCTGCGGGATTAGGTGAGAGGAAAGTTTCTTGGGTCCCCAGCTTCATATCACAATTTTTGGGTCCACGTTGTAGACCTTTATTAAAAAATGAGCAGTGTGAGCAGGTCCTGTCATGGATGGCAGAAAGTGCATCCAGCAATCTATCGACCTCCCAGTCTTCTACGCCGTCCACTGCTGAAACTCTGAATCCTCTCACTGCTGCTCCTCCTTGCTCCCAGCCTCCTCACTCTATGAAAATGACACATTCTGAGGAGCAGGCAGACTCCCAGAAACTGTGCTCGGGCCCCTGCCCAGATTGGGCAACAATGGTTCCTCTCCCACCGGAGGAGTTTGTCGTGACCGATGCCCAACCTTTGGAAAGTTCCCGGGGTCCGGGGGATGAGGTTGGGGACTTCCGGCAACTGTCTCAAGAGCTTTCAGTGGGTGAGAAGCATGATGACGATGAGACACAGTTGTCTATCAGTGAGGTAGTAGAAAGGGCAGTAAGTTTGAGGGAGGAGCGCACAGAGGATTTGGAGGAAGGGCCGCTGGACGATGAGGTGACTGACCCCACCTGGTGTGATAAGCCAACTGAGGACAGGTCTTCAGAAGGGGAGGCAATTGCAGCCGCAGAACAAGTTGGAAGAGGCAGTGGGGTGGCCAGGGGTAGAGGCAGGGCCAGAGCGAATAATCCACCAGCTGTTTCCCAAAGCACCCCCTCGCGCCAAGCCACCGTGCAGAGGCCAATGTGCTCTAAGGTGTGGCAGTTTTTTACTGAGACTGCGGACGACCGATGAACAGTGGTGTGCAACCATTGTCGCGCCAAGATCAGCCGGGGAGCCACCACCACCAGCATGCGCAGGCATATGATGGCCAAGCACCCCACAAGGTGGGACGAAGGCCGTTCACTGCCTTCGGCTTGCGCCACTGCCTCTCCCCCTGGGCCCCAAGCTGCCACTGAGATCCAACCCACCTCTCAGGACACAGGCACGAGCGTCTCCTGGCCTGGACCCACACCCTCACCTCCGCTCTCCTCGGCCCCATCCAGCAATGTCTCTCAGCGCAGCGTCCAGCTGTCACTAAGAGAATCGTTTTAGCGAAAGTGCAAATAGGCCGCCACGCACCCGCACGCTTAAGCTTTAAATGTCCACATAGCCAAATTGATCAGCGTGAAGATGCTCCCCTACAGGCTTGAGGAAACTGAGGCTTTCAAAAACATGATGGCGGCGGCAGCCCCGCGCTACTCTGTCCCCAGTCGCCACTATTTTTCACGGTGTGCCATCCCAGCCCTGCATGACCACGTCTCATGCAACATTGTACGCGCCCTCACCAACTCGGTTCCTGGCAAGGTCCACTTAACAACGGACACATTGTCAAGCACAGGCGGGCAGGGCCACTATATCTCCCTGACGGCACATTGGGTGAATTTAGTGGAGGCTGGGACCGAGTCAGCCTCCTCAATTCTTTACAGAGGAGTGGGCCTGGATGGCAGATATCTGCCAGGTCCTTGGAAACTTTGGGGAGTCTACCCAGATGGTGAGCGGCGATGCTGCAATCATTAGCATCACCATTCCCCTGCTATGCCTGTTGAGAAGTTCCCTGCAAAGCATAAAGGCTGATGCTTTGCGGTCGGAAACGGAGCGGGGGAAGACAGTATGTTGCTGGATAGTCAGAGCACCCTCATGTCTATATCTCAGCGCGTTGAGCAGGAGGGGGAGGAGCCTGAGGAGGAAGAGACAGCTGGGCCCACTGCAGAGGGTACCCATGCTGTTTGCCTCTCATCCATTCAGCGTGTATGGCCTGAGGAGGAGGAGGAGGATCCTCAAAGTGATCTTCCTAGTGAGGACAGCCATATGTTGCGTACAGGTACCCTGGCACACATGGCTGACTTATGTTAGCATGCCTTTCTCGTGACCCTCACGTTAGACCAATTCTGGCCACTACGGATTACTGGGTGTACACACTGCTTGACCCACGGTATAAGGAGAACCTTTCCACTCTCATTCCCGAAGAGGAAAGGGGTTTGAGAGTGATGCAATACCACAGGGCCCTGGTGGACAAACTGATGGTAAACTTCCCATCTGACAGCGCTAGTGGCAGAAGGCGCAGTTTCGAGGGCCAAGTAGAAGGGGAGGCGCGGAGATCAGGCAGCATGTTCAGCGCAGGCAGGGGAACACTCTCCAAGGCCTTTGCCAGTTTTATGGCTCCCCAGCAAGACTGTGTCACACCTCCCCAGTCCAGGCTGAGTCGGAGGAAGCACTGTAAGAAGATGGTGAGGGAGTACGTAGCCGATCGTACCACCGTCCTCTGTGACACCTCTGCTCCGTACAACTACTGGGTGTCAAAACTGGACACGTGGCCCGAACTCGCGCTGTATGCCCTGGAGGTGTTGGCTTGCCCTGCCGCTAGTGTCTTGTCAGAGAGGGTGTTTAGTGCACCTGGGGGAATCATCACGGACAAGAGTTCCCGCCTGTCAACTGCCAGTGCCAACAGGCTTACACTCATAAAGATGAACAAAGTCTGGATTTCCCCAGACTTGTCTTCTCCACCAGCGGACAGCAGCGCTACCTAAAGACCTTTGTCAATCTGTGCATGATATTTGTCCTCCTCCTCCGGCTCCTCCTCCTGAAACCTCACGTAATCACTGCGAACGGGCAATTTTTCTGTGGGCCAAAAGGCTCATATAACTTTTCTAAATAATATTTATCTGTTTCAATTCTCATTAAAGCATTGAAACTTCCACCTGAACCAATTTTTATTTTGACTGGGCTGCCTCCAGGCCCAGTTAAAAATTAAGCCACAGTACGCTAAGCGATTAATGGGTTTCAACTGCCCTCTGGGTTGGGCATGGGCAATTTTTTTGTGGAGTACATTTGCACTGTCTGTACACCAATTTTTTGGGCCCTCGCGTACAATGTAATCCAAGTAATTTTATGGGCTTCGCCTGCACTCATGGTACAGCACTGTGTCTGGGGTTGGCCTACACTTTTGCTACAGAAATGTAACTCTGTTCTGCCTACCTATACTTCTGCCACAGTAATGCTACAGGGGACTAACTATACTTCAGCAACAGAAATGTAACTTCGGTCTGCCGATACTTCTGCTCCTTCAATGTTACCTTGGTTGGTCTATACTGTTACTACTGTAATTTTACTAATACTGGGCTCTGCCCATACTGCTTCAACGGAAATGTTAGTGGGGCATGTCTATACTGCTATAACAGAAATGCAACTAATAGTGGGCTCTGCCCATACTGCTTCTACGTAAATGTTCCTGGGGCCTGTCTATACTGCTACTACTGAAATGTTACAAATACTATGCTCTCCCTCCACTGCTGCCAGGGAAATCTTTTTCTGCTGCTTTGCCCATACTGCTTCTACGTAAATGTTACTGGGGCCTGTCTATACTGCTACTACTGAAATGTTACAAATACTATGCTCTCCCTACACTGCTGCCAGGGAAATGTTTTTGTGCTGCTTTGCCCATACTGCTTCTACGTAAATGTTACTGGGACCTGTCTATACTGCAAAAAAAAATTACCCAGTCTTACTAGGGCATGCAGTGTGGGCCGAAGCCCATCTGTATGTAATCTGACGTTAGCTCTGCTGTCCAGGGCACTGCAATGGGATATATTTATGTACCGCCGGTGGGTTCCAGGAAGCCACCCATGCTGTGGCTCCAGAGGGACTTCACATTGGGGAGTTGTACCTGTCTGTGTATACTTATAAAAAAAACCAGTCTGACTGGGGCATGCAGTGTGGGCCAAAGCCAACCTGTATTTTATCTGATGGTACCTCAGCTGTGCAGGGCAATGCAATGGGATTTATTTATGTACCGCCGGTGGCATCCTGGGACTCACCCATGCTGTTGGTCCACACGGACTTCGCATTAGGGAGTTGTACCTGCCTGTGTCGACTTATAAAGAACCCCAGTCTGACTGGGGCATGCAGTGCTGTGTGTGTTTAATCTGACGTTAGCTCTGCTGTCCAGGGCACTGCAATGGGATATATTTATGTACCGCCAGTGGGTTCCAGGGAGCCACCCATGCTGTGGGTCCACAGGGACTTCACATTAGGGAGTTGTACCTGCCTGTGTATACCTATAAAAAAAACCCAGTCTGACTGGGCATGCAGTATGGGCCAAAGCCCATCTGTATTTTATCTAACGGTACCTCAGCTGTGCAGGGCACTGCAATGGGATTTATTTATGTACCGCCGGTAGCTTCCTGGGACCCACCCATGCTGTCGGTCCACACGGACTTCGCATTAGGGAGTTGTACCTGCCTGTGTCGACTTATAAAGAACCCCAGTCTGACTGGGGCATGCAGTGTGGGCCGAAGCCCACCTGTATTTAATCTGACGTTAGCTCTGCTGTCCAGGGCATTGCAATGGGATATATTTATGTACCGCCGGTGGGTTCCAGGGAGCCACCCCTGCTGTTGGTCCACAGGGACTTCACATAGGGGATTTGTACCAGCCTGTGTCTATGTATTAAAAACCCTAGTCAGACTGGGGCATGCAGTGTGGGCCGAAGCCCACCTGCATTTTATCTGACGTTACCTCAGCTGTGCAGGGCACTGCAATGGGATTTATTTATGTACCGCCGGTGGCTTCCTGGGACCCACCCATGCTGTCGGTCCACACAGACTTCGCATTAGGGAGTTGTAACTGCCTGTGTCGACTTATAAAGAACCCCCTGTTAGACTGGGGCATGCAGTGTGGGCCGAAGCCCACCTGTATTTAATCTGACGTTAGCTCTGCTGTCCAGGGCACTGCAATAGGATATATTTATGTATCGCCGGTGGGTTCCAGGGAGCCACCCATGATGTCGGTCCACAGGGACTTCACATAGGGGATTTGTACCTGCCTGTGTCTATGTATTAAAAACCCCAGTCAGACTGGGGCATGCAGTGTGGGCCGAAGCCCACCTGCATTTTATCTGACGTTACCTCAGCTGTCCAGGGCGATGCAATGGGATTTATTTATGTACCGCCGGTGGTTTCCTGGGACCCACCCATGCTGTCGGTCCACACAGACTTCGCATTAGGGAGTTGTACTTGCCTGTGTCGACTTATAAAGAACCCCAGTCTGACTGGGGCATGCAGTGTGTGCCGAAGCCCACCTGTATTTAATCTGACGTTAGCTCTGCTGTCCAGGGCAATGCAATGGGATATATTTATGTACCGCTGGTGGGTTCCAGGGAGCCACCCCTGCTGTGGGTGCACACGGTATTCCCATGTGCGGAGTTGTACCTGCCTGTGACTATTTATTAAAAACCCCAGTCTGACTGGGGCATGCAGTGTGGGCCGAAGCCCACCTGTATTTAATCTGACGTTAGCTCTACTATCCGGGGCACTGCATTGGGACAAACTACAGGAGCAATACAGCGCTAATGAGACGTGCACAGCTACGCTAGCATTGGAGTCCGCTGTAGGCCCGCGATTGCTGAGGGTTTGTGTAGAGGCCTATGTCCTGGGTGCAGTGAAAGTCCGCTTCCTGCCTAGCATTGCTGAAGCTGTGGACCGAGGCCTATGTCGTGGGCGCGGTGCAAGTCTGCCATATTTGGCCGCTCAGATCTATTTTTTGTTCATGTCTTGGGTTTCCTAGGACCCACCTATGCTGTTGGTGCAAACTTAGTTCCCATCGCGGTGTTTGACCTGTCTGGCACAAAGACACTGACTGACTTGGGTAGGGGGCAGAGTGCAGATGGCTTTCCCCTTGCAGTGTCGATTGAGCTATGCGACACCTTGACAGAATGAATACTGTGTGGCATATGGATTCCCCATTGCTATGCCCACGTATGCAGCTCCTGACGGAGGTGGCACAGGATTGGATTTCTCATTGCTTCTGTACAGCATTGTGGGCTATTGCCCCACCCCTTTTAAAGATGGTCGCTGCCTGGCCCTGCCAACCCTCTGCAGTGTGTGCCTCCGGCTCCTCCTGATCCCAGACACACTTATAAATAGACATGAGGTTGGTGTGGCTATGCAGCCAGCGTGTGGCATGAGGGCAGCTGAAGGCTGCGCAGGGACACTTTGGTATGCGCTGTGGACGCTGGGTCGTGCGGGGGGGGGTTGGGCAGCAAGTAACCCAGGAGAAGAGGCAGCGGTGTGTCCCGCAGGCAGTGCTAGTGCTTAGTTGGAGGTAGTGTGGTGCTTAGCTAAGGTGTGCCTTGCTAATGAGGGTTTGTCCGAATTAAAAATTGTTAGGGGGGGGGCACTCTTGCCGTTATTGTGGCTTAATAGTGGGACCTGGGAACCTGAAATGCAGCCCAGCATGTTGCCCCTCGCCTGCCTTATCCGTTTCTGTGTCGTTTCCATCACTTTCTTGGGTTTTGCAGATTTTCACCAATGAAAACCTTAGCGGAGCATGGGTGATATACAAAAATGCTCGAGACGCCCATTGACTTCAATGGGGTTCGTTACTCCAAACGAACCCTCGAGCATCGCGGAAAGTTCGATTCGAGCAACGAGCACCCAAGCATTTTGGTGCTCGCTCATCTCTATTCAGCAATTAACTCCGCTGCTTCTTTTAGTATCGTAGGATGTAATTCATCTGGACCTTGAGACCTGAATTCATTTATGTTAGCTAAGTGTTCCCAGGTGCAACTACACTTGCACTATACAGAGTTAGCTAAGTGTTTCCAGGCGCAACTACACTTGCACTATACAGAGTAGTTGCACCTGCACTAGGGTAATTTCTTCCCCTTCGCTGGCTTTTCAAACTCCGCGCCAGAGCACAGGAGTTTGAAAAGAACTGAGGGAAGATAGGTGCTGCCTGATCTTCCGTGCACGATGGATTCACTATGTGCGGGAAAGACAGGGCATGTATTCACAGCCGAGAAATCCCAATAGGGAAAACAAAACCACTACAATCCTATTCAAATGAGTGGTTTTGTTTTGTGGAGAAAAACACGCTCATGTGTTTTTGCCCTAATTGCTCCCATGAATCATTGACATCCAGGGGCGTAACAGTAGGGGATGCGGTTGCAACCGGCTCCAGAAGCCTTAGGGGGCCTATAAGGCCTCTCTTCTCCATATAGGGAGGCCATTACTATGAATAAAGCATTATAGTTGGGGGCCCTGTTACAGATTTTGCATTGGGGCCCAGAAGCTTCAAGTTACGCCTCTGTCAATGGCAGCATATTGTATCCATATTATTAGTGGTTATTAAACTGGATAGAATCCATCTCTATCTCATTACTGATGTATGTCCTGGTGATAAAATTCCAGACAGGGAGACCACCAGAGGTAAAATGAAAACTAGAACAGGAGGTATTGTATGATAGCATCCATTGTCTGACTACCTGTAATCTTAACACCAGCCAATTGAAAAGTTAAACAAAGGAAAGCTGACTTTGACAAGCACAAAGGTTAGCAAAGGGTCAGAGCAGAGTTACAACATCTTTTTCTGTAGAGCTACCCCATTTATTCAAACATTTGTGTGCTAATCTAACTTCATTGCTTCAAGATGGGCTTTCAGTGAAATGGAAATGAGAATGACAAATGAGATGAACAAATTAAGACTGTTAGTATAATGGATTCACGAAGCTTGTTATTAATAATATAGATATGGCATTTGACAACACCCTTTATACACAGGATTTTATTTGTAAATTTAGAATGTTGGTCTAAGTAATTTGTGTATATTGTAATAAATAATATAGTATTGATGCACAATGTCTTATCATTAATGGGGTAATGCTAATATGCTCAAAACCAGGGTGAATAGCCCCAAGTACTGTTCTTGGCACAACTGTCAATCAGCTAATTTTGCCAGGAAAAGCCATGGCCTTCCAAGCATTTCCATTGCAATAGCCATTGCAGTGGAAATGTGATGAATAGCTGTCCTGTAATAACACAAGTACTGCCAGGATGGGAGGCATTCTTATTGAGCTGCTCCCCTTTTTGGGTCATAGAGGGGGAAGTCACACAGAAGAATGCCTGAAGGGGTTCTGGGGTCATAGATTGCATATGCACAGGGGTTGTGCTCTTGGCACATCCACTTTAAGTATATATTGCAAATGAATCACATTAGTAAGATATTAAAGTATCAGATCTTAATAAACATGAAATGAACACAAAATAGTTTTGGAAGGTGGGGGTGAATAAGAAAATCTAAGAAAGTAAAATTATGCAAAAGCCATTTTTTCTTAGAGGATAGGGAGTTCTATAGCCTCACTAATCTTCCATTTTCAGTCTGACTAGTGATTTGTAAGTAGTAGAACTAAACTCTCGCAATGTGCACCTATGGCCTTTGATGCATTCCATGATCTTATCTTCTATTATCTTAAAGGGGTTGTCCCGCGAAACAAAGTTGGGGTATACACTTCTGTATGGCCATATTAATGCACTTTGTAATGTACATTGTGCATTAATTATGAGCCATACAGAAGTTATTCACTTACCTGTTCCGTTGCTGGCGTCCCCGTCTCCATGGTGCCGTCTAATCTTCAGCGTCTAATCGCCCGATTAGACGCGCTTGCGCAGTCCGGTCTTCTCCCTTCTGAATGGGGCCGCTCGTGCCGGAGAGCGGCTCCTCGTAGCTCCGCCCCGTCACGTGTGCCGATTCCAGCCAATCAGGAGGCTGGAATCGGCAATGGACCGCACAGAAGACCTGCGGTCCACCGAGGGTGAAGATCCCGGCGGCCATCTTCACAAGGTAAGTAAGAAGTCACCGGAGCGCGGGGATTCGGGTAAGTACTATCCGTTTTTTTTTTTAAAACGTCTGCATCGGGTTTGTCTCGCGCCGAACAGGGGGGGGGGGAGGGGGGGGGGCTATTGAAAAAAAAAAAACCCGTTTCGGCGCGGGACAACCCCTTTAAGATTGGGTTTATTGTAAGGGTTTGTCCAGACCAGATGCTGAAGTTTAGTCTTTAAAGACTATAATTCTAGATCAACCCATAATTTGTCTTTTAGAGCAGGAGTTAGGTCAATTGTTCGGTTGAGATAAGCTGCATTTTTATAAGTTTCAAAATCAGGTAGACCAATACCTCCAAGTTTCTTATGCTTGATAAGAGTATATTTTACTCCAGGGCCTTTGTTTTGCCAAATAAATTTAATGATCAAGCATTTCAATTTGTTGAAGAAATTTTGTGGGATATCTAAGTAGTACCTGTAAGAATATTTTCGGGAGGATTACCATTTTTATTAGGTTTTTCCTACCGAAACATGAAATTTGCAAAGATTCCCATGCGTTTAACTTTGCCGACAGGCGCATGCGCTGATGCTGGGGAAGGGTCCACAGATAAGTATCCCATTGGGGGACATTGTCGGAAGCCTTAGGTAAGTAATTTCCCGTCCCCTCACAGATCGGATCCATGACAGGTGGTGAAATTTTAACTTTTTTTTTACTTTTACGTGATCGCCGTTATCCCTTGGATAACAGCAAACACGTGACAGCGTACTGCGGCCCCCCGTGACACCTCCAGACTCTCAGCTACGTTTGGTAGCCTGGAGTATGAAGATTTTAAATTACCCTGGCAATCCGTGGCTTTTGCGCATGCATCCACCATTTCCATGACGGGCACGTGCGCAGAAGCTAGGGTAAGGTTCACCGACAAATCCGGGGGCCTCAGGTACGTTATTTGATCCATGAGCGGAGATAAAACTTAAACTTTTAACACTTTTTTTCAGTTTTTACACTTTTTTTTAACTTTACATGATCGCCGTTATCCATTGGATACTGGCAATCATGCAATGGGGAACTGCGTACAGCAGTTCCTGGTGACATTTCCCCACTCTTGACTACAAATCCTAGCCGGTAGCAGAGAGATTTTAAATCTTGCAGGCCGTCCATCTTTCTGTGCATGCACCTGACGTCTTACGTCTGGCGCACATGTGCAGAAGACGATGTCCGGTCCTGGAAGGACCAATACACCCTGGGACATTGCAGAGGAGAGAGATGAGTACTCTCAGCTCTCCTCACAGATGCCATCCGTAAGTGGAGCTGAAACTTTGACTTTTTTTCAGTTTTTATTTACTTTTATGTGATCGCATGACTGTGGGTCGCATTTTGCAGCCTCTCATGACAGCTCCAGGTTGTCAGTTACCTCCAGCAGCTGACAGCAGGGAGCTATCAGGTCCATGGCCCCTGTGGCTTTAATCCCCAGAGCAAGCGGGATTTTACAGCCCTGGGGATTAAAGCCCGGCAAGTTAGGACGTAAAAATACTATGGGGTGGTCACTAAGGGGTTGAGAAGCAATGTTTGTGATATTAAAATGCACATGTAAAATTAGCCATACAGTAACTGACTATCAAATTATTGTTTTTGCCTTTTATTGTGTGGGATACATCCATAATATGATTAGGGGAAGCTTTTTGGTAAACCATCACCTAATGACCTAATGTGACCCTGATTCAGGAACATCCAAAATAAAAGAATGACAGAAGAAAAGGTCTGCTAACAGAGACAGCTCACATGATGGCCAAAACTTAACACTGGCAGCAAAGTCAGCTGTTTTCAGTGTTGTTCACTGGCTGCTCTATAATACAACAGCATGTTGCCTACTGTTGTCATGGCTGTTGCCTTTATACATATTTAAGACAATTAACATGTGGCTTTGTACAAGTCTTGTAGTCTTTGATGTGCCCTCATCATTCCATTGCGTACTCAGTCACACCATGACACCTTTTGTTTCTTTTTTTCTTAAAGGGTCTGCAATTACTGTAGTAGTATTCATTTATCTTTACACAGAAGGCCTCTAAAAGTCCGAGTTTATTTTAATAGCACTAGACTGAGACAGCAGGCGCTGTCCTAGGATATAGGAGGTATAGTGGCAAACTATTCTGTGGCAGATAGGAGTGATGGTTACCTCCATAATGTGATTACAGATACAAAGGTCACATAAGGTCAATGTGAAAATTGATTGAATAAGCTGGAGACTGGTGCGCACATTGATTACATAAAAGACATTTGTACAAGAGATTTGTTTAGTTGACACTAAAACATACCTGTATAAATGAAGATTTTAATCAGAATAGGTCATAAAAATAATTCCTGAGGAGGAACTATGGTGCATATAAAAATCTATTAAAAGTTGAAAGTAGAAAAATAAGTTAAAACCAATCATATTGTAAAAAATCAGCAAGACATCACATATGCATTCACATACAGTGGATATAAAAAGTCTACACACCCCCCTGTTAATATGCCAGGTCTTTGTCATGTTAAAAAATTCGCCAAAGATGAATCATTTCAGATTTAGGCTGGGTGCACACAGGGCGGATTTCCGTGCGGAATTTCGCTGCGGCAAATCCGCATGCGGCCGCTAATCCCGGGATAAGCTAGCCAAGTGGACAAGATTTCTAAGAAATCTCGTCCACACAGGACTGCAAATCCACTCCACTGCGGCTAATCCGGCAGAAACCACAGCTGCGGCACGGCTTTGCTGATCGCAGCCTCGGATTTGCCGATCGCAGCATGTCTATTTTTTTTTCTCTTGTGCTGCGGACGCGCTCTCCTCTATGGGAGCACCGGCCGCAGCAGAAGAGCGAGCGGCTGGGCGGCTTTAAAGCCGCCGCGGTTGTAGCCGAGGCGGTCCTCCCGGCGGAAATGTTGCGGTTTTTTACTGCGGCCAAACCACGACATTTACGTCGGGAATCTGCCGTGTGTGAACACAGCCTTAGGCTGCCTGTCCATGGGTGTTGTGAAATCCCATGGCGGATCTCCGCCGCGAGAATGCAATGAAAATTCGCCCGTGAAAAAGAGCCCCTAGTTCCAGCTTCAATATGACCCATTAGCTGTACAATTTAAATGAAAAACAAACTGAAATGTTTGAGGGTGGAAAAATAAAAAAAACTAAAATAACGTGGTTGCACAAATATGAACACCCTCTTCTATTTGGAGGTGTTGTTGTGTTCAAAATTAGCCAATCACATTTAAACTCATGTTCAATAGCAGTTGGTATAGAGCTACCATTATATACAGTGATTCTTAAAAAAGGGAAGAAGGTGGATCCAGGAAAGTAGAGGCCTGTGAGCCTGACTTCTATACCGGGAAAGATCTTTGAACAAATTATTAAACAGCATGTATGCAAGTACTTGGATAAGAATGGAGTAATTAACCAGAGCCAGAATGGGTTTGTAACAAACAAGTCATGCCAGACGAATCTAATTTCTTTCTATGACAGAATCACCAACTGGGTTGATCAGGTAAATGCGGTGGATATAGTATATCTTGACTTTAATAAAGCATTTGACAAAGTATCTCATACCATATTTATTAAAAAAATGACCAAATATGGGATTGACAAGGCAACTATTAAGTGGATTCACAACTGGCTGAGCGATCTACTTAAGGAGTAGTCATAAATGGCTGCACATCCAAGTGGAAGAATGTCTCAAGTGGGGTACCACAAGGTTCTGTCCTAGGCCCAGTGTTTAACATTTTTATAAATGAACGGGAGGAGGGAATTGATGGGAAACTGATCAAATTTGCAGATGACACAAAGCTAGGAGGGATAGCTAACACTAGAGAAGAGAGAGAGAGAGAGAGTATTCAAAAAGATCTACAAAAGCTTGAACTGTGGGTGGTGATTAACTGAATGGTATTTAACAAGGAGAAATGCAAAGTCCTACATATAGGCAAGAAAAATGAAAAAAGCACATAAAGAATGGGAGGAAATGGGCTAAGCAGCAGCACATGTGAAAAAGACTGCAGTATACTAATAGATCATAGACTGAACATGAGCCAACAATGTGCTGCTGCAGCCAGAAAGGCAAACACAATTCTGGGATGTATTAAGAGAAGCATAGAGCCTAGATCAGGTGAGCTAATTATCCCCCTCTACTCTTCCTTAGTCAGACCTCATCTGGAATTCTGTGCCCAGTTCTGGACACCCCACTTTAAAAAAGACATAGGTAAACAGGAGTAAGTTCAGAGAAAAGTTACCAAGATGGTGAGCGGTCTGCAAATCATGTCCTATGAGGAACGGTTAAAGAATCTGGGAATGTTTAGCTTGCAAAAAAGAAGGCTGAGAGGAGACTTAATGGCTGTCATTAGAGATGATCGAGCACCAAAATGCTCGGGTGCTCGTTACTCGAGTCGAACTTCCCGCGATGCTCAAGGGTTCGTTTCGAGTAACGAACCCCATTGAACTCAATGGGCGACACGAGCATTTTTGTATGGGACCTATGCTCCGCTAAGGTTTTCCTGGGAAATTCAAGAAAGTGATGGGAACGACACAGAAACGGATAGGGCAGGCGAGGGGCTACATGTTGGGCTGCATCTCAAGTTCCAGGTCCCACTATTAAGCCACAATAGCGGCAAGAGTGGGCCCCCCCCCAACAATTTTTACTTCTGAAAAACCCTCATTAGCAAGGCATACCTTAGCTAAGCACCACACTACCTCCAACAAAGCACAATCACTGCCTGCATGACACTCCGCTGCCACTTCTCCTGGGTAACATGCTGCCCAACCACCCATTTCAGTAATAGTAGCAGTCAAGACAGGCCAGTGGTAGGCCTTAAGTATTCTGCTTCAATTTTTTAAAATGGTGAGGTGAAAAACCAGACAGACACCGTATGCAGCGTATATATGTATACTCTTTCCCTCTGGCGGGATGACGGCGATCATGTAACGGACACAGCAGAGCCAGGAAACAATTATGCGCAAGTCTGCTGTAACGCTTAGCTGGGTAATAAGGAGCGACTACTACTCCCAGCAGACACGCAGTAAACTGAACACGGTCACAGGCAGCCCAAAGATAGTTTTTTCCAATTTTTTGGAAAAAGCCCACTGCCTATATAGCCAGTATATCTCTTTCCCTGTACCACTGTCCCTGCCTCACCAGTACTGCCCCTATACTCAGTAAAATGACTGCAGACTGAGGACGCTATGGTCTGCACGCCCGATATACAAAAAAAAAAAAAATGTGCAAAACTGCTAAAAGCAGCCTCAGCAATACTGCACACGGTCAGATGTGGCCCTAAAAAGGACCGTCGGGGTTCTTGAAGATGAAGATAACAGCCTAACACTCTCCCTATAGCAGCTACAGCAGGACGGCACTTTCCCTAATGTCTCTCAGCGTGCATCTGTGGCAAGCCGCGGCCGGCCCCAGTTTATATACTCGAGTGTCACCTGATCTCCCCAGCCACTCACTGCAGGGGGGTGGGATAGGGCTGGAACTTCACAGGAGGAAGTTGTAATGCCTTCCCTGTGTTTCTATTGGCCAGAAAACGGCGCAAACTTTTCTGGGAAGAAAATGGAAGTGACTTGAACACCGCATGGTGCTCGTCTCAAGTAACGAGCATCTTGAACACCCTAATACTCGAACGAGCATCAAGCTCGGACGAGTACGCTCGCTCATCTCTAGCTGTCACCCAATGTAAATAGCAGCTGTTAAGTATTAAACGGCCGCTATGTTATGTCAATGGAGAGGGACGGGGGAGCATAACGAGAGAAATCTTCTGCAGCCTCCCCGCTGTAAGCCAGCGATACTAGCTCCCGTGCTGGTGCCCGACACTTGTCCTGTCTAAATGGGCCTTTAGTCCTCATGGAGCAGTGTGGATTTTGGTGTGGAAATTACTTTGTCATCTGGCCAAGAAAACACATTGTAAAATCATTACATTTAAAATCTTTAGTTTCCAATATTTTAGCCATTGTACAGCATATAATGGAGCATGTCACCATTTATTTTCTTTTAAGAAACAAAATCCCCTATGTGCCTTTAATTTGTGTTTTGTATTAAGGGTCCTATACAGATTAGCTGTCCAAAGCTTCTGATAATGCATTTCAATTTATCTCCGGATACTTTTGTTTCTGGGTGATAAACTGGCACTAGAACTGTCTGGCTGCAACTGACCTCCCTAAACACACAAATCGGCTGAGTTGAACAGTCATAGGTTGGTCTGACAGCTGTGCACTTTTATATTGACAATGTTAAGTTTATGTGGGCTAACAGTCTTTTGCTGCTTGCCTTGGGTTAAATACAGATAGGTTTGCCAGCCATATTGTTTTCATTTGGCTGAGGTGAATGTATATGTCAGGCTGATAGAAATTGTCCAGATGATCATTTGGCCGATATTTTGTAAACAAAAACACTGATGGTCCCTTTACGCGGGATGAGCTGTCGGGCATCACTCACAGAGCTGCCGGAATGGAGTTTTTCTCCCGAAAGCCTCCATTCACAGTAATCAGACAGTCATTTAAAAGTGAAGGACTGCTGTTTACACTGAACGGCTAGTCGTTTAGTTTTCTGCAATTCTCGTTCAGTCGCTGTGTGCATTTGCACAGGATGAATATTGTTTGGATTCCTGTGGGAGCATGGGAATCTGAACGATAATTGTCCCGCGTAAAAGGGCCATAACTATAGCATTATCACTAATCTTTTAAAATAACATTAACCTGTTACATAAAAGTATAAAATAGATTTAAGATAATACAACAATCACTGGAAATAAATAGGCTTATTCGATCAAAATAGAATTCTTCTGTCAACTTAAGGAAATGACCTAGTTTGGCCATACGGAAGAAAAGGTTTTTGGCGATTTTCATCTCCACTTTTCAAAAGCCATAACTTTTTTATTTTTCCATTGATATGGCCGCATGAGGGCTTGTATTTTGTGTGGTTTACTCTAGAGTTACTGGTACCACTTTTGGGTACATATAATATATTGTAAAATTTTAACTTTTTTGGAGAGCAGGGATAGAAATCACATAATTTCTGCCATTGTTTTTTTACAGCGTTAATCATGCAGCATAAAGGACGTGATACATTTTTTTCTACGGACTTGTACAATTATGACGATAGATAAATTATTTTTTTGGTTAACATCCCATAACTTTTTTATTTTTCTATGGACTGAGCTCTGTGAGGACTTGTTTTTTGCATGACAAGCTGTAGTTTTTATCGGTACAATTTTGAGGTACGTTTGGCTTTTAGATCACTTTTATAGTGTTTTTTTTTTGGGGGGGGGGAGACAAAATGAAGAAAATAAGCATTTTTTAATTTTCTTTTTTTTACACATTTTTGCTGTACAGGATAAATAGTGTGTTCAATTCATTGTACAAAATGTTTTTTTTTCTTTTTACACAAATAGCGTAGAATGTGCCAAAAAAGTGTTTTTTTGGTAATTTTTTTACATTATTTTCTTTTCTTTTACATTTTTTATGTCCTCGTTGGAGACTTGAACCATAACAGCTATGATCGCTAATGATAGCAATTCTTCTCTGCTGCAGTGCCTTATTGCTTACAATAGCGACTACAGTCAATGGCAAGCCTTGATGCCAGCTAATCGGCCCTCCGCGAATACATTGCAGAGGTCCGATGAAGTCATAGATCGTGACATGTTGGGGGTTAAAAGCAGAGATCTTTGTTCTTATGTATCACCTCTGTTGCAGTAACAGCAGGCTCCCACTGCAGGAAGGCGCAGGCTTAGCTTTTGAGTCTGCACCATTTTCATGACATACGTTTACGTTCTGGTGCGTTAAGTACTACGCTTCCATAATGTAAACTTACATCATATAGCATTAAGGGGTTAATACTCCAGTAACAAAAGTATTAATCTGGCATGGCTGGCCAAATAAGGCCCTATTCAGAATTCCTTCCTGGATTTCCATTATAGTTTCTGTCTTAAATGCTGGGAAAAATAACGCAATGTACTGCACTATTTTTCCTGATAAAATGTTGGAAACCATGAAGAAAACTGGACAAAACCCATTATAGTCTATGGGTTTCGTCAGGTGCTGCTAGTTTGATGGATCCAGCATGCCATATTTTTGTACCATTTCACGATGGAAAAAGAACAAAAATATTCATTGAAATGTGAACAGAGTCTTATATGTATTCTATCATTATTGGTACCAAGATTAAAATGCTCAGACTTAATTATTAAGGTTAGGGACAGAGAAATATGATTCCTCTTTGGTTCTGGTTCCTGTAGCAGTCACAAAAGCAGTTATAGTGGCTTCTGTTACAACTTTATAAGCTTACTAATGCAGAAAGATTGTAAAACTGCAAAGCTGGAGGCTATTGCAGTAAAAGAAAAATACAGTGTGATTGGAATTACTTAGACATGGCTGAATGGCTGCTATGATTGGGCAGAAAGTACTGGGAGTTTACACACAAAAAAGAAATAAAATGGCACTATAAATAATTAATTGGGAGTAAAGTAAAAATGTCTATTGTCCTCTGTTTGTCCATAGGAAATGTATTTAAATATACCAGAATCCCCGGAAAATAAGACCCACCCCGAAAATGAGCCCTAGCATGATTTTTCAGGATTTTTGAGGATGCTTGAAATATATGCTCTACTCCAAAGATACACCCGAGTAACAGTTAAAAAAAAAAGTTAATTTAAATAGTGTCCAGCTTTTGGAGCAAAAATTTATTTAAAACCCTGTCTTATTTTCGGGGGAAACAGGTACATACATTTCCAAAAGTTTCCCATTGCTCCTTCCCTATGCTTTTCACATAATGCCACCTCTTGATGATATTTGGACTTCCGCTGACATCAGATGCCTTTTTCAGACTGAAGCAAAAAATAGCATGCGATCAATGATGTCATAAATAGTGGACTGCTGAATTTAACAGCGCAGCACTGAGATTTTTTGGTGCTGGCTAAGAAGGCAGCGCTAGTAATTCTGGAAAGTCTAGAATTTTGCCTCAACCATACGTGCAACATATAAGCAAACTGGGCATGCGATGGTTAACTATGGACCTTCAAGACAGTTGCAAAAGAACATAAGCAGTATTGGGGGGAGTGGTTGTTGCTATGCTGGTTGATCTTTTTGAAAAATTTTAATTGGTATTGGAAAACTCCTTAAAGTTGCAGCTGACTCTCAGCCGTTTTAATGTTGCATATTCAGGGCTCTTTCACACAAGCGTATATCGGCGGCCGTTTTCACAGCCGGCCGATATACGCTACGATCTGAAGCATTGGATTCAAATGCGTCTGATCACATGGCCGTATTTCCTCGGCGTAAAAGCGCCAAGGCGGCCAATATAGCGCCGGACGTTTTTACCCCGGGCGGAAAACATAGTCCGGGAATTGTCTACCACACCAGAATTTGTTGGCCGCTGCATTGACTCCTATGGCAACCAATAACAGCGGCCGGAGAAGGGAGGTGGGAGGGAATTTAGCAGCGTGACTGCTAAACTCCTTCACCCTTCTCTCCTCCCCTCCAGCTGTTTGCAATGGGAGGGGGCTGGCTGAAGCTAAGCGCCGCCCCGTTGCGCCTCCTCCCATTGTTGGCTGCAGACAAGGGCCAGGGAGGAGGCAGGAGCTTAGCTCCATCCCCTCCCATTGCAAATTGCCGGAGGGGAGGAGAGAGAAGTTGAACCGGGGAGGGGGAGGGAAGGGGCAACGGCATGGCGGCTTCGGCGTTTATGCGCCGGGCCCATACCGTCTGAAACAGCCCTCATTCTGTAAACTGCAGAGTGAATACGCAACTTTGAATTTGCTGCAGTAAGCCCTTTCACAAGGCCAAGAAAATTGCATGAGATTTGTGCATTGCGAGATGTACAAATCTTGCATGAATATAAACCCCTTTCCTTTGAATGAGGTCATATACATACCGTTAGTGTTTTATCCCACATCACATTGCAGTTCAGGAAAAACTCGCGGCATGTCCTATCTTTGGCGTTCCTTTGGAACATCTTGCCCATTGTTTTCAATAGGGCTGGCATAAGCATTACACAGCATGTGAGGTGCACGTGAGTGCGATATTGTGTTTCCTTTTGAAAACCGCTATTTTCCTGGAGTGATCAGTGAGAAAGGCTGAAGGACGATTTTTAGGTTGGACAGAATTTAAGGATCAGCTAGCAGTGCATGAAAAGTGCACGATGGGTGTACATTTAGATGCAATGATTATCGCTAAAACGATCGCCTTTAGCAATTTTTACTGATCAGCGCTCCGTGTAAATGGTCCTTTACTGCTTAAGGCCCATTTACACTGGACAAGTGTCAGGCAAACAATAGTAGTATGTGCAGTGCCACTGAGCAGCTGTGCGCAGCTTACCAGGTGTGCCCTGGCGCTGTGGCCTCCCAGCTGTCCTCCTCCTGCTATATGCGGCAGTAGCCTATATGTCTGTGTCGGTCGTCCCTATAGGCTCTCTGCTGTCCTCTTGGAGTGTGCGGGGGACCAATGTCAGGGAGTGCAGCGAGCTGCTGCCGGTTCCCTGCTGCGCTCCTGGTGTCTGTGGAGGCTGTGTCTGACTTACAGGACCCCCGATGCTGTGTCCTCCCTGCTGCCAACCACAATCTTCAAGACATCTGTGCAGCTCCTTCTGCGTCGCTGCCGGCAAAGCTGCTTCACGGCAATTAGGCTTCAGTCATGCCAACCCCACTCTGCTCTTCAACACAGAGCGTGGTGCTGCCTCCTGAGCCGCCACCGGGGAAGGGCCTTTGAGGTGGGCCAATGCGCACCTGCAGAGGGGTCCCTGAAGTTACTGATGTCAAGGGCCAGCTGCCCCACCTCCCTGCTGAGCGGACCAGCGAAACTCGCTCCTGTGTAACAACACGGGAGTAAGTACATGCAGGAACGAGTGTCGGGTATTGTTTGCCCGATATTTGTTTCGTGTAAATGGGCCTTTATACTGCTTTATTTAACATATACGCAAACTAGGGAAAGACCTAGTTACTTTTGGGTCAGGGCAATATAGAAATATAGAACTGTTCTAATTACTTTTCCTACCTGATATCTCTATAAAAATGTTGCATGAGATAGCTTGGGTAATGTTGCTTAATAATGTTAGCAGTACTATTTCTAATTTAGACACACACATATATGTATAGTTATACACTGTATATTACTTGGCAGTGGCAATCCAGAAGGGTTAATCAAATAAAATTGACGGAAATTAGTTAAAGGGGTTGTCCCGCGCCGAAACGTTTTTTTTTTTTTTCAATAGCCCCCCCGTTCGGCGCGAGACAAACCCGATGCAGGGGTTTAAAAAAAAAAAACGGATAGTGCTTACCTGAATCCCCGCGCTCCGGTGACTTCTTACTTACCTTGCGAAGATGGCCGCCGGGATCTTAACCCTCGGTGGACCGCAGGTCTTCTGTGCGGTCCATTGCCGATTCCAGCCTCCTGATTGGCTGGAATCGGCACACGTGACGGGGCGGAGCTACGAGGAGCCGCTCTCCGGCACGAGCGGCCCCATTCAGAAGAAAGAAGACCGGACTGCGCAAGCGCGTCTAATCGGGCGATTAGACGCTGAAAATTAGACGGCACCATGGAGACGGGGACGCCAGCAACGGAACAGGTAAGTGAATGACTTCTGTATGGTTCATAATTAATGCACAATGTACATTACAAAGTGCATTAATATGGCCATACAGAAGTGTATACCCCAACTTTGTTTCGCGGGACAACCCCTTTAATGGTAAGAAAGCTTACTGCCTATTGCAAGCATTACCTCACACAGAAAAATGCTAGGGAAACTTGTTAAGATGGGGGAGATTGATTAGCTTGCATATCTAAAAGCCATAGAGGTTTGCCAATGCTTAAAGCGAACCTGTCATAAACGCACAGCAGCATAAACTAGGTTACTTTTTTATACTCACCTGTTCCTTGGATCCTGCGGTGTCTGCCTCTGAAGTTTTCGGCAATGCACGAAAATCTGACTCTTTTTAGAGTCCTGTGAGTGCAATCTCACATAGACTTGTATAGGCCAGGTTTTCATGCAACGCTGTAAACTTCAGAGGGGAACAGTGCAGGATCCAGGGAGTAGGGGAGTATAAAAAATATATCACCCAGCTCCTTGTCATGTCCCCTAACAGCACTGTAACTTAGTTTATGCTGCTGTGCAGTCATGACAGGTTCCCTTTAAGGCCGATGCCACATGGACATAAGCACATTTGCGCCACATATTTGCACATATTACTTTTTAAGTGTGCAAACTGTGTGCATTTGCGCATGCTAAAAGACATGCAAGCATGCTTCCATTTATTGAAATGGATATTTATTGAATGAAAAGTTAACTAGTTCAGCATGTGCTCTTATTCTGTGCGAAATTCATATGCAAAATATGATTATGTGAATGTACCCATTGAAATTAGTGGGTTCTATTCATTGTGTATTGTGTGTGCAGAAGGCTGCGTAAATACACTCGTGTGACACAGGCCTTATGCCACTCTCACAGATGGCCCCGGCAAAGTGCTGCTATTTCAATAGTGGCGCTTTGCTGCGATTTTACTTTCATAAACAGCGACTTTAGCACACCCCATCATTGATGAGGCATGCTAAATGCAAAAAAAAAAAAATAGAAAGAGCTGAAAAGTTCGAGCACATGTCTGTGAGGCTTCTTTGAAATCAATAGGAGCGTTATACCACGATTCAAAATGCTGCAGCAATCGCAGAAGAAAACTTCTGTGTAAGAGTGACCCCAGGGCTCCTTCACACAGGCTTTTTTTGGATCAGTGTTTTGCAAGCCAGGACCAGAAGCGGGTCCAAAATACGAAAGAAATGCAAATCTTTCCATTATACTTTCTCTCTGTAAGTTCCACTACTGGTTTTGGCTCACAAAACACTGATACAAAAAAAGCCTGTGTGAAGGAGCCCTTAAGGCCCATTTACACAGAGCGATGTTCGCTCAAAATTCGCTCAAACGACAGTTTGAGTGACAGTTTTGAGCGGCCACCTCTGCATAACTCTAAGTAGCTAATTAGCTACTTTAAAGTTATGCAGGCAGCGTGGGATACCACTGTGATATCTTGGAGAATAATGCAGCTGTTTTGTATATGCAAACAGCTGCATTGTTCTCAGTGCTTTTAGCTGGTGTCCTGCTGAGAACTGCCAGTGGAATACCAGCTGAAAGAATGCTATCAGCACCGCCCGCTGAGATATCAGCGGGCGGCGCTGATAAGGCTCATCACTCATTTCTATCTGGCTAGAAATGAGCAATGAACAGACAGTGCACAATGAATGCACGTTTAGACACAGCGATTATCGCTCAAAAGACAGCTTTTGAGAGAATTTTGAGTGATAATCGTTGTGTTTAAATGGGCCTTTAGTGTTTGGTGACAATGAATCACTAGTATCTGAAAAGATACCTCATCAATCAATAGAATATAATAGTAATATTTAGATTTGTTCATTCATGGTGTAGTAGTATGGACATGAATTTCAGAAGAAATGTCATTAATAGAGATGAGCGAGCACCAAAATGCTCGTGAGTTCGAGTCGAACTTTCCGCGATGCTCGAGGGTTCGTTTCGTGTAACGAACCCCATTGAAGTCAATGGGCGACTCGAGCATTTTTGTATATCGCCGATGCTCGCTAAGGTTTTCATTTGTGAAAATCTGGGAAATTCAAGAAAGTGATGGGAACGACACAGAAACGGATAGGGCAGGCGAGGGGCTACATGTTGGGCTGCATCTCAAATTCCCAGGTCCCACTATTAAGCCACAATTATTAAGCGGCAACAGTGCCCCCCCCAACAATTTTTACTTCTGAAAAACCCTCATTAGCAAGGCATACCTTAGCTAAGCACCACACTACCTCCAACAAAGCACAATCACTGCCTGCATGACACTCCGCTGCCACTTCTCCTGGGTTACATGCTGCCCAACCACCCCGCATGACCCAGTGTCCACAGCGCACACCAAAGTGTCCCTGCGCAGCCTTCAACTGCTCTCATGCCACACGCTGGCCTCATATTTTTATAAATAGTCACAGGCAGGTACAACTCTGCAATGGGAATTCCGTGTGCACCCACAGCATGGGTGGCTCCCTGGAACTCACCGGCAGTACATAAATAATTCCCATTGCATTGCCCAGCACAGCTGAGTTAACGTCAGATGAAATGCAGGTGGGCTTCGGCCAACACTGCATGCCCCAGTCAGACTGGGGTTCTTTATAAGTAGACACATGCAGTTACAACTCCATGTGGACCGACAGCATAGGTGGGTCCCAGGAAGCCACCGGCGGTACATAAATAATTCCCATTGCATTGCCCAGCACAGCTGAGGTAACGTGAGATGAAATGCAGGTGGGCTTCGGCCCACACTTCATGCCACAGTCTGACCGGGGTTTTTAATACATAGACACTGGCAGGTACAAATCACTAATGGGAAGTCCCTGTGGACCCACAGCATGGGTGGCTCCCTGGAACCCATCGGCGGTACATAAACAAATCCCATTGCAGTGCCCTGCTCAGCAGAGCTAACGTCACATACAATACAGGTGGGCTTCGGCCCACAGTGCATGCCCCAGTCAGACTGGTAATATGTACCTTAACAGTAACCGCGTTGATGAGAAATGGCCTCGCCATCATCATGTTTTTGGGAAGCCTCCGTTTCCACACCACAGTGACATAGCATTAGCAGCGGTATAGTCAGAGCCCAGAATTAGTAACATTTCAGTGGTAGCATTAGGGACAGGCCCAGTAACATATCACTAGCAGCAGTATAGGGGGAGCACAGTCTTAGTTCCATTTCAGTAGTAGTAGCAGTCAAGACAGGCCACAGTAACATTCCCGTTGCAGCAGTTTAGGGAGATAACAGTCTCTTTCACATTTCAGTAGTTGCAGTATAGACAAGGCCCCAGTTACATTTATGTAGCAAAAGTGTAGGCCAAGCACACACACCTTGCTGTACCATGAGTGCAGGCGAAGCCCATAAAAATTACTATGATTACACTGTAGGCAAGGGCCCCCAAAAATTTGTGTACCAACAGTACTAATGTACCTCAGAAAAATTGCCCATGCCCAACCAAGAGGGCAGGTGAAACCCATAAATCGCTTTGGTTACTGTGGCTTCATTTGTAACTAGGCCTGGAGGCAGCCCAGTTAAAATAAAAATTGGTTCAGGTGCAAGTTTCAACGCTTTAATGAGAATTGAAACGTATAAACAGTGTTTACAAAAGTAATATGACTGAGCCTTGTGGGCCTAAAAAAAATTGCCCGTTCGGCGTGATTAAGTGAGGTTTCGGGAGGAGGAGCAGGAGGAGGAGGATGAATATAATACACAGATTGATGAAGCTAAAAGGTCCCCGTTTTTTATGGTGATAGAGAACGATGCTTCCATCCGCGGGTGCAGCCTACGTATTGTTTAGGTACCGCTGCTGTCCGCTGGTGGAGAAGAGAAGTCTGGGGAAATCCAGGCTTTGTTCATCTTTATGAGTGTAAGCCTGTCGGCACTGTCAGATGACAGGCGGGTACGCTTATCCGTGATGATTCCCCCAGCCGCACTAAACACCCTCTCTGACAAGACGCTAGCCGCAGGACAAGCAAGCACCTCCAGGGCATACAGCGCGAGTTCAGGCCACGTGTCTAGCGTCGACACCCAGTAGTTGTACGGAGCAGAGGCGTCACGGAGGACGGTCGTGCGATCGGCTACGTACTCCCTCACCATCCTTTTACAGTGCTCCTGCCGACTCAGCCTTGACTGGGGAGGTGTGACACAGTCTTGCTGGGGAGTCATAAAGCTGTCAAAGGCCTTGGAGAGTGTTCCCCTGCCTGCGCTGTACATGCTGCCTGATCTCCGCGCCTCCCCTGCTACCCGGCCCTCGGAACTGCGCCTTCTGCCACTAGCGCTGTCGGATGGGAATTTTACCATCAGTTTGTCCGCCAGGGTCCTGTGGTATAGCATCACTCTCGAACCCCTTTCCTCTTCGGGTATGAGAGTGGAAAGGTTCTCCTTATACCGTGGGTCGAGCAGTGTGTACACCCAGCAATCCGTAGTGGCCAGAATGCGTGTAACGCGAGGGTCACGAGAAAGGCATCCTAACATGAAGTCAGCCATGTGTGCCAGGCCATACACGCTGAAAGGATGACAGGCAAGCAGCATGGGTAGCAGTGGGCCAAGCTGTCTCTTCCCCCTCCTCCTCATGCTCCTCCCCCCTCCTCCTCCTCAACGCACTGAGATATAGACATGACGGTGCTCTGACTATCCAGCAACATACTGTCTTCCCCCGCCTCCGTTTCTGAGCGCAAAGCATCTGCCTTTATGCTTTGCAGGGAACTTCTCAAGAGGCATAGCAGAGGAATGGTGACGCTAATGATTGCAGCATCGCCGCTCACCATCTGGGTAGACTCCTCAAAGTTTCCAAGGACCTGGCAGATGTCTGCCAACCAGGCCCACTCTTCTGTAAAGAATTGAGGAGGCTGACTCCCACTGCGCCGCCCATGTTGGAGTTGGTATTCCACTATAGCTCTACGCTGCTCATAGAGCCTGGCCAACATGTGGAGCGTAGAGTTCCACCGTGTGGGCACGTTGCACAGCAGTCGTGCACTGGCAGATTAAACCGATGTTGCAGGGTGCGCAGGGTGGCAGCATCCGTGTTGGACTTGTGGAAATGTGCGCTGAGCCGGCGCACCTTTCCGAGCAGGTCTGACAAGCGTGGGTAGCTTTTCAGAAACCACTGAACCACCAAATTAAAGACGTGGGCCAGGCATGGCACGTGCGTGAGGCTCCCGAGCTGTAGACCCGCCACCAGGTTACGGCCGTTGTCACACACGACCATGCCCGGTTGGAGGCTCAGCGGCGAAAGCCAGCCGTCGGTCTGCTCTGTCAGACCCTGCAGCAGTTCGTGGGCCGTGTGCCTCTTCTCTCGTAAGCTGAGTAGTTTCAGCACGGCCTGCTGGCGCTTGCCCACCGCTGTGCTGCCCCCCCCCCCCCCCCGCGCGCGCGCGACACCGACTGGTGGCGACGTGCTGCTACTGAGACATCTTGATTGCGAGACAGAGGTTGCGTAGGAGGAAGAGGAGGAGGGTGGTTTAGTGGAGGAAGCATACACTGCCACAGATACCACCACTGAGCTGGGTCCCGCAATTCTGGGGTGGGTAGGACGTGAGCGGTCCCAGGCTCTGACTCGGTCCCAGCCTCCACTAAATTCACCCAATGTGCCGTCAGGGAGATATAGTGGCCCTGCCCACCTGTGCTTGTCCACGTGTCCGTTGTTAAGTGGACCTTGGCAGTAACCACGTTGGTGAGGGCGCGTACAATGTTGCGGGAGACGTGGTCATGTAGGGCTGGGACGGCACATCGGGAAAAGTAGTGGCGACTGGGAACCGAGTAGTGCCGGGCCGCCGCTGCCATCATGTTTTTGAAAGCCTCCGTTTCCACAAGCCTATACGGCAGCATCTCCAGGCTGATCAATTTGGCTATGTGCACGTTTAACGCTTGAGCGTGCGGGTGCGTGGTGGCGTACTTGCGCTTGCGCTCAAACAGTTGCGCTAGCGACGGCTGGACGCTGCGCTGAGAGACATTGCTGGATGGGGCGAGGACAGCGGAGGTGAGCGTGTGGGTGCAGGCCGGGAGACGGCCGTGCCTGTGTCCTGAGAGGGGGGTTGGATCTCAGTGGCAGGTTGGGGCATAGGGGGAGAGGCAGTGGTGCAAACCGGAGGCAGTGAATGGTCTTCGTCCCACCTTGTGGGGTGCTTGGCCATCATATGCCTGCGCATGCTGGTGGTGGTGAGGCTGGTGGTGGTGGCTCCCTGGCTGATCTTGGCGCGACAAATCTTGCACACCACAGGTCGTCGGTCGTCTGCACTGTCAGTGAAAAACTGCCACACCTTTGAGCACCTCGGCCTCTGCATGGTGGCATGGCGCGAGGGGGCGCTTTGGGAAACAATTGGTGGATTATTTGGTCTGGCCCTGCCTCTACCCTTGGCCACTGCACTGCCTCTTCCAACCTGCCCTGCTGCTGCACTTGCCTCCCCCTCTGAAGACCTGTCCTCAGTAGGCTTAGCAAACCAGGTGGGGTCAGTCACCTCATCGTCCAGCTGCTCTTCCTCCAAATCCTCTGTGCGCTCCTCCCTCGGACTTACTGAAATTACTACTACCTCACTGATAGACAACTGTGTCTCATCGTCATCGTCCTCCTCACCCACTGAAAGCTCTTGAGACAGTTGCCGGAAGTCCCCAGCCTCATCCCCCGGACCCGGGAATTTTCCAAGGGTTGGGCATCGGTCACGACAAACTCCTCCGGTGGGAGAGGAACCATTGCTGCCCAATCTGGGCAGGGGCCCGAGAACAGTTCCTGGGAGTCTGCCTGCTACTCAGAATGTGTCATTTTCATGGAGTGAGGAGGCTGGGAGGAAGGAGGAGCAGCAGCGAGAGGATTCAGAGTTGCAGCTGTGGACGGCGTAGAAGACTGGGTGGTCGATAGATTGCTGGATGCACTTTCTGTCATCCACGACAGGACCTGCTCACACCACTCAGTTTCTAATAAAGGTCTACCGCGTGGACCCATTAATTGTGAGATGAATCTGGGGACCCCAGAAACTTGCCTCTCTCCTAATCCCGCAGCAGTCAGCTGCGATACACCTGGACCAGGAGCTCGGCCTGTGCCCACACCCTGACTTGGGCCTCCGCGTCCTCGCCCGCGTCCACGTCGTCTAGGCCTACCCCTACCCCTCAGCATGGTGTATTACGAGTAGAGCAGAAACAGAACGCTGTAATGAAATGTGCCGCTTATTGGCCTGTGGTTGGAGGCTGACTTCGCTTATGGTACGCACAGCGGAGCCAGGAAACAATTGTGCGCAAGCCTGTAGTGACACCTAGGTGCGTATGACAGAGCTGCTGCAATTCACAGCGCAGAACCAGTGAATTGGAGAAAGCCCAGTGGTAGGCCTTCAGTATTTTGCCTCAATTTTTTAAAATGGTGAGGTGAGAAACCAGAGACACCGCATGCAGCGGATATAATGTGTACTGTTTCCCTGTGGCGGGATGACGACAATGATGTTACAGAACGCACAGCGGAGCCAGGAAACAATTATGCGCAAGCCTGTAGTGACACCTAGGTGCGTATGACGGAGCTGCTGCAATTCACAGCGCAGAACCAGTGAATTGGACAAAGCCCAGTGGTAGGCTTTCAGTATTTTGCCTCAATTTTTTTAAATGGTGAGGTGAAAAACCAGAGACACCGCATGCAGCGGATATAATGTGTACTGTTTCTCTGTGGCGGGATGACGATAATGATGTTACGGAACGCACAGCGGAGCCAGGAAACAATTATGCGCAAGCCTGCTGTAATGCTTAGCTGGGTATTAATTAGCGACTACTACCCCCAGCAGACACGCAGTAAACTGAAGACCGTCACAGGCAGCCCAAATATTGTATGTTTTTGAAAAATCCCACTGCCTATATAGCCAGTATACCTCTTTCCCTGTACCACTGATCCTGCCTCACCAGTACTGCCCCTATACTCTGTAAAAGACTGCAGACTGAGGACGCTATGGTCTGCACGCCGGATATACAAAAAAAAAAAGTGCAACACTGCTAAAAGCAGCCTCAACAGTACTGCACACGGTCAGATGTGGCATTAAGAAGAACCGTTGGGGTTCTTGAAGACGAATATAACACCTAACACTCTCCCTATAGCAGCTACAGCAAGACAGCACTTTCCCTGATCTCTGTCAGCATGCAACTGTGGCGAGCCGCGGGTGGGGCAGATTTAAATACTCAGGTGTCATCTGATCTCCCCAGCCACTCACTGCAGGGGGGTGGGATAGGGCTGGAATGTCACAGGAGGAAGTTGTAATGCCTTCCCTGTGCTTCTATTGGCCAGAAAAGCGCACACATTTCTCAGGGAAAGAAATGTAATGGAGTCGAGCACCGCGTGGTGCTCATCTCGAGTAACGAGCATCTCGAACACCCTAATACTCGAACGAGCATCAAGCTTGGACGAGTACTGTCGCTCATCTCTAGTCATTAACCTTCAAATGCTTTACATTAATGCAAAAGTGAAATTGTACTGTTGTATTCACTAAACTGTCATGCAACTGCAATTTAATTCTGAGGAATCTCTACATTTTATTGGGGTAATAAGAGCTTTGAAACCAAAGCTGAGTGGGTTGGGTTGATCGCAATAAACAGGTTTATGATAGACATAAAAGCCACACTTTATAACTTTTTCTGACATAATAAGTCTCAAAAGAGCATGAATGTCAGGATACTTAAAGTGCTGTGCTATGTAGGAACAAGTAAGCCACTGTAGGTCTCCCATCTCTCAGTATGTTTTACTGTACCTTTGTGTAGATACAAATGCCATAGACTCACAGAAAGAAGCTTTCCTTTGACTGGAGGCGTGTTCTTGTTTTGACAGATGTCAGTATAGTTTTACAAATGGTTGCTCAACTAGCTACCCCCACCCCCATTACAGACTCCTTATCTTTATTGACTTACTGATAAGGGCACACTTGGTTGCCAGGCACTGCTGAACAATGGTGGGATCACTTAATACATTTACAGCACTTTTGTAAAATAAAGAAAAGAACTAAGCGTTTTTCCCTTTAGCACTATGACTCACTATGACTGCTGAAGCTGGGTGCATGGTAATAATAATGTGACTGCCACTGTTAAAGTTCCTCTGCTGAAGTGTTTGCAAATGACCAATCACTTTACCATTTAACCTTTTTTCCCCCTGCAGCCACTTATGGTCTTCCAGACCAAGACCCATTTTTTAAATCTGACATGTGTTACTTTATCTGGTAATAACTTTAGAATGCTTTTATTTATTCTGATGATTCTGAGACTGCTTGTTATGTGACACATTGCACTTCATAATAGTGGCAAATTTTGATCAGTATATTATATGTTTATTTATGAAAAAAAATCTTAAATTTACAGACAATTTTGAAAAATTCCCAAATTTCAAACTTTAAATTTTCTTCTAATACAAAATATTTATACCACACTAAATAGTTAATACATATAATCTAGCATATGTTCAGTTAAAGGCTAATGCCTGCGGACGGATTTCCATCGCGTTTTTCCACGATCTGCATGTGCAAGGAATTCCGCAGCACCAAGCTTCCATAGAAGCAAATAGGTTTCTGCTCGGCAATGCTGACCAGTGGATTTGCATCATGGATTTCCACGAGCGTGAAAAAATCGTGGCATGTTCTATTTACCGGGGATTTACACCATGGGGGCTCCATTAATAATAGTTAATTAATAACCGCAGAAATCCGCGATCACTCGGTACTTTTTTGTTGTGAATCACACTACTCCAGTGGCGTACATCTGCAGGCTTGTTCCGCATCGTTCGTGGGCATGAGCCCTTATGTTGGCATCATTTTTTAAGTGTCCTATTATTTTTGGGATGTCAGAAAGCTTCTAAGTATAGTAGCAATTTTTATAATTTTGAAGAAAACATCTTAAACCAATTTTTTTGAAAGGACTTTAAGGGATCTATATATTAGAAACATCCATAGATCACTCCATTTTAAAAACTGCCCCCTCAAAATTTTCACTGTAACAATTTGGACTATTTTGTCAAGCCCATTGCATAAAATGCAAATTCAAATCCATTTTAATTCCAGGTTGTAATGCAACAAACAGGAAAATGAGCAAGTAGGGTGAATACTTTCACAAAACACTTAGGCCTTATGTCCATGGGCAAATTAAGAATTAAAATCCGGAGCGTTTTTCTCGCACGCGGATCCGCGCCCCATAGAAGTTCATTGACCACCTGCGGGTAGATAAATGGTCAATAAAAGTGAATTAAAAAATTTCTGGAGCATGAAAAAAAATGGACATGCTCCATTTAGGTGCGGATCACGTGCGCTGGAGCTCATAGAGCACATAGCTATACGCTGCTCATAGAGTCTGGCCAACATGTGGAGCGTAGAGTTCCACTGTGTGGGCACGTCGCACAGCAGTCGGTGCACTGGCAGATTAAACCTATGTTGCAGTGTCCGCAGGGTGGCAGCGTGCGTGTGGGATTTGCGGAAATGTGCGCAGAGCTGGCGCACCTTTCCGAGCAGGTATGACAAGTGGGGGTAGCTTTTCAGAAAGCGCTGAACCACCAAATTAAACACATGGGCCAGGCATGGCACGTGCGTGAGGCTGCCGAGCTGCAGAGCCGCCACCAGCTTACGGCCGTTGTCACACACGACCATGCCCGGTTGGAGGCTCAGCGGCGCAAGCCAGTGGTCGGTCTGCTCTGTCAGACCCTGCAGCAGTTCGTGGGCCGTGTGCCTCTTCTCTCCTAAGCTGAGTAGTTTCAGCACGGCCTGCTGACGCTTGCCCACCACTGTGCTGCCACGCCGCGTGACACCGACTGCTGGCGACGTGCTGCTGACACATCTTGATTGCGAGACAGAGGTTGCGTTGGAGGAGGAGGAGGAAGGTGCTTTAGTGGAGGAAGCATACACCGCCGCAGATACCACCACCGAGCTGTGGCCCGCAATTCTGGGGGTGGGTAGGACGTGAGCGGTCCCAGGCTCTGACTCTGTCCCAGCCTCCACTAAATTCACCCAATGTGCCGTCAGGGAGATATAGTGGCCCTGCCCGCCTGTGCTTGTCCACGTGTCCGTTGTTAAGTGGACCTTGGGAGTAACCGCGTTGGTGAGGGCGCGTACAATGTTGCGGGAGACGTGGTCGTGCAGGGCTGGGACGGCACATCGGGAAAAGTAGTGGCAACTGGGAACCGAGTAGCGTGGGGCAGCCGCCACCATCATGCTTTTGAAAGCCTCCGTTTCCACAAGCCTATACGGCAGCATCTCTAGGCTGATCAATTTTGCAATGTGCACGTTTAACGCTTGAGCGTGCGGGTGCGTGGCGTCGTACTTGCGCTTGCGCTCAAACTGTGGCACTAGCGACGTCTGGACGCTGCGCTGAGAGACATTGCTGGATGGGGCCGAGGACAGCGGAGGTGAGGGTGTGGGTGCAGGCCAGGAGACGGCCGTGCCTCTGTCCTCAGAGGGGGGTTGGATCTCAGTGGCAGGTTGGGGCACAGGGGGAGAGGCAGTGGTGCAAACCGGAGGCGGTGAACGGGCATCGTCCCACCTTGTGGGGTGCTTGGCCATCATATGCCTGCGCATGCTGTTGGTGGTGCCTCCCCAGCTGATCTTGGCGCGACAAAGGTTGCACACCACTGTTCGTCGGTCGTCAGGCGTCTCTGTGAAAAACTGCCACACCGTAGAGCACCTTGACCTGTGCAGGGTGGCATGGCGCAAGGGGGCGCTTTGGGAAACAGTTGGTGGATTATTCGGTCTGGCCCTGCCTCTACCCCTGGCTACCGCACTGGCTCGGCCTCACTTGGCCCTCCGCGTCCTCGGCCGCGTCCACGTCCTCTAGGCCTACCCCTACCCCTCAGCATGCTGTATTACCAGTGATTTGATTTCCCAGGCAGGAAAGAAATTGGCGCAAGGCTGCACTCAACCGTAGCTGGTTGCGTCTGATTTTTTTACGTTCTCTACGCAGCACAGACGTACCCAGAGCCCTTAGGACTGACACAGGCAGGGCAAATATACTTTCTTCCCTTTTGTTTAAAAGGATAGGCCCACTGCGTCTATTCACTGAATAATAAGTTTAATAACTGTGTTGCGGCCCTGCAAAACTGTCACAGAACTTTACTGTTGCAGAGTTACTAACTGTGGCAGAGCAGGTATTTCCCAGGCAGGAAAGAAATTGGCGCAAGGCTGCACTCAACCGTAGCTGGTTGCGTCTGATTTTTTTACGTTCTCCACGCAGCACGCACGTACCCAGAGCCCTTAGGACTGACACAGGCAGGGCAAATATACTTTCTTCCCTTTTGTTTAAAAGGATAGGCCCACTGCGTCTATTCACTGAATAATAAGTTTAATAACTGTGTTGCGGCCCTGCAAAACTGTCACAGAACTTTACTGTTGCAGAGTTACTAACTGTGGCAGAGCAGGTATTTCCCAGGCAGGAAAGAAATTGGCGCAAGGCTGCACTCAACCGTAGCTGGTTGCGTCTGATTTTTTTTACGTTCTCCACGCAGCACGCACGTACCCAGAGCCCTTAGGACTGACACAGGCAGGGCAAATATACTTTCTTCCCTTTTGTTTAAAAGGATAGGCCCACTGCGTCTATTCACTGAATAATAAGTTTAATAACTGTGTTGCGGCCCTGCAAAACTGTCACAGAACTTTACTGTTGCAGAGTTACTAACTGTGGCAGAGCAGGTATTTCCCAGGCAGGAAAGAAATTGGCGCAAGGCTGCACTCAACCGTAGCTGGTTGCGTCTGATTTTTTTACGTTCTCCACGCAGCACACACGTACCCAGAGCCCTTAGGACTGACACAGGCAGGGCAAATATACTTTCTTCCCTTTTGTTTAAAAGGATAGGCCCACTGCGTCTATTCACTGAATAATAAGTTTAATAACTGTGTTGCGGCCCTGCAAAACTGTCACAGAACTTTACTGTTGCAGAGTTACTAACTGTGGCAGAGCAGGTATTTCCCAGGCAGGAAAGAAATTGGCGCAAGGCTGCACTCAACCGTAGCTGGTTGCGTCTGATTTTTTTACATTCTCCACGCAGCACACACGTACCCAGAGCCCTTAGGACTGACACAGGCAGGCCAAATAGAATTTTTTCCCTGCTTTTTACAAGGAACACCCACACTGCGTCTATTCAATGAATAATGTATGTCTTCTGGCCCTGCCTACACAATTCTATCCCTGTAGTATTAATGCCGGGTGCAATGCTCTGCACAGCCGGTTTTGAGAAAAAAAAAAAAAATGCAACACTGCTAACAGCAGCCTGGACAGTACTGCACACGGATAGATGTGGCCCTAGAAAGGACCGTTGGGGTTCTTGAAGCCTACACTAACTCCTAACACTCTCCCTGCCTAACCCCCACTTCTGTCCCTATTGCAGGGCGCAATGCTCTGCAGATCCAATTTTGGAAAAAAAAAAAAAATACTGTGCTAACACAGTACTGCACACTAGTAGATGTGGCCCTAAGAAGGGCCGTTGGGGTTCTTGAAGCCTACACTAACTCCTAACGCTCTCCCTACAGCAGCTCCAGCACGATAGTACTTTCCCTCAGCTAAGTCACAAGGCATGTGTGGCGAGCCGCGGGAGGGGCCGATTTTTATACTCGGGTGACATCTGATCTTTCCAGCCACTCACAGCAGGGGGGTGGTATAGGGCTTGAACGTCACAGGGGGAAGTTGTAATGCCTTCCCTGTCTTTCAATTGGCCAGAAAAGCGCGCTAACGTCTCAGAGAGGAAACTGAAAGTAACCGGAACACCGCGTGGTACTCGTTACGAGTAACAAGCATCCCGAACACCCTAATATTCGCACGAATATCAAGCTCGGACGAGTACGTTCGCTCATCTCTAGTTTTATTACATGGAAATTTTACTTTTATTAGTATTAGCTTTTTCCAAAGCTGGGCTCACACAATCATATTTACACTGCATATCACACACACAATATACGCGCCCCTAATATGTGGTGAATGGCGTTAGTGAAATACATTGATTTCGCATATATTTATTGTGTATGTTACACATGTAAAAAGAACGCGGCATGTTCTATTTTACCGTGTATTACATGCATAAGAGCTCTATTTTTCTCTATGGGTGTAATCGAAAAGCAGTACATACGCAATAAAATTGCGTAGGTGTTGTGTTTTTTAGGCATGTTGCTAGGACACATGAGAAGGAAATTTTGAAAAAAGAAGAAACCAGGAAGCCAGTGCAAGACAGTGTGTGTAAAATACGCTGTACATGCGCAGGCATACGCAAGTAAAAAGGCGACAATACGCGGAGATATACAGTTCCTTATGCCGGTAAAACGCTGATATTTTTACGCAGCGTATTACCATACATTCATGTGAGCCCAGCCTTAGTACCGGCTCACATGACTGTATGCGTATAACTTGCCACGTATAATGCAGCATTTTGCAGCGGCCGAGGAGATAGCAGGGTAGATTTAGGCCTTGTCACAGGCATTGTCTACCATCTCCTCCCCTGGGGGTTGCACGGGATCCGTCCAAGTTACCGCTGGGGAAGTTTCATGGCAGTAACCCAATATGTGGTTTACCTTAAAGTTCTTGTCACTCGAGATACCACTGTTCCTTCCTCTGTGGTGTATCTGGATAGTAGAAATAAGTAGTCCGCACACACAGGAAAACGTTTCAACGCAAAGCTAGGAACAGTTGGCAGTGCTCATTTACTTGAAGAAAACTATTTATAGTCCAACAGTTATATACACACCAGCAGGAAAATGTTACAGAATGCAAAATGGTGTGACAGAGAGGATTCACAGGATGACAGATAAATTCAGTGTTAGGACCAGGAGACCAAGTAGTTGTCCGGTCTCCTAGTCCTATTTCTTCCAGCAGTCAGTGCTCTTTGTACCGAGAAAAACTCCTTCCTGATTCTACCAGGAGCGACCAGCCAGCTACTTCTGGGCGTACCATTGCTCAATGACCATAATCCTTCCCTGAATTGGAGAACAGGCGAGGTGCTCAAGTAAGGGGCTGAATTGAAGAACCGGCTATGTGCTCAAGTGGGAGTGCTCACCTGTCGTACAAGTTGCTTGCCTTCTGTCCATCCGGTATGCACCACTCACTTGTCCTCTAGTCCACAAGGTATTTCGGAGGTTAACCAGGATTTTGCGGACATCTTTGATAAAAGAGAAGCTGAATATCTACCCCCACATCATTCTTATGATTGCCCAATCAAGCTCATGCCAGGTAGCATGCCACCACGGGGCAGAGTTTTGTTCCCTGTCTCTTCTGGAGACACAGGCTACTGCCAAGTATGTCAAGCTCAACCAACAGAGAGGGTTTCTACGAAAATCTACCTCACCTGCAGGAGTGGGCTTCTTCTTTTTGAAGAAGAAGCATGGATCCTCGAGACCCTGCATTGACTACTGAGGATTTGACTGTCAAGAACAAGTACCCATTACCGCTCATCTCCGATCTATTCGATCGATTGCGGAGGGTGCAGGTTTTTACCAAGCTCGATCTACGTGGCGCCTACAATCTAATCTGCATCCGAGAAGGTGATGAGTGGAAGACTGCTTTCAAAACCCATGACAGCCACTAGGAATATCTTGTAATGCCATTCGGGTTAGTCAATGCTCCAGTTGTCTTCCAGGACTTTGTCAATGATATTTTTCAGGACCTTCTTCATTTATGCATAGTGGTTTACTTGGACGACATTCTAGGTTTTTCCCCGGACATTTCTACCCACCGAAGACAGGTCTGTACCATTCTCCAGCGTCTGAGAAAGAATCGCCTGTTCACCAAAATAGAGAAGTGCCTCTTTGAGCAAGACTTGCTCCCTTTCCTTGGATACATTGTCTCCAAACAGGGTTTAAAAATGGACCCCGAGAAGGTTTCTGTGGTTTTGAATTGGCCTTGTCCTTCCGGACTCTGAGCTACACAGTGATTCCTGGGATTTGCTAATTTTTATCAACAGTGCATACCACACTTCTCCCTGGTGGCGGCCATATCTGCTCTAACGAGAAAGGGAGCAGATGCCAAGCACTGGTCTCTAGAGGCAGAATCTGCCTTTCATGCTCTTAAGGAGGCATTTTCGTCCTTCTCGGTCTTGCATCTACCAGAGATGGGGAGACAGTTTTTTCTTGAGGTCGATCCTCATCTGGAGCTAGTGTGGTCTTACTGCAAAAAGCCGCATCAGGGAAGAAAAGAAATTGCGTTTTTTTTCAAAATCCCTTACCCTGTGGAACGGCATTACTCCATTGGGGATCAGGAGTTGTTGGCCATTAAGATGGCTGTGGAATTCTGGTGATTATCTGTTGCAAGGAGCCGTTCATCCTGTCATAATTTATACAGACCATAAAAACTTGTCTTATTTGCAGACCGCTCAGCGCGGCTTAACCCACGGCAGGCTCGATGGTCTTTGTTTTTTGCGTGCTTTGATTTTCTTTTGTACTTCTGACTCGCGGCTCAGAATGTCAAGGCAGACACACTATCTAGAGCCTTTGATGTAGAGGAAGCTCCACAGTTCATCATTGATTCTGCTAGATTGATAACCGTGGCACCGGTCCAGATAGGAAGTGTGCCACCTTGGAAAACCTACGTACCCAGCGCTAAGAGAAGGAAGGTTTTGCTCTGGGGCCACGGGTCTAAGTTAGCGGGACACTTCGGACTGCCAAAGAACAATAAACTCATCTGCTGGCAGTACTGGTAGCCATCCATTGGCCAAGATATCTGGGAGTTTGTGTTGGCCTATATCTCTTGTGCCCAGAACAAGACGATGAGGTCAAAATCTGTGGGTCTGCTATGCTCATTACCAATTCTGGAGACCCCATGGCAAATTATTTCCTTGGATTTCATTACAGATCTACTACCGTCCAACAACTGAACCGTCATATGGGTAGTGGTGGACCGTTTCTCCAAGATGGCACATTTCGTTCCTCTACCTGGGTTGCCTTCTGCAGGGCAGATGGCTGAAAAGTTTATTGAGCACATTTTCTGTCTTCACAGATTCCCTAAACATATTGTTTCAGACCGAGGAGTTCAGTTTACGTCCAGGTTCTGGAGGTTCCTTCCGCAAATTGCTGGGCATATCCTAGGATGAGGAGAAGTCCAATCACCCACAATCCAACAGCCAGGTGGAGCGTGTGAATCAAGTTCTAATGGGGTACCTTCATCACTTCATTAATACTCATCAGGATGATTGGGTCAGTCTTCTGACATGGACAGAATTTCCTACGATCAGAATGTCAGCAACTCCACTAAGGCCGCTCCATTTTTTTATTGCCTATGGCCAGCAACCCGGGATTCCCTTGCCTGTCTCTATTACCTCCTGATGTTTTAGTGGCTGCATCCTCGGTGAAGAACTTTTCCAGGATATGGCAGGAGACCAAGCCGAATCTTGGAAGATTGGTGGCGACCATGAAGAGGTTTGCTGACCACAAGCGGAGGCCACCCCCCAACTTTACACCAGGGGATAAAGTCTTGCTGTCCTCAAGGAATATCAGGTTGAAAGTATCCTCTTAGAAATTTGCTCCACGTTTTTTGGGCCGGTTTCAGGTGACTGAGAGAATCAATTCTGTTTGTTACAGGTTGAAACTCCCTCCCTCCCTTCAGATCCCTAACTCATTCCACGTTTCCCTGCTCAACCCTCTCCTACTTAATAGGTTCTCCAAAAGACCCAGACCACTGTCATCCCAGATCCAGGCAGAGAACACCTTCGAGGTCAAAGCTATTCTCGATGCCTAGAAAGTCAGGAGAAAGACCTACTTTTTAGTAGACTGGAATGGGCCTGAGGAGTGGTAGTGGGAGCCCTCTGAAAATGTCAATGCCCCATGCCTTATTCAGGAATTTTTTTCAGAGGACACGCACAAGAAGAGAGGAGGTCTTAGGGAGGGTGGTATTGTTAGGGCCAGGAGACCAAGGCCCATTCAGTGCTGCAGAGGTGCAATACACATCAAATTCATGCAACACAGAAGACACTAACAACACATAGGCACAAGACAAATGCATTCACATTTATGGAGGGGCCCTGTTAACTCTGGTAGTTCGCTGCATATGACAGCGATTTTGGACTGCACATGATGGTGTATCCCATGCACGTTGTCATGAGCAGTTCTCCTAGTGTCTTTTAGTTTTTAAATTTCTCGAAATTTTGCTTAGAAACTTACGCCTACAAACCATGATGAAGTGAACTGATTTATTTCCATTGAAGTCTTTGGCAGGTTGAAAAAAATCAATGGGTTTTTCAACCCTTGTTCATGCGCAAAAATACTCCGTTGCTGCGAGCATATTTGTGCATACGTTCGTCTGTTGAAGCCCTTGTTAATAATAATCTCACTGCTTTTTGTCTTCAAAATCAGCAATATAAAAACAGATGACAAAGTGAGCTTTCATGAGTGCACTCCATAGGGCTCATGGGTGCAACTAGAAAAGTCTAGTGCCTTTTTCCCAATTCTATAAAGACTGCGTGTTCTTGGAAATGAATTAAAGGGCTCATGTCCACGGGCACGCACGGATTCTGAGTTTGGAATCCCGCAGTAGATTCCTGCCGTGCCCGCAGACATGAGACAAAAAGTACATTTACTCACGTGTCCAGGCGTGGTGCGGGTTTGCTCCATCGCGGCCGGACCTTCCTTCTTCTGCATGGCGGATGCACTTGGCATGCCGGCCGGCGTGCTGCGTGCATGAGCTATTCCTCTTTTTTTTTTTTTTTTTAAAACTCCTGCTTTCCCGTAGATGCACGGCACATCCGCAGTGTCAGCTGCGGGCATGCCCAGGACCAGACGGCTTCCATTGACTCAAACGAAAGCTATCCCTGCAGGATCCGCAGAAAAATGGAGCATGCCACTCCTGCGGATGCCCAATGATAGTATATGGGCATATTGAACTGTGGATCATGGGTCACCCGCGCGGCTTCCGCAATTCAATGATACCCGTGGGCATGAGGCCTCCAATGCATTTAACACGGTTTTGCTGCAGAATTACTGCAGATTTGCTAATGGCATAATCCACAGCTATTCTCTATAAAATCTGTCAAATTTGTATTAAAATGTATGCATAAAGGCTTAAACGGGTGAGCATGTGTGCAAATATGCTCGCTGCTACAGAGCATATTTGCGCAGAGAAGTCCAAATTTCTTTTTTTTTTGCATGCGGAAATTCTACATGCATTTATTTAAACTTGAGACTAAGCAGCAAAGAGAACTAGATTTACAAAAAAGAAAAATCTCATTCACACGCTGCCGACAGTCCGCAGCGGAAACTGACATGCGGTGTGGAATTCAAATCTGTGACATGTCAATTTTGGTGCCTTTTCTGCTGCGGGCTCTCTTCTTATTATGGAGAGAGATTTCCACAGCGAAATACAGGCTGAAAAGCCGCTTCAAACCCGTTTTGAAGCATCCTTTTTCCTGCATAAATCTCGCTGAAAATTAGTGCGGTCCCACCGCGGACATTCCGCATGTTTTTTCGTCCTGTGGGAACCCAGCCTTACTCGAGCATATTCCAAACTACGCTGTGACCTATCGTAGTCAATGTGCCAATTCACACAGGAGTTTTTCGCACAGACACAGGGTCTATGTGGAAAAAAATTGCTGCATGCAGCATTTTGATTTGATTTGCAGAAAATACTTGTTTGTTAAAATCAATGGGAATGCAAAAAAGGCATAGGACATGGACACTGTCCGTGTGCTGTTCATATTTCACAAATCCATTGCTAAGTTGTTTGTGGATGTGCAAAAGTAAAAATGGGCACATATAGATGTGGCAGTCTGTATCGTAATTCATTGTATTAAGATTAAAATATATTTCAAAACTCTGGGGCTAATACAGGCTAAGGGACCTTTCAGATAAATGGAATTTTCCACATTTCGAACCAAAGCTGTGATAAATTCCATAGCAAAATTCACACAGAAATTGCTTAAATCAGCCTGCAATTCTGCACCAAAATACACAATTGATGAGATAAACACAAGGTATTAGATGAGCATAAGTTGCCTGAAAAGTTAGATACGCTTTAAAAAGTAAAGCTGCAGCCAGATATTAGCTGTAAATCCATAGCTGCACATCTGTTGCATTTTACTTAATTTGTCTTGCATTTTTTTTTGGCTCTTTCTTAATTTTTCTCCATATGCAGCACAATCCAGGTGTTTCAGTCAGTTTCCCGCATTTTCTCTTCTAGAAATCCATTGGTTTTGTCCCTGCATAAAAAACACATGCAGAAATGCATATTGCATGATTCAAATAGTAATTGTGTAATTCAAAGAGGAATCTATAAATCACATATTTATAGATGTGCAAAATGCAAGTAAATCAAACAAATAATGTGGGTACTGTAATGCACTTTATTGCAAAAATGCCAGAAAACACTAAAATTACAGAATGCATGTAGCATTTTTTTAAGGCTGGTGTTTTTACATGCAGTTTATTTTAACCAAGAAGATGCCACAATAAAAATGAACGGAGGGTGCAATGGATTGTGTAAAGGAAGCCTTTCTGATGATTACCTTGGCATCTGAGAGAGCTTGCCACAGGGTAGGGGATAATTTGCTGATTGGTGGGTGTGAGACCTCCACTAATGCCAAGAACAGGGGTCTCCTGTCCCTCTGTACCTGTCACTGTAGGATTTCTACAACCCACCCTCCCCACACACATAGTGAAGTTAGAGTGAATGGAGCGCTGGCTAAGCATGTGCAGCTATCACTGAATTAATTTTAATGGGGTTGGCGTCAATACCCAAGCTCTTACTGCTCAATTATCTTTGTCAGTCCTATTGAAAATGAATTGAAACGAGGTGAGCGGCAGCATGCTTCAGCGACAAGCAACCAACACACCTTTTAGTTCTCTCATCAATATGGGGAGGGGGTGGTGGCTGTAGTAAGTTTGCAGTGAAAAGGTGGGGGGCAGGGGACTCCCATTCTCTGTATCTCAGCAGTGAGACCCCCTCTGATCACCTGTGGATGGGGGTAACTTGTGATTCTGGTATAACCCCTTTAACTACAGCAGGAAGCTTGGTATGACCACTGGTTTGTCTGACTGTCTGATAATTTCTCTGATTTGATGGAGCTTTATATTGGCCAACGTTCATAAAACTTGAAAGAAAAACAAACTTTTTCCATGTGACTTCTTCCATCACAAAATATTGTGTCCCAGGGCAATTGATTCTGCAAAAAACTGCAGAGATTCAGTCTGACAGCTTAGAGGTTGACCAACCCCTACTGAGGTCTATAGCCCTTTCAGAAGCAGTAATTATTTCTTTACCTTATTCCAGATCAGAACCTACTAAAAAGGACTATGTAAACTAACAGTGAATGTGAACGACTTGGGTTTTTTTTTTTTTTACACGCGATGATTATCGGTCTGGTTGTCCAAAACCGGCAGGGTTTTGAACAATAGTCATCCTGCGTAAAAGCATGCAGAAACGGAACGATTGAACGACTGCTGCTTACAGTGAATGGAAGTGGGTGGGGAGAGTGCAGGGAGAGAACGCTCCCCCAGCTGCCCCACCTCCATGCTGGATGCATTTTGAGCGATTCAGCGATACATCGTTTGCCCGACACTCGTGCCGTGTAAAAGAGCCTTAAACAATCGGTGATTGCAATTTAAAATGCAGATTTTCATGCCTGCATAAAATAAACGACAAACAAGAAACAAACAAATTTAGCACAATCCAGTGTTTTTTTTCCCCTTAACTATAATCATTCTGTGTAAAAGGACCCTTACTTCTGCCTAGAGAACTCGTGAGCTGCAGACTTTCCCATATAAAGCCCCTAAACTTATATTTTTCCCAGATCGTGTTCTCCTTTCTTAACTACCATCATTTTGTCATAAGATCTATTTGTATAGAAGTGAGTCAGTGAGGAAGTTTGACAACTCCTCAACTTAATGTCCTTTTACATGGGACGTGGTTTCAGGAAAACTTTGTCTGACGGTCATCCCAGTGATGCTCGCTCCTGTGACGTTACACAGGTGCGAGTATCGCTGGCATCACTCATAGCGCTGCTGGCATGGAGGCAAAGCAGGCCAGTGAGCATTCTCTCTTTCTGTTCAATTCTCATTCAATCGCTACATGCGTTTAAGGGCTCCTGCACACTTGCGTTTTTCTTGCGTGTTTTTTTCACGCAATCTCACAGCGTTTTTTTTACGTGATTGTCAATGGGAATTTCTAATGTTAAAAACGCATCGCACAAAAATTGCAAAGCACCACCTTGCAGTGCGTTTTTAACCTTAGAAAGTCCCATTGACAATTGCGTTAAAAAAAACAGCGATATCGCAACGTTAAAAAAACGCAGTTGGGTGTGAGCATAAATTTACAGGGCATAAACATTGGGCAAAATTTAACGAATTTGTACAATAATCATTGCATCTACATTTACAGCCATCGTGCACTATTCATTTGCAATTCGCTGGTTGCTCACTTTTAACCAGCATAAAAATTATCATTGGATTGCTGACTTCTCGCTATGTGTAAACGCTCTCATAGAATATGAGGTGCAAAGCGAAAAGCAGACGAGAAGCCAGCGGTGATCTGCTTGTCTAAATGCTTTGCACAAGCACTAGCAACCTAGCGGTGGCATCAGCACTTGTGCAGTCAATTGGATGACTGTCGTCCAGTCCAAATGGGACATTGCACTGGACAATTATTGATTAAAGGGGTTGTCTCGCGAAAACAAGTGGGGTTATACACTTCTGTATGGCCATATTAATGCACTTTGTAATATACATCGTGCATTAAATATGAGCCATACAGCAGTTATTCACTTACCTGCTCCGTTGCTGGCGTCCCCGTCTCCATGGCTCCGTCTAATTTCGGGGTCTTCTTGCTTTTTTAGACGCGCTTGCGCAAAAGGGTCTTCTCCCTTCTGGTCGTCCGGGCACGAGCGGCGTTCTGGCTCCGCCCCTTCTATGCGTCATCGTGTAGCTCCGTCCCATCACGTGTGCCGATTCCAGCCAATCAGGAGGCTGGAATCGGCAATGGACCGCTCAGAGCCCACGGTGCACCATGGGAGAAGACCCGCGGTGCATCGTGGGTGAAGATCCCGGCGGCCAACTTGGAGAAGGAAGAGGTAGGAAGAAGTTGCAGAGCGGGGATTCGGGTAAGTAATTTTTTTTTTATTTTAACACATCCCTTGGGTTTGTCCTGCGCCGAACGTGGGGCCTATGCAAAAAAAAAAAAAAAACAGTGTCGGCGCGAGACAATCCCTTTTAATGCTCTGCCAGGGACCAGGAGGGAGCGACAGCCTGCAGCAGCACCGCAGAACCCCCGGTAAAGTGAGTAATGATTTTTATTCTTTGCTCCGCTGTATTCCCGGCGTATAAGGTGACAGTTGGGGGGTCGTCTTATACGCCCCGTCGCCTTATACGCCGGTATATATTTTTATTGTAACACATTTCTGGATGAATTGCAGGGAAGGGCTTATATATTTAAGCCCTTCCCGACAATTCATCCCGCGCTCGCCGGCAGCCCATTGCTTTCAGTGGAACCTGCTGTATTGCAGGCTCCATTGAATTCAATGGGCTAACATCGTTCTTCTCTGCCACAGCTGTTACTGCTGTGGCAGAGGAGAACGATCTTTATGCTGACAGTGCGGGGGGGGGGGGCACTCTTGCCACTATTGTGGCTTAATAGTGGGACCTGGGAACTTGAGAAGCAGCCCAACATGTAGCCCCTCGCCTGCCCTATCTGTTGCTGTGTCGTTCCCATCACTTTCTTGAATTGCCCAGATTTTCACAAACGAAAACCTTATCGAGCATCGGCGATATACAAAAATGCTCGAGTCGTCCATTGACTTCAATGGGGTTCGTTACTCGAAACGAACCCTCGAGCATCGCGAAAAGTTCGTCCCGAGTAACGAGCACCCGAGCATTTTGGTGCTCGCTCATCTCTATTCCTAATCCCAACCTCCCACTGACGTCTCCAAGACTGGACCATTGCACAGAACATATGCACTTTTACCTCTTTTGTTATTCGTTTCCTCCTAGATTGCAAGATCTTGTGAGTAGGGCCAACATCCCTATTATTCAATTTCTAAACTAATAAACAATTCAGACGGTTGGTGTTCAGGCAAAATCAGACATTACATTTAGTAGTAAAGTGCTGTGAACCATGTTGGTGTTATATAAATAAAGATTATTATTATTATGAATAATCTGAGTTTTTGCAAAAAATGAAATGGTTGTGTTAGGCCAGCTGCATACAGGCAAATTTGCATTGTGTAATCCGGAGCAGGCGTCCGCATACAGGTTTCACAACACATACCGCCAATAGTATACTATGGAAAAATGCTTTTTCCTCTACATGAACGGAAATCAATTGTGATGTGGATTTCACACAGACAGCTTCCATTGAAGTCAATGGAAACCGTCAAACCTGCGGCCCTTCAGCAATGAAATTACGCAATGGTGGCAGACTCTGCATCATTGCCTAGCGTTGATGCAGGAAAAGCTGAGATTTAAAAAAATAAATAAAAAATCTGTTCTGCGCATGTCTAATGGCTCACCATCTGGACCATCCACAGCACAGGAAAAGAAGAAGAAAAGCAGGTATGCACAGATGTCAGCTGGGCACAGGGTCTGATTCCACTGCAGGCTCCCACATGTGGAATCCGACCTGGTCATGTGCAGCCGACCTTGGTCACTTACTTAAACATTTATAATAATAAATAATCCCATATACAATGTATATATATATATATATATACCTGCCCTAGGTACTGAGTGGTTAAAAAATGTTCTTACAGCCACATATATAATGAAAATAAAAACCCTTGATATTTCAGCTCAATTGTATGACAGTCTGTATACTGCTTATTAGCTGCCCACTGCAGGCAGTCACAGCTTGGACATGGTTTAGGCTATGTTCACTTCACCTTTCTGATATTCTATTTCACCACATTTCAAGTTCTTCCTTTTTATGCCCCTAAGCATCTCTGAACGGACCCCATTGACTTTGATGGGGTCTGTTTGCTTTTCAACATGCCATCCATTTCTAAAATTCGTCGGGGGATTTTGGATAAATTTACAACTTTACCTGTGCTTATACATTTTTCAACCCGTCAAGTGCCTTTTAAAATCTCTACTTGAGACCAAAAGCAGTCTTCCTGGTTATTTAGGCAACAGACACCAAACTAGAGTTACAAACTAGAGTTAATACTTATGTTTACACCAGCTTCCACATTTTTTACAAACTGCAAATAGACAAGTGGAAAGGACCATACAAAAACCATTGAACACTGGCAAATATTTATTTAAAACTTTTGCTAACAAAACAATGCTGTTGCTCATATGTTGATAATTTTCTAACTGACATTCTACTTTGGTAATGTAGACATTAGCAAGTAAAAGAAACATCACTCTTCTTTATTTGAGTGCGGAAGTTCAAAGTGATTACTTAATCATTTTCTAAAGGTCTACCCCCACTCTCCATCTTTGTCTTATATAAAAACTTTTTATTAAAATATACTGTAAATAGATCTCTAGTGAATAAAGAATGTGCAAAGATTTTCCCACCGAAAAAGCTAAAGCAGTTAAAACTAGGTTTTTGCCTTTCCTGATCGACAGTGGGGTAATACAGAGAAGTTGAACTCTGTAGACTTGTTTTTTTTTCAAGCTTAATAACTATGCAGCTATGCATGAGGTTAAAAATACAGCAGAAGAATGTGTGTGCAACATTGCTTGGGTTAATTAATGTTTATACTGTTACAAGCTTGGGCAACTCTACTGGTCTGCTAACTTTTATAAAGACCATTTTTAGCAGATGGAAATTACCTGGTTTTATCTCTGATTAAACAACTGTGGAATACTGAAAAATAACACACAAAACTCTGTTATTTATTATTTTATATACAGTGATTCCCACTTAAGACGTTTTTCAGGGAACCAAGCAAATTAAACTTCCTAAGAGGAAAAACTTATTAGGCAGAGTCCGTCTTAGATGTTTTTAATGGTAATACATAAAATAAACTTCTTAACTCTTTAGTGACCAAGCCTGTTTGTCCCTTAATGACCAGGCCAAATTTTGAAAATCTGACATGTATCTTTAATAGAGATGAGCGAGCGTACTCGTCCGAGCTTGATACTCGTTCGAGTTTTAGGGTACTCGAGATGCTTGTTACTCGAGACGAGCACCACGCGGTGTTCGAGTCACTTCCATTTTCTTCCCAGAAAATTTTGCGCCGATTTCTGCCCAATAGTAACACAGGGAAGGCATTACAACTTCCTCCTGTGAAGTTCCAGCCCTATCCCACCCCCCTGCAGTGAGTGGCTGGGGAGATCAGGTGCCTCCCGAGTATATAAACTGGGCCCGCCCGCGGCTCACCACAGATACATGCTGAGAGACATTAGGGAAAGTGCCGTCTTGCTGTAGCTGCTATAGGGAGAGTGTTAGGCTGTTATTCTTAGTCTTCAAGAACCCCAACGGTCCTTCTTAGGGCCACATCTGACCGTGTGCAGTACTGTTGAGGCTGCTTTTAGCAGTTTTGCAAATTTTTAATTTTTTTGTATGTCGGGCGTGCAGACCATAGCGTCCTCAGTCTGCAGTCATTTTATTGAGTATAGGGGCAGTACTGGTGAGGCAGGGACAGTGGTACAGGGAAAGAGGTATACTGGCTATATAGGCAGTGGGCTTTTTAAAAAAAAATTGGAAAAAAAATCTTTGGGCTGCCTGTGACCGTGTTCAGTTTACTGCGTGTCTGCTGGGGGTAGTAGTCGCTTACTTATTACCCAGCTAGGTGTTACTGCAGCCTTGCGCATAATTTTTTCTGGCTGCACTGTGCTTTCAATAACCACAGTCATCCTCCAACAGGGAAATCCATATACAGGCTATATAGGCAGTGGGCTTTTTCCCAAAAATTGGGAAAAAATACTATATTTGGGCTGCCTGTGACCGTCTTCAGTTTACTGCGTGTCTGCTGGGGGTACTAGTAGTCGCTCATTAATACCCAGCCTTGCGCATAATTTTTTCTGGCTGCACTGTGCTTTCAATAACCACAGTCATCCTCCAACAGGGAAATCCATATACAGGCTATATAGGCAGTGGGCTTTTCCCCAAAAATTGGGAAAAAATACTATATTTGGGCTGCCTGTGACCGTCTTCAGTTTACTGCGTGTCTGCTGGGGGTACTAGTAGTCGCTCATTAATACCCAGCCTTGCGCATAATTTTTTCTGGCTGCACTGTGCTTTCAATAACCACAGTCATCCTCCAACAGGGAAATCCATATACAGGCTATATAGGCAGTGGGCTTTTTCCCCAAAATTGGGGGAAAAAAATACTATATTTGGGCTGCCTGTGACCGTCCTCAGTTTACTGCATGTCTGCTGGGGATACTGGTAGTCGCTCATTATTACCCAGCTAAGCCTGTGACCGTCTACAGTTTACAACATGTCTGCTGGGGGTAGTAGTTTCTAATTAATACCCAGCCTTGCGCATAATTGTTTCCTGGCTCTGCTGTGCGTTCCGTAAGCGAAGTCAGCCTCCAACCACAGGCCAATAAGCGGCACATTTAATTACAGCGTTCAGTTTCTGCTCTACTCGTAATACACCATGCTGAGGGGTAGGGGTAGGCCTAGAGGACGTGGACGTGGACGCGGGCGAGGACGCGGAGGCCCAAGTCAGGGTGTGGGCACAGGCCGAGCTCCTGGTCCAGGTGTATCGCAGCCGACTGCTGCGGGATTAGGAGAGAGGCAAGTTTCTGGGGTCCCCAGATTCATCTCACAATTAATGGGTCCACGCGGTAGACCTTTATTAGAAACTGAGCAGTGTGAGCAGGTTTTGTCGTGGATGGCAGAAAGTGCATCCAGCAATCTATCGACCACCCAGTCTTCTATGCCGTCCACAGCTGCAACTCTGAATCCTCTCGCTGCTGCTCCTCCTTCCTCCCAGCCTCCTCACTTCATGAAAATGACACATTCTGAGTAGCAGGCAGACTCCCAGGAACTGTTCTCGGGCCCCTGCCCAGATTGGGCAGCAATGGTTCCTCTCCCACCGGAGGAGTTTGTCGTGACCGATGCCCAACCTTTGGAAAGTTCCCGGGGTCCGGGGGATGAGGCTGGGGACTTCTGCCAACTGTCTCAAGAGCTTTCAGTGGGTGAGGAGGATGATGACGATGAGAGACAGTTGTCTATCAGTGAGGTAGTAGTAATTTCAGTAAGTCCGAGGGAGGAGCGCACAGAGGATTCGGAGGAAGAGCAGCTGAACGATGAGGTGACTGACCCCACCTGGTTTGCTAAGCCTACTGAGGACAGGTCTTCAGAGGGGGAGGCAAGTGCAGCAGCAGGGCAGGTTGGAAGAGGCAGTGTGGTGGCCAGGGGTAGAGGCAGGGCCAGACCGAATAATCCACCAACTGTTTCCCAAAGTGCCCCCTCGCGCCATGCCACCCTGCAGAGGCCGAAGTGCTCAAAGGTGTGGCAGTTTTTCACTGAGAGTGCAGACGACCGACGAACAGTGGTGTGCAAGGTTTGTTGCGCCAAGATCAGCCGGGGAGCCACCACCACCAGCCTCACCACCACCAGCATGCCCAGGCATATGATGGCCAAGCACCCCACAAGGTGGGACGAAGGCCATTCACCGCCTCCGGTTTGCACCACTGCCTCTCCCCCTGTGCCCCAACCTGTCACTGAGATCCAACCCCCCTCTCAGGACACAGGCACGATCGTCTCCCGGCCTGCACCCACACGCTCACCTCCGCTGTCCTCGGCCCTATCCAGCAATGTCTCTCAGCGCAGCGTCCAGCCGTTGCTAGCGCAACTGTTTGAGCGCAAGCGCAAGTACGCCGCCACGCACTCGCACGCTCAAGCGTTAAACGTGCACATAACCAAATTGATCAGCTTCGAGATGCTGCCGTATAGGCTTGTGGAAACGAAGGCTTTCAAAAACATGATGGCGGCGGCCCCGCGCTACTTGGTTCCCAGTCGCCACTACTTTTCCCGATGTGCCGTCCCAGCCCTGCATGACCACATCTCCCGCAACATTGTACGCGCCCTCACCAACGCGGTTACTGGCAAGGTCCACTTAACAACGGACACGTGGACAAGCACAGGCGGGCAGGGCCACTATATCTCCCTGATGGCACATTGGGTGAATTTAGTGGAGGCTGGGACCGAGTCAGAGCCTGGGACCGCTCACGTCCTACCCATCCCCAGAATTGCGGGCTCCAGCTCGGTGCTGGTATCTGCAGCGGTGTATGCTTCCTCCACTAAACCACCCTCCTCCTCCTACGCAACCTCTGTCTTGCAATCAAGATGTGTCAGCAGCAGCACGTCGCCAACAGTCAGTGTCGCGCGGCGTGGCAGCACAGTGGTGGGCAAGCGTCAGCAGGCCGTGCTGAAACTACCCAGCTTAGGAGAGAAGAGGCACACGGCCCACGAACTGCTGCAGGGTCTGACAGAGCAGACCGACCGCTGGCTTTCGCCGCTGAGCCTCCAACCGGGCATGGTCGTGTGTGACAACGGCCGTAACCTGGTGGCGGCTCTGCAGCTCAGCAGCCTCACGCACATGCCATGCCTGGCCCACGTCTTTAATTTGGTGGTTCAGCGGTTTCTGAAAAGCTGCCCACGCTTGTCAGACCTGCTCGGAAAGATGCGCCGGCTCTGCGCACATTTCCGCAAGTCCAACACGGACGCTGCCACCCTGCGGACCCTGCAACAACGGTTTAATCTGCCAGTGCACCGACTGATGTGCGACGTGCCCACACGGTGGAACTCTACGCTCCACATGTTGGCCAGGCTCTATGAGCAGCGTAGAGCTATAGTGGAATACCAGCTCCAACATGGGCGGCGTAGTGGGAGTCAGCCCCCTCAATTCTTTACGGAAGAGTGGGCCTGGTTGGCAGACATCTGCCAGGTCCTTGGAAACTTTGAGGAGTCTACCCAGATGGTGAGCGGCGATGTTGCAATCATTAGCGTCACCATTCCTCTGCTATGCCTCTTGAGAAGTTCCCTGCAAAGCATAAAGGCAGATGCTTTGCGCTCAGAAACAGAGGCGGGGGAAGACAGTATGTCGCTGGATAGTCAGAGCACCCTCATGTCTATATCTCAGCGCGTTTTGGAGGAGGAGGAGGGGGAGAAGCATGAGGAGGAGGGGGAAGAGACAGCTTGGCCCACTGCTGACGGTACCCATGCTGCTTGCCTGTCATCCTTTCAGCGTGTATGGCCTGAGGAGGAGGAGGAGGATCCTGAAAGTGATCTTCCTAGTGAGGACAGCCATGTGTTGCGTACAGGTACCCTGGCACACATGGCTGACTTCATGTTAGGATGCCTTTCTCGTGACCCTCGCGTTACACGCATTCTGGCCACTACGGATTACTGGGTGTACAACTGCTCAACCCACGGTATAAGGAGAACCTTTCCACTCTCATACCCGAAAAGGAAAGGGGGTCGAGAGTGATGCTATAGCACAGGACCTTGGCGGACAAACTGATGGTAAAATTGCCATCCAACAGCGCTAGTGGCAGAAGGCGCAGTTCCGAGAACCAGGTAGCAGGGAAGGTGCGGAGATCAGGCAGCATGTACAGCGCAGGCAGGGGAACACTCTCCAAGGCCTTTGACAGCTTTATGGCTCCCCAGCAAGACTGTGTCACCACTCCCCATTCAAGGCTGAGTCAGCGGGAGCACTGTAAAAGGATGGTGAGGGAGTACGTAGCCGATCGCACGACCGTCCTCCGTGACGCCTCTGCTCCGTACAACTACTGGGTGTCGAAGCTGGACACGTGGCCTGAACTCGCGCTGTATGCCCTGGAGGTGCTTGCTTGCCCTGCGGCTAGCGTCTTGTCAGAGAGGGTGTTTAGTGCGGCTGGGGGAATCATCACGGATAAGCGTACCCGCCTGTCAACCGGCAGTGCCGACAGGCTTACACTCATAAAGATGAACAAAGCCTGGATTTCCCCAAACTTCTCTTCTCCACCAGCGGACAGCAGCGGTACCTAAACAATACGTAGGCTGCACCCGCGGATGAAAGCACCGGTCTCTATCACCATAAAAAACGGGGACCTTTTAGCTTCATCAATCTGTGTATTATATACATCCTCCTCCTCCTGAAACCTCACGTAATCACGCCGAACGGGTAATTTTTCTTAGGCCCACAAGGCTCAGTCATATAATTTTTGTAAACAATGTTTATACGTTTCAATTCTCATTAAAGCGTTGAAACTTGCACCTGAACCAATTTTTATTTTAACTGGGCTGCCTCCAGGCCTAGTTACAAATTAAGCCACATTAACCAAAGCAATTAATGGGTTTCACCTGCCCTCTTGGTTGGGCATGGGCAATTTTTCTGAGGTACATTAGTACTGTTGGTACACCAATTTTTTTGGGCCCTCGCCTACAGTGTAATCCTAGTAATTTTTATGGGCTTCGCCTGCACTCATGGTACAGCAAGGTGTGTGGGGTTGGCCTACTCTTTTGCTATATAAATGTAACTGGGGCCTTGTCTATACTGCAGCTACTGAAATGTGAAAGAGACTGTTATCTCCCTAAACTGCTGCAACGGGAATGTTACTGTGGCCTGTCTTGACTGCTACTACTACTGAAATGGAACTAATACTGTGCTCCACCTATACTGCTGTTTCGGAATTGTTACTGGGGCCTGTCTTGACTGCTACTACTACTGAAATGGAACTAATACTGTGCTTCCCCTATACTGCTGTTTCGGAATTGTTACTGGGGCCTGTCTAGACTGCTACTACTACTGAAATGGAACTAATACTGTGCTCCCCTTATACTGCTGCTTAGGAATTGTTACTGGGGCCTGTCTTGACTGCTACTACTACTGAAATGGAACTAATACTGTGCTCCCCCTATACTGCTGCTTCGGAATTGTTACTGCCGACTGTCTTGACTGCTAGTACTACTGAAATGGAACTAATACTGTGCTCCCCCTATACTGCTACTTCGGAATTGTTACTGGGGCCTGTCTTGACTGCTACTACTACTGAAATGGAACTAATACTGTGCTCCCCCTATACTGCTGCTTCGGAATTGTTACTGGGGCCTGTCTTGACGGCTACTACTACTGAAATGGAACCAATACTGTGCTCCCCCTATACTGCTGCTAGTGATATGTTACTGGGGCCTGTCTAGACTGCTACTACTACTGAAATGGAACTAATACTGTGCTCCCCCTATACTGGTGCTTCGGAATTGTTACTGGGGCCTGTCTTGACTGCTACTACTACTGAAATGGAACTAATACTGTGCTCTTCCTATACTGCTGCTTCGGAATTGTTACTGGGGCCTGTCTAGACTGCTACTACTACTGAAATGGAACTAATACTGTGCTCCCCCTATACTGCTGCTAGTGATATGTTACTGGGGCCTGTCTAGACTGCTACTACTACTGAAATGGAACTAATACTGTGCTCCCCCTATACTGCTGCTTCGGAATTGTTACTGGGGCCTGTCTTGACGGCTACTACTACTGAAATGGAACCAATACTGTGCTCCCCCTATACTGCTGCTAGTGATATGTTACTGGGGCCTGTCTAGACTGCTACTACTACTGAAATGGAACTAATACTGTGCTCCCCCTATACTGCTGCTTCGGAATTGTTACTGGGGCCTGTCTTGACTGCTACTACTACTGAAATGGAACTAATACTGTGCTCTTCCTATACTGCTGCTTCAGAATTGTTACTGGGGCCTGTCTAGACTGCTACTACTACTGAAATGGAACTAATACTGTGCTCCCCCTATACTGCTGCTAGTGATATGTTACTGGGGCCTGTCTAGACTGCTACTACTACTGAAATGGAACTAATACTGTGCTCCCCCTATACTGCTGCTTCGGAAGTGTTACTGGGGCCTGTCTTGACTGCTACTACTACTGAAATGGAACTAATGCTGTGCTCCCCCTATACTGCTGCTAGTGATATGTTACTGGGGCCTGTCTAGACTGCTATTACTACTGAAATGGAACTAATACTGTGCTCCTCCTATACTGCTATTTCGGAATTGTTACTGGGGCCTGTCTTGACTGCTACTACTACTGAAATGGAACTAATACTGTGCTCCCCCTATACTGCTGCTTCGGAATTGTTACTGGGGACTGTCTTGACTGCTAGTACTACTGAAATGGAACTAATACTGTGCTCCCCCTATACTGCTGCTTCGGAATTGTTACTGGGGCCTGTCTAGACTGCTACTACTACTGAAATGGAACTAATACTGTGCTCTCCCTATACTGCTGCTTCAGAATTGTTACTGGGGCCTGTCTTGACTGCTACTACTACTGAAATGGAACTAATACTGTGCTCCCCCTATACTGCTGCTAGTGATATGTTACTGGGGCCTGTCTAGACTGCTACTACTACTGATATGGAACTAATGCAGTGCTCCCCCTATACTGCTGCTTCGGAATTGTTACTGGGGCCTGTCTTGACTGCTACTACTACTGAAATGGAACTAATACTGTGCTCCCCCTATACTGCTGCTTCGGAATTGTTACTGGGGACTGTCTTGACTGCTACTAATACTGAAATGGAACTAATACTGTGCTCCCCCTATACTGCTACTTCGGAATTATTACTGGGGCCTGTCTTGACTGCTACTACTACTGAAATGGAACTAATACTGTGCTCCCCCTATACTGCTGCTTCGGAATTGTTACTGGGGCCTGTCTTGACGGCTACTACTACTGAAATGGAACCAATACTGTGCTCCCCCTATACTGCTGCTAGTGATATGTTACTGGGGCCAGTCTAGACTGCTACTACTACTGAAATGGAACTAATACTGTGCTCCCCCTATACTGCTGCTTCGGAATTGTTACTGGGGCCTGTCTTGACTGCTACTACTACTGAAATGGAACTAATACTGTGCTCTTCCTATACTGCTGCTTCGGAATTGTTACTGGGGCCTGTCTAGACTGCTACTACTACTGAAATGGAACTAATACTGTGCTCCCCCTATACTGCTGCTAGTGATATGTTACTGGGGCCTGTCTAGACTGCTACTACTACTGAAATGGAACTAATACTGTGCTCCCCCTATACTGCTATTTCGGAATTGTTACTGGGGCCTGTCTTGACTGCTACTACTACTGAAATGGAACTAATACTGTGCTCCCCCTATACTGCTGCTTCGGAATTGTTACTGGGGCCTGTCTTGACGGCTACAACTACTGAAATGGAACCAATACTGTGCTCCCCCTATACTGCTGCTAGTGATGTTACTGGGGCCTGTCTAGACTGCTACTACTACTGAAATTGAACTAATACTGTGCTCCCCCTATACTGCTGCTTCGGAATTGTTACTGGGGCCTGTCCAGACTGATACTACTACTGAAATGGAACTAATACTGTGCTCCCCCTATACTGCTGCTAGTGATATGTTACTGGGGCCTGTCTAGACTGCTACTACTACTGAAATGGAACTAATGCTGTGCTCCCCCTATACTGCTGCTTCGGAATTGTTACTGGGGCCTGTCTTGACTGCTACTACTACTGAAATGGAACTAATACTGTGCTCCCCCTATACTGCTGCTAGTGATATGTTACTGGGGCCTGTCTAGACTGCTACTACTACTGAAATGGAACTAATACTGTGCTCCCACTGTACTGCTGCTTCGGAATTGTTACTGGGGCCTGTCTTGACTGCTACTACTACTGAAATGGAACTAATACTGTGCTCCCCCTATACTGCTGTTTCGGAATTGTTACTGGGGCCTGTCTTGACTGCTACTACTACTGAAATGGAACTAATACTGTGCTCCCCCTATACTGCTGCTTCGGAAGTGTTACTGGGGCCTGTCTTGACTGCTACTACTACTGAAATGGAACTAATACTGTGCTCCCCCTATACTGCTGCTAGTGATATGTTACTGGGGCCTGTCTAGACTGCTACTACTACTGAAATGGAACTAATACTGTGCTCCCCCTATACTGCTGCTTCGGAATTGTTACTGGGGCCTGTCCAGACTGCTACTACTACTGAAATGGAACTAATACTGTGCTCCCCCTATAGTGCTGCTAGTGATATGTTACTGGGGCCTGTCTAGACTGCTACTACTACTGAAATGGAACTAATACTGTGCTCCCCCTATACTGCTGCTTTGGAATTGTTATTGGGACCTGTCTTGACTGCTACTACTACTGAAATGGGCGGTTGGGCAGCATGTTACCCAGGAAAAGTGGCAGCAGAGTGTCATGCAGGCAGTGATTGGGCTTTGTTGGAGGTAGTGTGGTGCTTAGCTAAGGTATGCCTTGCTAATGAGGGTTTTTCAGAAGTAAAAATTGGGGGGGGGGGGGGCACTCTTGCCGCTATTGTGGCTTAATAGTGGGACCTGGGAGCTTGAGATGCAGCCCAACATGTAGCCCCTCGCCTGCCCTATCCGTTTCTGTGTCGTTCCCATCACTTTCTGGAACTTCCCAGATTTTCACAAATGAAAACCTTAGCGGAGCATAGGTCCCATACAAAAATGCTCGGGTCGCCCATTGACTTCAATGGGGTTCATTACTCGAAATGAACCCTTGAGCATCGCAGGAAATTCGACTCGAGTAACAAGCACCCGAGCATTTTGGTGCTCGCTCATCTCTAATCTTTAACATAGAATAACTCCATAAAGGTTTTCATATCCAAGTAATTCTGACATTGTTTTTTCGCCACCTATTGTACTTCATTTACGTGGTGAAAATAGACTGATAAAATTTGTGGATAATTGTTAGAGGTGCTAAAATTGGGCAATTTTGAAAAAATGTCTTTTTTTAACACTTTCAACTGCAATATGGCAAATATGTGCACGAACACACTGTACTAATTTTGATAAGATATATATTTCCATCTGATTACTATATTCTGGAAGCACATTGGAAAAGCTTACTTTTTTTTAACATTTAGGAGATGTACAAATTTAACATTACTCATTAACATTTTGAGAAACATTTTATTTTTGAAAACCAAGCCAAGATTGAGAAGGCTCATAGGTGTCAGAATGATAGATGCCCCCACAAATGACCCCATTTTTAAAAATTTACCCCTTAATGGATTCACTAAGGGGTATCATGAGTATTTTGACCCCCACAGTTTTTTTCCCAGCAGTTAATGCAATTTAGGGGAGAAAAAAAAATATTTGGGATTAGCACCCTAAAATGGATACCTCTGTTTGTCCTGATCTTATATATGTATGAACAATGGGGCCCAAACCAAAAGGAGCAGCCAGTGGCTTTCAGAAGAGACATTCTGGTTGAAGGTATTTTAGGCCCCATTGCACACTTGTAGAGCCCCATCATTACACTAATTTAACTCTCTGGCCACATCACCTAATTAACCTAATTACCTCTCACTAGCATCAGGACTTCTTCTGAGAATGCTTGAGCACTTGGGAGGAGGGAGGTGTCTGTTTAGGAGCAAGCAGAGCAGGGAGAAGTGGATTGTGGGGCCATGTTGGTGAAAGAGTGGAAAGGACCTTATTTAAAGTTACCAGAATTTCCCAAGGTCAAAGCGGGACAGAGGTGTGGTCAGGGGCGGGGTTTATAACAACATATGATTTTACTTTCGTTGTTATGTGGCTGCCTCTCACTACAACACCGCTCTCAAACATGCCCTGGATGAAGCGGCGCCCCCCCCCCCATGACCCGAGCCATCCGATGTAGACGCCAAGAAAGTCTACTTCACCTCTCTAGTCTCCTCACTATCGCACAACCCTAAACGGCTCTTTGATACTTTTCACTCCCTTCTCAGCCCTAAACCGCAACCCCCTCTGATGGATCTCAGTGCTGTAGAGTCGGCTGCTTACTTCAAAAAGAAAATTGATGACATCCGTCAGGAAATAACTTCCCAATCCCAGACTAGCCCTGACCCTAGTCTTGTCAGCACTGCATCTAGCTCCTGCTCACTGTCTGTACTCAGACCAGCGACAGAGGAAGAAGTCTCCAAATTGCTCTTCTCTGCTCACCCCACTACCTGCACTAGCGACCCCCTCCCCTCACACCTCCTCCGACCCCTCTCCCCAGTGGTCATCTCACCACTATATTCAACCTCTCTCTGACCTCTAGCATCTTTCCCTCTTCTTTCAAACATGCCATCATATCCCCACTGCTAAAGAAGCTGACTCTGGACGCGACTGATGCTGCCAACTATCGACCCATCTCTAATCTCCCCTTCATGTCCAAACTACTATGACGCCTGGTTTACTCCTGCCTTGAAAGCTATCTATCAGAGCACTTTCTCCTAGACCCCCTACAGTCTGGCTTCCGACCTCAACACTCGACAGAAACTGCCCTTACAAGGGTATCCAATGACCTACTGACAGCCAAATTGAGGGGCGATTACTCCCTACTGATCCTCCTCAACCTTTCCGCAGCATTTGACACTGTTGACCACAAACTCCTCCTCAGTATGCTCCGCTCCATCGGCCTAAAGGACACTGCTCTCTCCTGGTTCTCCTCCTACCTATCTGACCGCTCTTTCAGCGTCTTCTTTGCTGGCTCTACCTCCCCTCCTCTTCCCCTTGCTGTTGGGGTTCCCCAGGGCTTGGTCCTCGGCCCCCTCCTTTTCTCCATCTACACAGCCCCTATTGGACAAACCATCAGGAGATTTGGCCTCCAATGCCACCTGTATACTGACGACACCCAGCTATACACCTCTTCCCGTGACATCTCTGCACCTTTCCTCCAAAACATCAACAATTGTCTGTCCGCTGTCTCTAACACTATGTCCTCTCTCTACCTAAAACTAAACCTCTCTAAAAGTGACTTACTGGTATTTCCACCCTCCACTAACCAACCTCATCCTGACATCTCCATCTCAGTGTGTTGCGCCACCATAACTTCTAGACAACATGCCCGCTGCCTTGGGGTCATATTCGACTATGATCTATCATTTACCCCCTACATCCAATCTCTCACCCGAACATGTCAGCTGCACCTCAAGAACATCGCAATAATCCACTCTTTTCTCACTGTGGACACGCTAAAGACGCTTACTGTTACCCTCATCCACTCTCGGCTCGATTATTGCAACTCGTTGCTGATCGGCCTCCCCTGCACCAGACTCTACCCTCTCCAATCCATCCTAAATGCGGCAGCCAGGCTCATCTTCCTGTCCAGCCTCTACTCGGATGCCTCTGCCCTGTGCCGGTCACTGCACTCGCTGCCCGTTAAATACAGAATTCAATTTAAACTCGCTACCTTCATCCACAAAGCCCTCCACAGCGCAGCGCCCCCCTATATTGCCTCCCTCATCTCAATCCATCACCCAGCCCGGGCTCTCCGCTCTGCTAACGAAACCAGACTAAGTGCCCCTTTAATTCGAACTTCTCATTTCCGCCTCCAAAACTTCTCCAGAGCAGCACCGGTCCTCTGGAACGCACTACCAAAGGCTACCCAAGCAATCCAGGACTCGCAGAACTTCAGGCGTGCTCTAAAAACGGACCTCTTCAGGGAGGCCTACCGCATTCCCTAAACAAACCCCTCTGTACTCCGCCTGATAACATGCTCCCTGACCTATTGACTGCAATCCCTGCTAGCCATCATAAACCGCTCCTGCAGTCATACCGTTTCTGCCGTCACACGGCCAAATGTCTGACCATTGTCTATTTGTATAGAATCCCTTACTCTCCACCTTGCCATACCGTGCACATCTCCAGCCCGTTACCTTCTGTATCACCCCATTACTTGTAGTATGTAAGCTCGTTGGAGCTATAATTATAGTTCTATAATTTTTGTATATTTTGACTTTCTGTATTCCCCCTGTCTATGTAAGCGCTGTGGAATATGCTGGCACTATACAAATAAAGATTATTATTATAAAAAGCACAGGGCCATTTAAAAAAATACAGGGAGCAAATTCTGCAACATTTCTGCATCCAAAAAACAGTAAATCCAGGCTGTCAGCGTTCCCTGCTTTCTGGTTCCCAGTGGCCTGTAGTGGCCTCACCTGACCAGCGGGGGTACACTTGACCAGGCCGCTGGAAACCAGAAGCTGGGAAGCGCGGACAACGGGAGGTGAGGGGGAGCACTGTATAGTGCGAAATCGTCTGCAACTGATTTCCAGTCAAAATCTGCACCAATGCTATGGATTTTTGCATGCAGAAATGCTGCGGAATTCGTAGTGGAAATTTCTGCTGCAGACATTCCGCAGCATTTCCACCACATGTGAACATACCATAAGTCAACTTGAGTGTCCTCAATAGTAATAGTGACCTCCACAGTGGCCTCAGTAGTAAGTGTCCCCAATGTCAGCCCCAGTAGTAATAGTGACTCCCCCCCCCCCAGTAGCCTCAGTAGTAGTACTGTCCCCTGTATTCTTCTCAGTAGTAATAGTGACCCCTATAGCGGCCCCAGTAAAAACAGTGTCGCTTATATCGGCTCCAGTAGTAATAGTGACCCCTATATTGGCCCCACTAGTGATAGTGTGCCCTATATTGGCCCCAGTAGTAATAGTGTCCCCTATATCGACCCCAATAGTAAGAGTGACCCCCACAGCAGCCCCAGTAGTAATAGAAACTGATATACTTACCACCTCCTGCTCTTCAGAGCGCTGCTGTGCCTTCATTCTGCACTGTTGCGGGATACACACACTGATGGAAGTATGGAACCTGGACACCTCTTCCCCTTTTCTCCTGTGGAACCAATGAAGAGAGATCAGGGGAGAATGATCCCAGGTACACACACTGAAGTCAGTATGTGCGTCCCACACCAGCAGCAGTGAGTGATTACCTGCCGGAGAGCTGTCATGGTGACCTCCCATCCTGAAAGCGGGACAAGTGGCTGTCCCGCTTGAGACTCAGGACAGTGGGTCTGTCCCACCTAAATCAGGACATCTGGTCACCTTACCTTATTATGTGTTTCCAGGTGTTCTAGTTCACAGCATGCAACTGAGCTACAGGGCCAGTTAGTAGAGTGGGGAGTAAGTGACTGCCTCCTGTGACAAGGTTAGGTCTTGGGGTAAGATTAAGAGTAAGTGTTACATTTTGGAATTAAGCGTTGTATATATACAATGCTTAGTTTAATTATATTGTATATATTTACCACTTGTAGGTGTATATTGAGCTATGTATTACATATCTAGGTATTTTGGAAAATACCAGGACTAGCAAGCAACGTGTTTCGCAAAAGAATTCCTTCACAGACATTAAGAAGGAATTTTTTTTTTTTCCAAAACAGGTTACTAGTCCTGGTGTATTCCATGCTCTGCTTTCAATAATTTAATATACACAATTTAAAAAAATTATAAAAAAATTTATAGGAGTTTTATATGGACTCCCTGTGTTATTAGATTCCTTTTTGCTTTTTCATATGTGCAATGTTTTCTCTTTCCAATTACTTTTATTGGTATTTTCAATAACATAACATGCAGGTGTATTTATGGTAGTGGACTTCAGTGATAATTATAAAGGATAGACCATACGTTCTTTTACAGCATTGGTCCGTGAATACAGATATTTTTACTTAAATGTATCTGTAACCTGTATATGTTTAAAAACTACATGTGCATAGCAGAATAGCGTACATACTTTTTTTTTTTTATACAGGAGTAAGATACAATCAACAAGGAAACAGCGAGGTCACTTCATCTTCAACAATTAATCACCACGGTAACAATACCATGTTGACCAGTCAGTCAGTCCTCCAGCAGGTTTCTCCAGTGAGCTTGGATCCTGGCCATAACATGCTTTCACCTGATGGTAAATTGGTGAGTACACCTGGTGTATTGTAGCTGCAGTGCTGATAAGATAAGAGAGACAAGCAAGCAAAATACACAGTATTCTTCTTTTTAGGTTTTCACAGGGTCAGCAGTAAACAAAGAAGCATTGTAGTCTTGAAAACATGAATGGACAGTTTCCACTAAAAACAGCTCTCTGACCTACTTTAAGGCCCTTTTGAAAGTGACCAATAAATGTAACAAAGCGCTGTTCACTTTTTATTGATTAAATACTTTACAAAGTAGAAAGGTGGGTGGAACAGTGTTTGTTTTTCCCTGCAGATGACATGTACATTGATAACCCTGACTTTCCAATAGCTTGCTCTTTGAAGGCGTGAACCAAGTTCAGAATTTTTTTCACTTGGTAAAATACTTTCTCTTTTAATTTCTAGTCATTGAATTCTTTTTTCGGCACTCAGAACTTTTTTTTTAAGCTGTCAATGGAGACTTGTCAGATATTCCATAAGTTATAAGAATCATGTAGTCCCAGTGTAACACCTTATTGCACTACAGCACCTGCTATAACTAAGGTACATGAGTGTATGAAAGTGTCCAGAAAAAAACAAATGTTTTTTTCATTTGAATGCAATTCCATATGCCATTTTTTTTGTGGTTGGTGTTTAATTTTCTTACTGCAGTATGTCATAAGTTTTTCACATTCACAGAAAAACTGAAGCAGACTCAGTCCTTTTTTTCAGCATTTTTAGGAATGGATTCATGAAATCCAGACAGTAGACAAATGGCATCCAAGTGCTGTCCAAGTGTGTTTTTTTTTTTTTTTTTCCGTCTCCCCCTGGACTTGAATAATGGAGTGTTGTCAGAAAATCAGGGTAATGCATGTTGTATTTTTTTTTCTACATGATCTATGTGTCCGTAGTAAAAAAAATCGATGTGTGATTTGGCACATTGGCTACTAAGTATGTATGTGCTGTTTGAGTCAAGTCAGTTGCAGATTTGAACAGCACACAGAATAAAAATATGCTTGCGTGTCTAGGGCCTTAACATGAGGACAGTTTTAAATGTTGTTACAGTCAATAAAAACATATATGAGAAAAAAAGTTAAATTATATGTATATATGTGAATGAATAAAAGAATATAGTTTTAGTCTTTCAAAAGCTCTCTATCACTATTGCACACCTGTAATATATATGTCACGGAAACACATCCACAGTCAGGCTTGACGCCAGGTACTCTGGCTAACAACACCTAGGGGCTGCAGGTTTTCACCCTTCAGCCTCTTTTTGAGGGACATGGCTTTTTTCGCTATAAATCCCTAGGGTGCATCACCGGGTGGAGTAAACAGGTAACAAAGGCAAAATGAGTCAATACTGGGAAGTCAGATACCAGAAGGACTCCAGGAATTACGATGGCAGGGAAACATGTAGTCTGGCGAGCCAAGTAAAGTATTCAAAGAAGCTGGGTCGAAAACATAGACAAACAATATCCCAGACAATACCATGAAGTAAGCACATCAGGTAGAAAGACTCAATAACTGGCAAAGGCGAGAGAGGAGTTTAAATAGAGCACCTAGTATAGGCTATTAAGGTGTAACATAAATTAGTCTGTAAATCTGTTCATCAAGCTGAGTTTAAAGAGAGAAACATATCTGGACAGCTGTGTGCCCTACCCACATGACTCCCAACAGGTTCCCTGGTGCCACTGCTGTCAATGTGACAGTATGTGACTACATGGATAGTTTCAGGAGCACGGGCAGGTAATTGCATTACAAAAGTAAGTGGAATTTCTAAATCACAGAGTAATGTGTTATACACTATTGGATTTTATAAAATAGTCTTTCTGGCATTAAGTAAACATGGGTAATATGTGGGTTGATTGAATAAGGCCTTAGTCAGACGGGCGTTTTTTTGCGCGATTTGCGCATGCGCATGCGTCTGGCGATTTTTAAAAAACCATTGCTTTGCAATGGTATCGGACACATGAGCGCTTTTTATGCGCTCGTCCGATAAATTATAGAACAGAAATCGCAGATCGCACCTATCTGCGATCTGCGATTCCTGTTCTCTTCTCTATATGCGCTCAATGGGGCCGGCGGCAGCAGCGCCGACCCCATTGAGAACATATAGAAGACAAATCATTCTTCTCTGCCACAGCTGTAACAGCTGTGGCAGAGAAGAACGATGTTTGCCCATTGAATTCAATGGAGCCGGCAATACAGCGGCTCCATTGAAAGCAATGGGCTGCCGGCGTGCGCGGGATGAATTGTCGGGAAGGGCTTAAATATATAAGCCCTTCCCTGCAATTCATCCAGAAAAGTGTTAAAATAAAAAATATATATATACTCACCTGCTCCCGGCAGCCGGAGTTCCGCGCGGCCGGCCTGCAGTGGGTGTGAAGGGGGTGTGAGTCAGACCTGCCTCTGATTGGCTCAGCGCTGACTCACACACCCTTCACACCCACTGCAGGCCGGCCGCGGGGAACTCCGACAGCTGGGAGCAGGTGAGTATGTATATATTTTTTATTTTAACACTTTTCTGGATGAATTGCAGGGAAGGGCTTATATATTTAAGCCCTTCCCAACAATTCATCCCACACTCGCCCGCAGCGCATTGCTTTCAATGGAGCCGCTGTATTGCTGGCTCCATTGAATGCAATGCGCTTGACAGCTCCGGCCCGTTTCTAATGAAACGCGGCTAGGAGCAGATTTTCGGACGATTTTCGGGCACTGATCATGCGATTTGCAGATGCGCATCCATCATGCGATCCGCAAATCGCGCGAAAAAACGCCCGTCTGACTAAGGCCTAAAAGTGTATCATTTCAACTTTTATCCAAAAAGAAATATGTAGCCATCGAGTTCTTCTGATAAAAAACTCAAACTATGGTAAGATATTTCCAAAGCTATGTAAAAATATGATTATGATCTGAATTATTTTCTCACAGGGAACACTAGAAGTCTGGAAAATATTTCACAGACTGCAGATGTCTAACCGTGTGTGGCCTGTGATTATTTTGTTTCCCCCAATGGGCTAAATTGGCTTCTGCCTCATTGATTTTTTTTTCTTGTTTTTTTTTTTTCCTTCCTCTGGATCAACAAGTGGGGGTGGAAATGGGCTGAATTAAATGAACATTGTCTCCCTTCAACCTAACATACTATGTTCTAATTACACAATAGTGCACAATTTTGCATGGTAAATTTGTAAAGCTCCAGTATTTTACTTGTTTTTAACAGATTCCTGTTTCTGGAGGAGGGTTGCCACCTGTGAGCACCTTGACAAATATTCACAGTTTGTCACAATCAGTTCACCACAATTCACAGCAATCACAGAACCTCATTATGGCACCTATTTCTGGAGTCATGGCGATAACACAAAGTAAGCTGGAATCATTTCTGAAACCTACAAATAATATAAATCTGCATTTGAAAATGGATGCTTTAATTAGTATAGAAATTAGGTATTAGATGATCAACCACACCATGATTTGTATTCTATCCTAAAGACATGGGTAGTCAGGAAATATTAGATATTTATTCTGAATTTGACCCATACTATTGAACATATTGCTATTCAGTTTGATGCACACATAGTTACAATAATTGTATATGTTTATGTTGTTGCTCTTTTAAGAGACAATTAGACCATAATAGAAGTTAAAGGATGTATATGTCATTGCAGCTAAATTTTTCAACTTTAAAGTTGCCTACATGCTGCCGGATTTTTGCTGCGGGCATCCGTACCGTGCAAAACAGTTTATAGCATGATGTGGGAAAACGCTTCTTCCTGCACACTTGCGGAAACCCATTGCGGTTTCCGCTAGCAGAGGAACAATCGCAGCATGCTCCATGCGAGCTGTACCGACCATCCACAGTACAGATGAAGACAAGAGAGAGGTATGCGAGGACACCGCTGCGGGCTCCAGCATGCGGAAACCAGCTCTGCTGTGTGCAGTCGGCCTAATGTAAATGCAACTTTGAAAGCTCTAGTTTTGAGTTAATCTTAATAAACATATTGTACCATTTTCTGTATGCAGATTTATGTATCTGCATGGTTACAAACTGCAAACAAACAATGCAAAGCCTGATCCTGCCATAATCTGTTAAGCCCTTCATTGGCAGTCCCAGCAATGTGATCAGTGGGTTCTGATGGGTCTCCTTGGCATTGGGAGGCTTCCGGGTCTGCCAGCAAAATTAGGCGATGATGCTCAGACTCTGTCTGAGCATCATAGCCTGTCTAATACCTTGCTATGCCTTAGCATAGCAGAGTATTGGAAGAATATAAAAAAAGGTATTATGGAAGTCCCCTAAAGGGACAAAAATTTTTTAAAAAGTTTAAAAAAATTGCAAAAAAACCCATCTTTCTCTCTTTACTTTGTAAAAAAGAAAAACAAAATTAAACATGTGGTATCCCTGTGTTCACAATGACCCAGAGAAGGAAGTTAGTACATTATTTAATCTGCAGGGTGCATGGCATGGAAAAATTTTTTTTTAGACATGGCAAAAATAGCTAATTTAGCCTATCTTGCTATACAAAAAACCGAATAGAAAGTGATCAAAATGCTGCACGGATTAACAAATGATACTAATAAAAAGTACAACTCATACTGCAAAAAACCAAACCCCTTAGACAGCTCTGTTGATAAAAAATTTAAATGCCAAGGTTTTTGAATACAGCGATAAAAAAATATTTATAAAAAATGAAAAACATCACAGAATTACAGATTTTCTTAATCTTGCCCCTACAAAAATGGAATAAAAAGTGATCAAAATTTTACATGTTCCCAAAAATTATATAAATGAAGACTAGAGGTCATCCTGCAAAAAACAAGGCCTTTTAGAGCTCTGGCAATGAAAAAATAAAATTAATACGGCTCTTGGAATATGGCGACACATAAGCAAACCTTTAAAAAAAAATTTTTAAATGTACAAAAATAGCAAAACTTAAAAAAACTATAACTTTGGTATCGCTGGAATCGTGTTGCCTCAGAGAATAATGTTATCTTATTATTAATTCTGCACGCTTAACGCTGTAAAAATGAAATCCAAAAAACAAATGGCATAATTTCTTTTTGTCCCCAATCTCCCTACAAATTTTTTTTACAAAAGTTATGCAATACATTATATATAGCCAAAAATTATGCCATTAAAAAATACAACTTGTCCAGCAAAAAACAAACCCTCATATGGCTGTGTCAATAGAAAAATGAAAAAGTTATGGCTCTTGGAACGCGACTGGAAAATTAGTTGAAATTAAATGATGAGACCATTTAAAAAACATGCCCTGGTAGGTCTGACAGGGTGGTAAGAAACCCACCACTGAAGGGGTTAAGGCACCTTTACATGCAAAGATAATCTTTCAAACAACTGAAAGATTTAGCAATTTATTTGCCATTAATGTCCATTAGCATTTTATTATCTTCATTTGCATGTAGAAGGACCTCCAAGTTGTTTGCAGAGCCCAGTGTGTGTTTAAACACACACCCAGCTTTGCTTTTGCAAACAGTTGCGGACACATTCCATTGTTCTCCTCGCAACTAGTGTAAACATGCCCTGGGGAGAACATCTTGTAGTCTTTTAAAATATGAGTGAGATACATTCAAATGAAAGTATTTGCTCAGTCTTTCAGTGAATGAACAGTGGATTTTAAGTGAACTAAAATCCATTGTTCAAACGAAAAGTGGACGATGCGGGCGTTTACATGTAACGATTATCGCTCATTTTCGTTTGGACAAATTTTGAGCAATAATTGTTGTGTATGAAAGGTCCTTTAATCTTTCCCATTTGCAACCTTGCCTAAATTCTATATATTAGCAAGAAACAAGACTATTTACAACTTGTTTCATTTTTTAATTGTAAGAGCAATTAAGCAATAAAAAACAATTGTTGCAAATATGGATTCAATGCTTTAAGATGTCCATGCATATGCTTTAAGGTGTCTGTTGATCCAGTGATTATTCTGACTGCCATTATGGAGTCGAGAAGGAATTTTTTCCCCCCAAATGGGCTAAATTGGCTTCTGCCTGAATGAGGCTTTTTGCCTTCCTCTGGATCAACACAGGGGATGGAAACAGGCTGGACTGCATGGACATTGCCTTCTTTCAGCCTACCATACTATGTTACTATATAATAGGTGTCGGAAAACTACAGTAAAGTGGGTATATTATCAATATGTCCATCAATAATGCAATAATAGTCTGTAAAGTTAGAGACTCTTATTTGAAAAAGTATTTTGGACAGACATAATATATTTATATTATAACACAGCTTACACAATTTCTTTCTGAGATAGTTATGAGAATACCATGCATATACAGTATTCTCTTATCAACCTCAAGAAGGATAAAAATATTTCAATCTAAACTTATTGTCTCTACCACAAAAACTCTTGAAGGGCATACATGTTTGTATACCATCAATACTAGTAGTATGCAAACATTTCTAAGAAAATTTCCAAGAAAAAAATTGTAACGTCTTTTAGCATGAAGAAAAATATTTACAGTTCTGTGTATGTACAAAAATAAAATCTACAGTGCAAATTGACCAGATAGAAAAATTAGAAAGTTAATTTACAGGAAAAACCTTTAATTTTTTAAATGTACTGAATTCATTGCTAGACATAATATTCTGAAATAAATGATATACTGACAATTCAAGGATAATCTAGTACGTAGCGCAAAATAATTTGCTTTGCCCATACTATATGTGGACATGGATGAAGCATGTATTACTAATGATTTTATAGTCTGCCATGTACATAAGATTAAACAGATGTAAGCTTAAAGTGTGCATGCCTACTGCCATTGAGAGAAGTAGATAAACCCAGGGGGTACAAAGGACTGGGCTTTGTAAAATCTAAAATGCCTAATACTTGTTTCTGCAACCTGGTAGTTGAGCTGTCACAATACAAATTGAGAATGCTGCCTATTCCGTTTGTCTAATATTTATGTCAGTAGTAATCTATTAGTCAGTTCATATGACTTACTATTTTTTCCAGATTTTGGTGAAAAAAAGTTGTAAGGATTTTGTGCTCGTCTTTTTCTTTAGATTTGAATACTACTCAGGCACAGAGTGTCCCTGTTATCAACAGTGTTGCAGGAAGCCTAGCAGCTTTACAGTCGGTGCAATTTTCACCACAACTGCACAGTCCACATCAACAGTCTATAATGCATTCATCTTCTGGTCACATGACACAACAGCCATTTATGGCTACTATGACTCAACTTCAAAATTCTCACAGTAAGTACTGTGCTCATGTAATGCTTCTAGAACTTTTAGGCACACTTTGTAATGGCAAGAGTTCAGCCTGTATATGAATATTTGTATTTTATTCAGAATATGGAAGAGATATAGAGATTAAATGTAAATTAAATTAAATTCTTAGTGGCATCTGGGGTTTACGTCTTTTACTTCATAAACTGTATTATATGTATATATAAAGAAGTTGATGAATTAAAAGAAGCAAACGCCAAATTCCACTAAGAATCCCCTGTTTTGGGGGGAAGGGGGGGGGGGGGTTGAAACTACATTTATACATTTAACCTCTAAATCTCTTCCATATTATGAATAAAATACAAATATATTGACAGGATACATATCAGGAAGATTCCACCTGCTGAGTCCCACCAATTTTCTGTACTTACCCATTCTAGTAATAGAGGAAAGGCCCATTTACACCAGCTGGTGATCGCTAAAAAATCGTTAATCGGCGATCGTTTTAGCGATAATCGGTGCGTGTAAATGTGCGCCCATCGTCCGCTTTTCGGGCACTGCTAGCTAATCGTTAAATTCAAGCTAACCTAAAAATCGTCCTTCACTTTTATCAAAAGTTCTCCACGGGGAGTGCTGATAGCATTGTTTCCCCGTGGAGAACAAAGGATCTGAGCACAGTTAATAGCCCTCGGGCTATTAACTGCCTTCAGTGAAGGCTTCATTTGCACTTAATTGGTACCTAAGTAGCTGAGTAGCTACCTAATACTTTATGCAAAATGATCGCTCAAAGCTGTCACTCAAACTGTCGTTTGAGCGATCTTTGAGCGATCATCTGCTGGTGTAAATGAGCCTTTCCTCTATTACTAGAATGGGTAAGTACAGAAAATTGGTGGGAATCTTCCAGCAAGACAATGTGACGTCACATGGCTAGAGGTGTCTGAGTGTGGTTGGAACAGACTTGAACCCAATTGGGCATCTGTGGGACCACCTCTATCCTTGTGTTCACTCTATGGATCCTAGCTCACATACCCTCCAGCAACTGTGAGATGCATTGCAATTTGCATATCTCCAGATATCTGAGACAACCTACCAGAACCTTGTTGAGTCACACTCAACCCATCTAGCTGCTGTCCAGGCAGCACACAGCATTTACTCTAGATATTAGCCGATGGTCATAATAATGTGACTGAACTGTATTTTAAAAAATATTTTACTGCTTTTAAAAAAACTTATTTTTTTCATTAAAAAAAAAATGCTTTCTACTGTCATATTATAAGCCCCATAACAAGGTGAACATAAAAACGGCAATTCTGTCATGGTTTTTTTTGCATCATTCACCTAGGGATTTAAAATAATGTGCGATTTTAGTAGATCAGTATTGCGCATCCGTAAAAGTCCATCTATGTCATATTTTTAATTGTTTACATTTTTTGTTGTAAAAATAGGAAAAGGGGTTTGAATTTTTTATATTTTTTTATTTTTCAAAATTGCATTTAACTTTATTTTAAATTCCTCTAGGAAACTTTAACTTGTGATTGCTTGATTGCTTTAACAGTATACTGCAATACTTCTGTATTGCAGTATATTGTAGTTTTAACATTAGTGTATTAAGCCCTATAGGAGGGGCTTACTAACATAGTATGCAAGGCTGAAAAAAAGACATATGTCCATCCAGTTCAGCCTATATTACCCCTTTCCCCCAATGCTGATCCAGAGGAACGCTAAAAAAAGAAACCCCATGAGGTAGAAGCCAATTTTCCCAATTTAAGGAAAAAAAATCCTTCCTTACCCCAATAAGCTTGAACCCATGGCAGCCCTGGGAGCCTTCAGCAGGCTCAGGACTGCAGGGGAAATCAATGACACCCCATAATCACATTGTGGAGAATCTGATGATATGGTAGAGATGCTGATGACCTCGATCACTGATTTTCTTTATGAATTTATGTCCCATTCTACCCCCCCCCCCTTTCCTAACATACTAATATCAAAGTATGTAGTCTTATCCAGCTTGCCTTGAAACACGTTTTTGGCTGGCTCTATTTAAATAAAAACAACTTAGAAGTACCAAAAACTCCTATTGCAATATTTCATTGGAGATTTCCCTGTATACCAGGCCTTTTAGCCGGTGTTATATATCACATCTCACGCCAACTTTGTGTGAGGCGTTTACCAGGTGGGCAGCACCCCCTATCCTTCTCAACCTTTACCTCCTGTTTTGGGCACATATTTGGGTTTTGCTCCACCACTGTTCTCCACTTTTGGTGGGTCTCCGCTATTTCAAACAGTCAGCACCCACTTGATATGAAGCATGTTTGACCCCCAAGTCCTCTTTATACTCAGTCCATACATGTATGTTACAGATGATGAAAAGGTAATTAGATCCATAAACAATCAGATGATAGTGTCTGGAGAGCCAGTGCTATATACCACTGGGCATGTACAGTATTAGTTATGCTTCTGTGGGCAAAATGCTATTCTTATAGTTGATAAACTGTATAATGCAGTATACATACTCCTGTCAGAGCATAGCTATGTACAGTTTGCAGTGCAATATAAGGCTGCTTTCAGACAAGCACATTTTAAATCTGTATTTAATCCGTGGTTTGCAGACACTTAATTTTTCATCGTGTTATGCACTTAATGAAAATCCATAGAGCTCATTACTTGTGTGTTTTTTCATAGCTGTACTTGAAATTCACAGTCTTCTTCACTTTTCTTATGACAACTATATAGGCCCATTATATTCAATAGAAAGTGATTAAAATGCACATGCATCCATATTTAATCAGCATTTCATCTGAATTCACATTCACTGTGTCAGTTTGTGCCCAGTAGAAAATAATATCAACAAAAGCAAATATGGAGGCAAATACAGATATAATACTGATGACATAATGGGTGAAATTTCATTTGTAATACATCCATGTTACGAATTGGATGCAAATTATAGATGTATACAAATACCCTCATGTAAAACTGGCCTAAATGTAAAGTCATTTTAGGTTTGATGAGAAGATGATGAATTCTGAATATTATTTTGCATTTATTAGCTTTCTCAAATTTCTTTATACCCTGGTTAATGGTCAATAACAGTTCTCCATAGCATGCTATTAAACTTTCATATTTATTTTTTGTGTTTTATTGACAGTGTATACACATAAACAGGAACCTCCCCAGTATTCACACACATCACGTTTTCCTTCAGCAATGGTTGTCACAGATACCGGTAGTATCAGCGCATTATCAAACATGTCTTCTAATAAACAGGTAAGAGAACTAAGGTTATAAAGCCTCATTTATGTACTTTTTCATTTAAAAGTGTTTGGTGAGTGTCCACTACTTCTGATCCCTGACTGTCAGCTATTAAGGTGCCCACTGCAGTGGTCCAAGTTGGTAATTGCAGGCACAGCTCCCACTGGATTCAATTAGTAGTGCCTACCATTTCCAAACCCCTTTTATCAGGTCTGTTTCTTATAAATAAGTTGTTCAAGTATTCCAATCATGTGTATCATCTCAATAAGTTTCTGTGATGCCTATGACATCATATTTCTCTTCCTGTATTAAGAGCTCTAATTCTCATTGTTTGTTTCCCATGCTTCACATTTCAATTTGTGATTGGTGTCTCTTGTTTCTCTACTTTCCTTCTGAATGTTTTGTTTTTTCTTTCAATTTCTCATAGTAAGGTTCTCAATTGCATTCATTAGCTGTATATTTTTGCATGGCCTTTCACTTATCCACTTTTACCTAGGCTGTCACTTCCCTTCCCATATAGTTTAAAGCTCTTCTGATGAATGTAGCAATGAGCCTGCCAAATATATGCTTTCCTGTCTTTGTAAGGTGCAACACATCTCTAGTAGAGATGAGCGAACGTACTCGTCCGAGCTTGATATTCGTGCGAATATTAGGGTGTTCGGGATGCTCGTTACTCGTAACGAGTACCACGTTGTGTTCTGGTTACTTTCAGTTTCCTCTCTGAGACGTTAGCGCGCTTTTCTGGCCAATTGAAAGACAGGGAAGGCATTACAACTTCCCCCTGTGACGTTCAAGCCCTATACCACCCCCCTGCTGTGAGTGGCTGGGGAGATCTGATGTCACCCGAGTATAAAAATCGGCCCCTCCCGCGGCTCGCCACACATGCCTTGTGACTTAGCTGAGGGAAAGTACTATCGTGCTGGAGCTGCTGTAGGGAGAGCGTTAGGAGTTAGTGTAGGCTTCAAGAACCCCAACGGCCCTTCTTAGGGCCACATCTACTAGTGTGCAGTACTGTGTTAGCACAGTATTTTTATTTTTTTTTTCCAAAATTGGATCTGCAGAGCATTGCGCCCTGCAATAGGGACAGAAGTGGGGGTTAGGCAGGGAGAGTGTTAGGAGTTAGTGTAGGCTTCAAGAACCCCAACGGTCCTTTCTAGGGCCACATCTATCCGTGTGCAGTACTGTCCAGGCTGCTGTTAGCAGTGTTGCATTTTTTTTTTTCCTCAAAACCGGCTGTGCAGAGCATTGCACCCGGCATTAATACTACAGGGATAGAATTGTGTAGGCAGGGCCAGAAGACATACATTATTCATTGAATACACGCAGTGTGGGTGTTCCTTGTAAAAAGCAGGGAAAAAATTCTATTTGGCCTGCCTCTTACAGTACTCAGGGCTCTGTGTACGTGTGTGCTGTGCGCTGAACGTTCAGAAAAAATCAGACGCAGTCAGCTACGTTTTACCGCAGGCGTGCGGCAATTTTTTTCCTGCATGGGAAATCCCTGATCTGCTGTAGGTAGCGAATTACTTTGCATCACTGCAGTTCTGGGACAAATTGGCAGGGCCACAACACAGTTATTAAACTTAGTATTCATTGAATACACGCAGTGTGGGTGTTCCTTGTAAAAAGCAGGGAAAAAATTCTATTTGGCCTGCCTCTTACAGTACTCAGGGCTCTGTGTACGTGTGTGCTGTGCGCTGAACGTTCAGAAAAAATCAGACGCAGTCAGCTACGTTTTACCGCAGGCGTGCGGCAATTTTTTTCCTGCATGGGAAATCCCTGATCTGCTGTAGGTAGCGAATTACTTTGCATCACTGCAGTTCTGGGACAAATTGGCAGGGCCACAACACAGTTATTAAACTTAGTATTCATTGAATACACGCAGTGTGGGTGTTCCTTGTAAAAAGCAGGGAAAAAATTCTATTTGGCCTGCAGGCTTGCGCCAATTTATTTCCTGACTGTGAAATCACTGGTAATACAGCATGCTGAGGGGTAGGGGTAGGGCTAGAGGACGTGGACGCGGCCGAGGACGTGTAGGCCCAAGTGAGGGTGTGGGCACAGGCTGAGCTCCTGATCCAGGTGTGTCGCAGCCGACTGCGGCGCGATTAGGAGAGAGGCACGTTTCTGGCGTCCCCACATTCATCGCACAATTAATGGGTCCACACGGTAGACCTTTATTAGAAAATGAGCAGTGTGAGCAGGTCCTGTCCTGGATGGCAGAAAGTGCTTCCAGCAAGCCATCATCCACCCAGAGTTCTGCGCTGTCCAGTGCTGCAAATCCGAATCCTCTGTCTGCTGCTCCTCCTTCCTCCCAGCCTCCTCACTCCACTACAATGACACATGCTCAGGAGCGGGAAGACTCTCAGGAACTGTTCTCGGGCCCCTGCTCAGATTGGGCAGCAGTGGTTCCTCTCCCACCAGAGGAGTTTATCGTCACTGATGCCCAACCATTGGAAAGTTCCCGGGGTCCGGGGGATGAGGCTGGGGACTTCTGCCAACTGTCTCAAGACCTTTCAGTGGGTGAGGAGGACGATGACGATGAGACACAGTTGTCTTGCAGTGAGGTAGTAGTAAGGGCAGTAAGTGCGAGGGAGGAGCGCACAGAGGATTCGGAGGAAGAGCAGCTGGATGATGAGGTGACTGACCCCACCTGGTGTGCAACGCCTACTCAGGACAGGTCTTCAGAGGGGGAGGCAGCAGCAGGGCAGGTTGCAAGAGGCAGTGCGGTGTCCAGGGGTAGAGGCAGGGCTAGACTGAATAATCCACCAACTGTTTCCCAAAGCGCCCCCTCGCGCCATGCCACCCTGCAGAGGCCGAGGTGCTCAAAGGTCTGGCAGTTTTTCACAGAGACGCCTGAGGACCGACGAACAGTGGTGTGCAACCTTTGTCGCGCCAAGATCAGCCGGGGAGCCACCACCAACAGCCTCACCACCACCAGCATGCGCAGACATATGATGGCCAAGCACCCCACAAGGTGGGACGAAGGCCGTTCACCGCCTCCGGTTTGCACCGCTGCCTCTCCCCCTGTGCCCCAACCTGCCACTGAGATACAACCCCCCTCTCAGGACACAGGCACAACCGTCTCATGGCCTGCACCCACACCCTCACCTCCGCTGTCCTCGGCCCATCCACCAATGTCTCGCACCGCACAGTCCAGCCGTCGCTAGCGCAAGTGTTGGAGCGCAAGCGCAAGTACGCCGCCACGCACCCGCACGCTCAATCGTTAACCGTCCACATCGCCAAATTTATCAGCCTTGAGATGCTGCCGTATAGGGTTGTGGAAACGGAGGCTTTCAAAGCTATGATGGCGGCGGCGGCCCCGCGCTACTCAGTTCCCAGTCGCCACTACTTTTCCCGATGTGCCGTCCCAGCCCTGCACGACCACGTCTCCCGCAACATTGTACGCGCCCTCACCAATACGGTTAGTGGCAAGGTCCACTTAACTACGGACACGTGGACAAGCACAGGCGGGCAGGGCCACTACATCTCCCTGACGGCACATTGGGTGAATTTAGTGGAGGCTGGGACAGAGTCAGAGCCTGGAACCGCTCACGTCCTACCCACCCCCAGAATTGCGGGCCCCAGCTCGGTGCTGGTATGTACGGCGGTGTATGCTTCGTCCACTAAAGCACCCTCCTCCTCCTCCTCCTCAACCTCTGTCTCGCAATCTAGATGTGTCAGCAGCAGCAGGACGTCGCCAGCAGTCGGTGTCGCGCGGCGTGGCAGCACAGCGGTGGGCAAGCGTCAGCAGGCCGTGCTGAAACTACTCAGCTTAGGAGATAGGAGGCACACGGCCCACGAACTGCTGCAGGGTATGACAGAGCAGCTCGGCAGCCTCACGCACGTGCCATGCCTGGCCCATGTCTTTAATTTGGTGGTTCAGCGCTTTCTGAAAAGCTACCCACGCTTGTCAGACCTGCTCGTAAAGGTGCGCCGGCTCTGCGCACATTTCCGCAAGTCCCACACGGACGCTGCCACCCTGCGCACCCTGCAACATCGCTTTAATCTGCCAGTGCACCGACTGCTGTGCGACGTGCCCACACGGTGGAACTCTACGCTCCACATGTTGGCCAGGCTCTATGAGCAGCGTAGAGCTATCGTGGAATACCAACTCCAACATGGGCGGCGCAGTGGGAGTCAGCCTCCTCAATTCTTTTCAGAAGAGTGGGCCTGGTTGGCAGACATCTGCCAGGTCCTTGGAAACTTTGAGCAGTCTACCCAGGTGGAGAGCGGCGATGCTGCAATCATTAGCGTCACCATTCCTCTGCTATGCATCTTGAGAAGTTTCCTGCAAACCATAAAGGCAGCCGCTTTGCGCTCGGAAACGGAGGCGGGGGAAGACAGTATGTCGCTGGATAGTCAGAGCACCCTCCTGTCTATATCTCAGCGCATTCAGGAGGAGGAGGAGGAGGAGCATGAGGAGGATGAGGAGGAGGGGGAAGAGACAGCTTGGCCCACTGCTGACGGTGCCCCTGCTGCTTGCCTGTCATCCTTTCAGCGTGTATGGCCTGAGGAGGATGAGGAGGAGGAGGAGGAGGATCCTGAAAGTGATCTTCCTAGTGAAGACAGCCATGTGTTGCGTACGGGTACCCTGGCACACATGGCTGACTTCATGTTAGGATGCCTTTCTCGTGACCCTCGCGTTGCACGCATTCTGGCCACTACGGATTACTGGGTGTACACACTGCTCGACCCACGCTATAAGGAGAACCTTCCCAGTCTCATTCCCGAAGAGGAAAGGGGTTCGAGAGTGTTGCTATACCACAGGACCCTGGCGGACAAGCTGATGGTAAAATTCCCATCCGACAGCGCTAGTGGCAGAAGGCACAGTTCCGAGGGCCAGGTAGCAGGGGAGGTGCCGAGATCGAGCAGCATGTACAGCCCAGGCAGTGCAACAGTCTTTAAGGGCCTGGACAGCTTTATGGCTCCCCACCAAGACTGTGTCACCGCTCCCCAGTCAAGGCTGAGTCGGCGGGAGCACTGTAAAAGGATGGTGAGGGAGTACGCAGCGGATCGCACGACCGTCCTCCGTGACACCTCTGCCACCTACAACTACTGGGTGTCGAAGCTGGACACGTGGCCTGAACTCGCGCTGTATGCCCTGGAGGTGCTTGCTTGTCCTGCGGCTAGCGTCTTGTCGGAGAGGGTGTTTAGTGCGGCTGGGGGAATCATCACAGATAAGCGTACCCGCCTGTCAACCGACAGTGCCGACAGGCTAACACTCATCAAGATGAACAAAGCCTGGATTTCCCCAGACTTCTCTTCTCCACCAGCGGACAGCAGCGATACGTAAGCAATACGTAGGCTGCACCCGCGGATGGAAGCTACGTTCTCTCTCACCATCCAAAACGGGGACATTTCTGCTTCATCAATCTGTGTCTAATATTCCTCCTCCTCCTCCTGCTCCTCCTCCTGAAACCTCACGTAATCACGCTGAACGGGCAATTTTTCTTAGGGCCACAAGGCTCACTCATCTAATTTTTCGAAACAATTTTTATATGTTTCAATGCTCTTAAAAGCGTTGAAACTTTAACTTGAACCAATTTTTCGTTAAACTGGGCTGCCTCCAGGCCAAGTTACCACTTAAGCCACATTAACTAAAGCGATTAATGGGTTTCACCTGCCATCTTGGTTGGGCATGGCCAATTTTTACTGAGGTACATTAGTACTGTTGGTACACCAATTTTTTGGGGCCCTCACCTACAGTGTAATCATAGCAATTTGTATGTTCTTCGCCTGCACTCATGGTACAGAAGTGTGTGTGGGGTTGGCCTACACTTTAGCTACATAAATGTAACTTGGGCCTTGGCTATACTGCAGCTACTGAAATGGAACTAAGACTGCGCTCCCACTATACTGCTGCTTCGGAATTGTTACTGGGGCCTGTCTTGAGTGCTACTCTTACTGACATGGAACGAAGACTGCGCTCCCGCTATACTGCTGCTTCGGAATTGTTACTGGGGCCTGTCTTGAGTGCTACTATTGCTGACATGGAACGAAGACTGCGCTCCCGCTATACTGCTGCTTCGGAATTGTTACTGGGGCCTGTCTTGAGTGCTACTATTACTGACATGGAACGAAGACTGCGCTCCCGCTATACTGCTGCTTCGGAATTGTTACTGGGGCCTGTCTTGAGTGCTACTATTGCTGACATGGAACGAAGACTGCGCTCCCGCTATACTGCTGCTTCGGAATTGTTACTGGGGCCTGTCTTGAGTGCTACTATTGCTGACATGGAACGAAGACCTCGCTCCCGCTATAATGCTGCTAGTGATATGTTAGTGGGGCCTGTCCTAATGCTACGGCTGAAATGTTACGAATTCTGGGCTCTGCCTATACCGCTGCTAATGGTATGTCTCTGGGGTGTGGAAACAGAGGCTTCCCAAAGACATGATGGCGGCGAGGCCATTTCCCACCAACGCGGTTACTGTTAAGCTGCATATAACCACGGACACGTGGAGAGGACACGTAGTGCCTCAAAAACATCCCCCTCCTCCTCCAACAGGGAAAACATTCTTGGCAAATGCCTTTGCATTGGTTCGTCTGGTGGCAGTCCAAGAATTTCACCTTTACCGACACTACAAGAGAGCCCCCCCACCATCCCCCCGCCACGGCCCACTTAATCCTGGCCACATTCCGAAAACCAACAAAATAAAACCGCGCTACTAGGTCCGCAGTCACCACCACATTACCACCAACGCGGTTACTGTTAAGGTGCATATAACCACGGACACGTGGAGAGGACACGTAGTGCCTCAAAAACATCCCCCCGCCACGGCCCACTTAATCCTGGCCACATTCCGAAAACCAACAAAATAAAACCGCGCTACTAGGTCCGCAGTCACCACCACATTACCACCAACGCGGTTACTGTTAAGGTACATATTACCAGTCTGACTGGGGCATGCAGACACCTTGACAGAATGAATAGTGTGTGGCACATAGGTTCCCCATTGCTATGCCCACGTGTGCAGCTCCTGATGGCGGTGGCACAGGATTCTATTTCTCATTGCTTTTGTACAGCATTGTGGGCTATCGCCCCGCCCCTTTTAAAGAGGGTTGCTGCCTAGCCGTGCCAACCCCTCTGCAGTGTGTGCCTGCGGTTCCTCCTCATGGCAGACGCACTTCTAAATAGACATGAGGGTGGTGTGGCATTAGGGCAGCTGAAGGCTGCGCAGGGACACTTTGGTGTGCGCTGTGGGGGGGAGGGGGGGCGGTTGGTCAGCATGTAACCCAGGAGAAGTGGCAGCGGAGTGTCATCCAGGCAGTGATTGTGCTTTGTTGTAGCTAGTGTGGTGCTTAGCAAAGGTATGCCATGCTAATGAGGGCTTTTCAGAAGTAAAAGTTTTTGGGAGGGGGGGGGCCCACTCTTGCCGCTATTGTGGCTTAATAGTGGGACCTGTGAACTTGAGATGCAGCCCAACACGTAGCCCCTCGCCTGCCCTATCCGTTGCTGTGTCGTTCCCATCACTTTCTTGAATTGCCCAGATTTTCACACATGAAAACCTTAGCGAGCATCGGCGAAATACAAAAATGCTCGGGTCGCCCATTGACTTCAATGGGGTTCGTTATTCGAAACGAACCCTTGTGCATCGCGAAAAGTTCGTTCCGAGTAACGAGCACCCGAGCATTTTGGTGCTCGCTCATCTCTAATCTCTAGCAAGGAGTCCATCATATAGGTAATTCACTCCATGATCAAGAAATCCAGAACTTTGCTGATGGCAGCATCAACATAGCCAGTTGTTCACCTAGAATACAACAGGTTCCATCTCCTTATTTCATGGCCATCCACTGGGAGGATGGATTAGAAGACTACTTGTGCTCCTAGATCTTTCACTTTCCTGCTGAGGTCGTCAAAGTCTCTGCAGATAGTTGCAAGGTCCTATTTTGTAGTGTCATTTATCCCTAGTAGGCATGGGTAGTGGTCTGAAGGACTGAAGAGTCTTGATAGCCTACCAGACACATCTTTGATTTGTGCACCTGTAAGACAGCACACTCTCGTGAGGTTATGTCAGGTGTGCAGTCAGCTATCTCAGTTCCTCTCAATAGAGAATCCTCCACAACCACCACTCTACTATTCTTCTTCAAAACACTTCTTTTTCTCCATCCAAGAGGATTCTGAGTCCTTACTATACTGTTCTTATTCATTTCTTAATGTACCTCTTCATTGTTCTCCTGTGTTAGAGCCTGGTACTGGTTCCTGAGCAGTATGCGTACTGACTGACTCCTGATCCTCCTGCTTCTTTGGGTCACATGTGTCAGGGTTGGCGCCTCTCGGGGTCGCTGTGCTCACACTGCTAGTACTGTCACTCCGGCGGCTGGTGTGCAGCAGAGGGGAGCCCCGGAGCTGGTTACTACTCCTGGCCACGCAGCTCCTATACGCTGCAGGGGTGCTAGGAATGCGGCGTATAGGACAGGTGATTGCACCTCCTATGTCTTAGTTTGTTCTGCTAGTGCTGGAGGCTCCCCGCCCCAATCAGCTTCTGGGGTGAGAGCTCTGACAGCATTTAAACCCCTCAGCTTCTTCCTGACACTGCCAGTGTTTGATTAGGCTTCCTGTCACTCACTTTCTTTCCCTGCTATTTCTGACTGATAGTGGTATTTGACCTCGGCTTTTCCCCAGACCTGACTCTGTTCTTCTCTTGCCTGTACTTCTTGGACTGACTTCTGTGCTTTGGACCTTTTGGCTTGCTCCTAGACTGGTTTGTTGTTTTCTTTGGTACTACGCTCTGGTTGTTTGCCTGTCTGTATTCTCGTTCTCTGTGTCCAGGGACTGTGGTGTCCTGCATCATTTTCCTTAACTCAGAGTAGGGACCGTTGCCCAGTTGCCACCCTGGGGCTTAGGCCAGGGGGACAAATAGACAGGGACAGGGGTTGCGGGCTACGTTACAGGGAACCCGAACTTCTGCTTTCCCTGTTCTCTTGACAACATGCTTCCATTCCTCTTCTACAGGTAGAAAATGTATTTTCCTTCAACATTCTGAAGAGTCACTTCTGCTCTGTCAAGTAAATTCTCATCTTCCTTAATGCGTTTCAATATAGCTATTCTCTCCTGAAGACTATGCACCTTTTCCTTCAATAGAGACAAAAGCTTGCATTTCTGGCAGATGAAGTTTGAGTTTTCTTCTGGTAGGTCTGTAAACCTATAGCATACGTTGCAGCTCACCATATGGCTACTCTCCCCTTCCATGTTGATGCAGATAAAAAAAAGAAAAAAGGGGTGGAGCAAAATCTATAAGGTCATGTAGGTGAAGAAAACTTATATATGAAGAATAAGATGAGGTAGCAGTGGTAGAGGCCACGCACCTTATTTTATGAAAGGAGAATTCCCCCCTCACATTGTTACTATTATTAATTTCAAACTAAAAGTGTTCCGCCATCACCACCAGTCTTTCTGTTCCATTTCCCTTTCATATTAATGTCAAAGTGCCAAACTTCTAAAAATCAAGAATTCTTGTGAGGATAATATGTAGTATGAGTTTGACCTACAAGATGTTACTAAGTATAAAACTTTTGCCCTTGGTCAGATTTGAACCTGCAACTCTAGTACCGCAAAGCAGCAGCTCTTAAAGGGGTTGTCCCGCGCCGAAACGGGTTTTTTTTTTTTTTCAACAGCCCCCCCGTTCGGCGCGAGACAACCCCGATGCAGGGGTTAAACAAGAACACCGGACAGCGCTTACCTGAATCCCCGCGCTCCGGTGACTTCTTACTTACCTGCTGAAGATGGCCGCCGGGATCTTCTCCCTCGGTGGACCGCAGGGCTTCTGTGCGGTCCATTGCCGATTCCAGCCTCCTGATTGGCTGGAATCGGCACGTGACGGGGCGGAGCTACACGGAGCTACACGGAGCCCCATTGAGAAAAGAAGAAGACCCGGACTGCGCAAGCGCGTCTAATTTGGCCATTAGACGCTGAAAATTAGACGGGCTCCATGGAAACGAGGACGCCAGCAACGGAACAGGTAAGTGAAAAATTTCTTATAACTTCTGTATGGCTCATAATTAATGCACAATGTACATTACAAAGTGCATTAATATGGCCATACAGAAGTGTATAGACCCACTTTGTTTCACGGGACAACCCCTTTAACAACTGAGTTACCACACTTTTTGGTCAGAAAAGAGTAAATAATATTTAAAACTTAGGTCGGATTCACACGAGCACAAGCGTAATTGCGCACATTGTTGCAGAATGAAAATAGTGTATTTACACAGACAACTGCATTTTTTACTGTATTTATTGCGTGCACAAGAAAATTAAGCATACTGCGGCTTTTTTCTGTGGCATAATTTTTTTGCACGCAAAATGCTTGTTTGTGAATGGACCCACTGAAGTCAGTGGGTTTTACATCATACACGGGAGATTAATACTACCATATGTGTTTTAGATCAAAGAAGGATTGGACGTTGGGTCTGAATACAAAATATTTATTATGAAAAAAAGCTTCCCATCTCCCCTGAGCTGCGCTCCAATCTTTCCTTTCATGTAAAAAGTGGTAATGTAACAGGGGCCTAAAAACAGCTTATATAAAAATATAGAAATCCATACAGATGCTGCAAATTATTGTTTAAAAAATATTCTGTTTTATAAATAGTTGCATCATAACTAGAGATGAGCGAGCACACTTGTGCGAGCATGATGCTCGTTTGAGTATTAGGGTACTCCAGATACTCGTTATTCGAGTCGCACACTATGCGGTACTCGAGTCAATTGCATTTCCTTCCTCGCATGTTTAACGCCATTTTCTAGCCAATAGACATGCAGGGAAGGCATTACCACTTCCTGCTGTGATGTGCCAGCCCTCTCCCCCCCACAGTAGTGAGTGGCTGGGCCGATCAGGTGACTGCCAAGTACTTAAAGCGGTCCCGCCCGCACCTCGCCTCAGACGCATGCTGGCAGAGGTTAGGGACAGTGTTACAGTAGGATCCTGTCGTCAAGAACCCCAACAGTCCTTCTTAGGGCTACTCCTCATAGTAGTGTTCCTTTTATCCTTACGTACGACTTTGTGCACGTCATCCAACAAGGAAAAACCAACAACAGTGAGAAGTACGAGAGGTTCCGGGATTACTGTGAAAAAGCTTACACCATCCTTCGATGCCACGGTGCCCTCTTCCTTAACCTGTTTGCACTGATGAAAGCGGCGGGCCTGCCTGAACTTACCTGCTCTAAAGATATTCAGTATCTCAAGGACTCTTTAGCACTAGGGAAGAGCGATGAAGATGCATTGAAGCAGTTCCAGGTGAAGTTTAACGAGGTGCTGCGGGAAAGCTGGAAGACCAAAGGGAATTGGTTTGCTCACACTGTATCCAAAGACAACCCGCAGTGATGGAGAGGGACTAGATTCATTGGGTTTTGATACAATACTTGGATTTTAAGGCACAAGAGCACCCCTCCATAATAGACTTCAAAATCTCTTCATACGTTTCTCTCAACAGCTACAAACTTTGGGATTTATCACGGCAACCTCCATTATGTTGCTGGTTGGACACCACCAGGTTCTTGGCGTTATTGTGTGGGTTCAGCCTTGCCAATGCCAAATACTCCAGGGAAGACTGTGCCCTCCACAGGATCGAGCTGCCTTGGCATGTTAGTCCATCTCTACAGCCATCAGCACACTGCTTCCTTAGCATGAGGCTAGTCGGATTCCTATTGTCTTGTGTTAGTCACTGACAAAAGACAGCCGGTGGCCTGATCTCCTACCAACGCTAAACCCGGAACTGTGTGGATCGGTTTGTACCAAGACTCTTCTCAAGCTTGTTGCACTGGGGTTGCTCTACTGCGGTGGTCCGCAACCTGTGGTTCTCCAGCCGTTGCGAAACTACAACTCCCCAGTTTTGGCCATCGATGCATGCTGGGAGTTGTGGTTCCAACCGCTGGAGAGCTTACATATTGCAGAACACTCGTCTACAGGGACTTCTGGCCCATAAATGACAGTTCTTGCTCTGATGTCATGTTGTCATATAGACTACTTGTAGTTCTCAGCAAGCTTTTTAAATGGCCCCGACCAGAAGAAACTCTTATGGAAGCATTTGTTGCAATAAACACCTTCCCTTGTAATTATGTTAATAAATGTGTACATTGTACGTTTCCATTTAGCACACACTTTATTAGATCCCAAGTTATGGATTAATTTTTCTTCAGACCTATGGCCACATTAAAAACTCATCACAAATCTCTCTGATGCTCACACATCGATCATCATGAATTATGTTGTTCGCTTTCTGTTGGTTCTCCACTGTCACTGCAGTTGACGGTCTGCCAATACACAGCTTGTCATGCACAGAAGATTCCCTCACTTATAAACATTTCATCCACCTTCTGACATTGCTATAGTCAATTGTTGCATCACCAGACACATTTTTTTAGTCTTCTGTAAATTTCTGTAGCATTGCAGCTTTCCATTTCCAAGGACTCAATGATGCCCCACTGCTTCTGCATTTTTGCACTGCGGTGCGGATATAAAACCCAGAGCTTGTCAATTTATACTGCCGATTTTCATGGTGGATTTTGCCAACTTCAATAATACAGGCTGTCCTCACTTGTTGCGTACTGGTTTCACTTGTTGGTACTGGTTTCTCTTGTTGCGCACTGGTTTCCCTTGTTGCACACTGGTTTCTCTTGTTGCGCACTGGTTTCTCTTGTTGCGCACTGGTTTCTCTTGTTGCGCACTGGTTTCTCCTGTTGCGCACTGGTCTCTCCTGTTGCGCACTGGTTTCTCCTGTTGCGCACTGGTTTCTCTTGTTGCGCACTGGTTTCTCTTGTTGCGCACTGGTTTCTCCTGTTGCGCACTGGTTTCTCTTGTTGCGCACTGGTTTCTCTTGTTGCGTACTGGTTTCTCTTGTTGCGTACTGGTTTCTCTTGTTGCGTACTGGTTTCTCTTGTTGCGGACTAATTTCACTTGTTGCGTACTGGTTTCACTTGTTATGTACTAGTCTCTCTTGTTGCCTACTGGTTTCTCTTGTTGCCTACTGGTTTCTCTTGCTGCCTACTGGTTTCTCTTGTTGTGCACCAGTTTCAGAATCCACAGTGACGCAGGCTGGAGCTGTGGGCATGGCCTCCTGTGGCTCCTACGCGCTCCCGCCCTCTCCTGTCAGCCCATTACTGTTGTGGCTGGCTGGGAGCAGTACTGCACCAATTTTTTTTAAAAGTATCTAGGGCTGTGCAGGCCATTTCAGCTATACTGTTCTGTGTGTGCAGTGCATAAGGCAGAGTGTAGGGACACAGCTACTTATACAGGGAAAGTTTTACAGTCTTCCTGATCCTCTGTACAAGAACCCCAATGGTCCTTCTTAGGGTTACATCTCAACGTGTGCATTATAGTTGCGGCTGGTTGGAAGCAGTAGCACATTCATTTTTGTATTACGCATGTAGGCCTGTTCCCAGCCTTTCAGTAATAGCGTTCTCAGCCTACAGTGCCGTACAACCAACTCTCACCGTGAAATTGCTCTCTAACATTTCCTAGCCTACTGCAAACTACTTCAGTTATACCGTTCTGTGTCTGCAGTGCATAACGCAGAGTTTAGGGGGACAGCCACTTCCATGGGGAAAGATATACAGTCCTGATCCTCCGTGCAAGAACCCCAACGCTCCTTCTTAGGGCTACATCTGACCATGTGCTTTACAGTTGTGGCTGGGAGCAGTAGTGCATCAATTTTTGTATTACGCATCTAGGCCTGTTTCCAGCCTTTCAGTAATAGCGTTCTCAGCCTGCAGTGCCGTACAACCATCTCTCAGTGTGAAATTGCTCTCTAACATTTCCTAGCCTACTGCAAACTATTTTAGTTATACTGTTCTGTGTCTGCAGTGCATAACACAGAGTTTAGGGAAGCAGCCACTTCTGTAGGGAAAGTTATACAGTCCTGATCCTCTGTGCAAGAACCCCAATGCTCCTTCTTAGGGCTCCCACCCACTGGCGTTTTTTTTTCCACTGCGATGCGATTCTAAAGTTAAAGTCTTGCATCGCAGTGCGAGAAAAACGCAGGCAGATATCCCAAAATCGCTGGGATATCACTGTGACATCGCCTGTCTTTGCAATGGGGCCAGCGGCAGCAGCGCTAGCCCCATTGAAAAGATATGGAGAATGCCACTGACTTCTGCCACAGCTGTAGCAGGAGTTTCCTTCATCCCCGCGGGGACCGCGGGGATGAAGGAACCCTCTGTCACAGCTGTGGCAGAAGTCAGCAGCATGCTATCCCATTGCTTTCAATGGGATCGGCACTGCTGCTGCTGATCCCATTGAAAGCAGTGGTTTCTGACAAGCCCTGCAGAATGATTATCGGAGAAGGGCTTGAAATATAAGCCCTTCCTCGATAATCATAAAAAAGTGTTTAAAAAATAATAAAAAAGTTACTCCTGCTTTCAGCCGCGTCCTTTGGCTGGCTCCCCGACACTGCTACTGAGCTCTTTCAGCAGACGGGGATTTAAAAATCCCCGCCTCCTGAAAGGGCTGTGCAAATTGGTTGAGGGCTCAGCCAATAGCAGTTACTACTTAGCTATTGGCTCAGCGCTCAGCCAATGGCAGATAGCTCTTAGCTATTCATTCATGAAAGCAATGGGATAGCATGCCGCTGACTTCTGCCACAGCTGTCACAGCTGTCACAGCTGTGGCAGAAGTCCGCGGCAATCCCCATATCTTTTCAATGGGGCTAGCGCTGCTGCGGCTGGCCCCATTGAAAAGACTGTCGCAGCGATATCGCTGCGATTTCTCGCACTGCTCTGCGAGAGTTTTCACTTACTCTCGCAGCGCAGTGGAGAAAAAAACGCTAGTGGGTGGGAGCCCTTAGGGCTACATCTGACCGTGTGCATTATAGTTGTGGCTGGCTGGGAGCAGTAGTGCATCAATTTTTGTATTACGCATCTAGGCCTGTTCCCAGCCTTTCAGTAATAGCGTTCTCAGCCTGCAGTGCCGTACAACCAACTCTCACCGTGAAATTGCTCTCTAACATTTCCTAACCTACTGCAAACTACTTCAGTTATACCGTTTTGTGTCTGCAGTGCATAACGCAGAGTTTAGGGACACAGCCACTTCCATGGGGAAAGTTATACAGTCCTGATCCTCCGTGCAAGAACCCCAACGCTCCTTCTTAGGGCTACATCTGACCATGTGCTTTACAGTTGTGGCTGGCTGGGAGCAGTAGTGCATCAATTTTTGTATTACGCATCTAGGCCTGTTTCCAGCCTTTCAGTAATAGTGTTCTCAGCCTGCAGTGCCGTACAACCAGCTCTCACCGTGAAACTGCACTCTAACATTTCCTAGCCTACTGCAAACTACTTCAGTTATACCGTTCTGTGTCTGCAGTGCATTAGACGGAGGTCTCACTGCTAAACAGTACTGTAATATTTCCTGGGCCACTGCAAAGTATTTCAGCTTTGCCGCTGTGCAGAGCGTCTCACAATACGCTTTCCTTGATGGGGTTGAGATAGCCGCAGTTATCAGCACTATCCACTGGCTTTAGAGTCTTCTCCCACTCCATACAGCCTCTCTTATCTACAAGTCTCTGCGAGCAGTAAATTACCCCTGTGTATCAGCGCAAGACAGCGGGTTAATTTTTTCAAGTCACAGCATAGAGTCTCTGCTATCTACAAGTCTCTGTGTGCGGTGAATTAAGCCACAGTTGTCAGTGCTGTACAGTGGGGTAATTTATTTGGGCCCTGCTCTATTCTTAATCCACCATGATGAGGAGTAGAGGTAAGGGTCGAGGACGCAGACGCGGGCGTCCAAGTGAGGGTTTGGGCCCAGGCCGAGTTCCTGGGCGTGGTGAATCACAGCCGACTTCTGCGGGATTAGGAGAGAGGCAAGTTTCTGGGCTCCCCAGCTTCATATCACAATTTTTCGGGTCCACGTGGTAGACCTTTATTACAAACAGAGCAGTGCGAGCAGGTCCTGTCGTGAATGGCAGAAAATGCGTCCAGCAATGTATCGACCACCCAGTCTTCTACGCAGTCTACTACTCCCGGCCTAGGGACTGCAACTCTGAATCCTCTGGCTGCTCCTCCTTCCTCCCAGCCTCCTCACTCCATGAAAATGACATTCTGAGCAGGCAGACTCCCAGGAACTGTTCTCGGGTCCCTGCCATGAGTGGGAAAAAACGGTTCCTCTCTCACCTGAGGCGTTTGTCGTGACCGATGCCCAACCTTTGGAAAGTTCCCGCAGTCCGGGTGATGAGGCTGGGGACTTTCGGCAACTGTCTCAAGAGCTTTTTGTGGATGAGGATGATGAAACACAGTTGTCTGTCAGTAAAGTAGTAGTAAGGGCAGTAAGTCCGAGGGAGGAGCGCACAGAGGATTTGGAGGAAGAGCAGCCGGACGATGAGGTGACTGACCCCACCTGGTTTGCTAAGCCTACTGAGGACAGGGCTTGAGAGGGGGAGGCAAGTGCTGCAGCAGGACAGGTTGGAAGAGGCAGTGGAGTGGCCAGGGGTAGAGGCAGGGCCAGAGTGAAGAATCCCCCAACTGTTTCCCAAAGCACCCACTCGCGGCAAGCCTCTGTGCAGAGGGCTAGGTGTTCAAAGGTGTGGATGCTTTTTAGTGAGAGCGCGGACGACTGACGAATAGTGGTGTGCAACCTGTGTCGCACCAAGATCAGCCGGGGAGCCACCACTACCAGCCTCACCACCACCAGCATGCGCAGGCATATGATGGCCAAGCACCCCACAAGTTGGGACGAAGGCCATTCACCACCTCCAGGTCACACCACTGCCTCTTCTTCTGTGCCCCAACCTGCCACAAAGATCCAATCCCCCTCCCAGGACACAGACACGAGCGCCTCCCGGCCTGTACCCACACCCTCACCTCCACCATCCTCTACTCCATCCAGCAATGTGTCTCAGCGCAGTGTTCAGCTGTCGCTTACACAAGCGTTTGAGTGAAAGCGCAAATACGCCGCCACCCACCCACACGCAGAAGCTTTAAACGTGCATATTACCAAATCAATCAGCCTGGAGATGCTGCCGTACAGGCTTGTGGAAACGGAGGCTTTTAAAAACATGATGGCGGCAGCGGTCCCGCGCTACTTGGTTTCCAGTCGCCACTATTTTTCCCGTTGTGCCGTCCCAGCCCTACACCAGCATGTCTCCTGCAACATAAATCGTGCTCTCACCAACGCGGTTACTGGGAAGGTCCACTTCACCACGGACACGTGGACAAGTACTAGCAGACAGGGCCACTATATCTCCCTGACGGCAGATTGGGTGAACTTGGGGGAGGCTGGGACCGAGTCAGAGCCTGGGACCGCTCATGTCCTACCCACACCCAGAATAGCGGATCCTATCTCGGTGCTGGTATCTGCGACGTTTTATGCCACCTCCTCCAAACCCTCCCCCTCCTCCTCCTCTGCCACCTCTACCTCTCAATTAAGAAGTGTGAGCACGTCGCCACGGTAGCGCGCGGCGCGGCAGCACAGCGGTGGGCAAGTGTCAGCAAGCCGTGCTGAAACTAATCAGCTTAGGTGACAAGAGGCACACGGCCCCAGAGCTGCTGCAGGGTCTCACAGAGCAGACTGACCTCTGGCTTTCGCCGCTGAGCCTTCAACTGGGCATGGTTGTGTGTGACAATGGCCGTAACCTGGTGGCGGCTCTGCAGCTCGGCAGCCTCACACACACGTGCCATGCCTGGCCCACATCTTCAATCTGGGGGTTAAGCGGTTTCCTAAAAACTACCCCCACTTGTCTGACCTTCTCGGCAAGGTGCGCCGTATCTGCGCATATATCCGCAAGTCCACCATGGCCACTGCCAACCTGAGGACCCTGCAAAGTTGGTTTCAGCTGCCAGAGCAGTGACTGCTATGCGACGTGCCCACACACTGGAATTCTACGCTGCACATTTTGGCCAGGCTGTACAAGCAATGTAGAGCAATAGTGGAATACCAGCTGCAACATGGGCGGCAGAGTGGTAGTCAGCCTCCGCAATTCTTTACAGAGGAGTAGGCATGGATGGCAGATATCTGCCAGGTCCTTGGAAACTTTGAGGAGTCTACCCAGATGGTGAGCGGCGATGCTGCAATCATTTGCGTTACCATCCCGCTGCTTTGCCTGCTGAGAAGTTCGCTGCTAAGCATAAAGGCCCACGCTTTGCGGTTGGAACAGGAGACGGGGGATGACAGTATGTCGCTTGATAGCCGAACCACCCTCATGTCTATCTCTAAGCACGTTTTGGAGGAGGAGGGGGAAGGGCAGAAGGAGGAGGAGGAGGGGGAAGAGACAGCTGGCCAAACTGCAGAGGGTACCCATGGAGGAGGATCCTGAAAGTCATCTTCCTAGTGAGGACAGCGATGTGTTGCGTACTGGGACCCTGGCACACATGGCTGACTTCTTGTTAGGCTGCCTTTCCTGTGACCCTCGCGTTAGACGCATTCTGGCTAACACGGATTACTGGGTGTGCACCCTTCTCGACCCACGGTATAAGGAGAACCTTTCCACTCTCATTCCCAAAGAGGAAAGGGGTACAAGAGTGATGCAATATCACAGGGCTCTGGTAGAAAAAGTGATGCTAAACTTCCCATCTGACAGCGCTAGTGGCAGAAGACGCAGTTCAGAGGGCCAAGTAGCAGGGAAGGAGCGGGGATCAGGTAGTATGTCAAGCGCAGGCAGGGGAACACTCTCCAAGGCCTCTGCCAGCTTTATGGTTTCCCAGCAAGACTGTGTCACCACTCCTCAGTCAAGGCTGAGTCGGAGGGAGCACTGTAAAAAGATGGTGAGGGAGTACATAGCCGATCCTACCACCATCCTCCGTGATGCCTCTGCTCCATGCAACTATTGGGTGCCAAAGCTGGACATGTGGCACGAACTTGCGCTGTACGCCCTGAAGGTGCTGGCCTGCCCTGCCGCTAGCGTCTTGTCAGAGAGGGTGTTTAGTGCAGCTGCGGGAATCATCACGGATAAGCGTACCCGCCTGTCAACTGCCAGTGCCGACATGCTTACACTCATAAAGATGAACAAAGCTGGATTTCCCCATACCTCTCTTCTCCACTGGTGTAAAGAAGCGAAACCTAATGATTACTTTCGCTGCAACAGGAGAAAAATGCATCCTTTATCACCACAAAAAAGGGCGAATTAGCTTTGTTAATCACTCTCGGATATTATTACTCCTCCTCCTAAAACAACATGTCATCACGCTAAACTGCCAATTTTTCTGCGGCCCAAAGGCTCTGTTTGAAAGTTTTTACAATTTTTCAAAGTTTCAAAAGTATTGATACTTTAACAGAAACCAATTTTTTCACAGGGCTGCCTCCAGGCTCTGTTACAAATTAAGCAACAGCGAGCTGTATCTTTACAAAATGTTTATGGGTTTCACCTGCCCTCGCGGTTGAGCAATTTTTCAAGGGTGCACTTTTACTCTTGGCCCTCACCTATACTGTTATCTAACTAATTTTTCCGGCCTTCGCCTACACTCTTGGTAACCAAATTTTTTCAGGTGTTCGCCTATACTCTAGGTACACCAATGTTTCAGGGTTTCACCTACACTCTTGCTACAGAAATGTTACAAGGGTCTGCCTCTACTTTTGCTACAGAAATGTTACTGGGGTCTGCCTATGCAGTTTCTACTGAATGGTTTGAGGGGTTCGCCTATACTTTTCCTACAGAAATGTTAATGGGGTCTCCCTATACTCTTGCTACAGAAATGTTACTGGGGTCTGCCTATGCTGTGGGTGCACAAAAACTTCCCATCGTGGTGTTTTACCTATCTGGCACAAATACACTGACTGACTTGGGCAGAAATGTGGGCCAAGGCCGAGGTCCTTGGCGGGGTGGAACTCTGCCATGTTTGGGCACTTTGATTTCTTCCTGTGTAATACCATCTTTGTGCACCCACAGCATAGGCGAACCCAAGGAACTCAAAGACTTCCCATTGCGGTGTTGAGCTATCTGACACCTACACAGAATGAAGTGTGTGGGGACTGATGGATTTCCCATAGCTATTTAACTCACGGCACCTTGGGTTACACAAGGTGGAGGCTGGGACCGAGCCTGACCCAGGGCCTGCTCACGTACTTCCCACACAGAGTATTGCGGGTCCTACCTCGGTCATGGTTTCTTGGCCTTATTATGCCACCTCCTCCTCCTGCTTGGGGTCTGGGAATCAGCACTGAGCAACATGTATTTTCTCTTGTGCTACCACACTTATCTGAGACACTGGTTTGGGTGAAACAAAAGGAGCGCTACTGCATTAATGAGACGTTCACAGCTGCACTAGCATCCGAGTCTGCTTTATGCCCACGATTAATGAGGGTGTGAGCCAAAGCCGAGGTCCTTGGCAGGGTGAAACTGCCATGTTTGGGTGCTCTGATTTCTTTGTGTAATCCTTTCCTTTGGCACGCCTATGCTGTGGGTGCACAAAGACTTCCCATTGCTGTGTTTTACCTGTCTGGCACAAATACACTGACTGACTAGGGTGGAAATGTGGGCCGAGGTCCTTGGTGGGGTGAAACTCTGCCATGTTTGGGCACTCTGATTTCTTCCTGTGTAATACCATTTTTGTGCACCGACAGCATAGGCGAGCCCAATGAACTCAAAAGATTTCCCAATGCGGTGTTGAGCTATCTGACACTTACACAGAATGAATTGTGTGGGGACACATGGATTTCCCATTGCTATGCAACTCGCGGCACCTTGGGTCACACAAGGTGGAGGCTGGGACCGAGCCTGACCCTGGGTCCGCTCACGTGCCTCCCACACAGATTATTGCTGCATTGTGGAGATGTGTAGAAGTGCTGGCACCTGAGTCCCCTTTATGCCCACGTTTGTGGCTCCTGACAATTTTGTGACGGAGGTGGCACGGGATTGGAATGATGATCGCACGTCAATTTATCATCAATTCTCAACAGCATTGTGGGCTATCGCCCACACTTTTAAAGAGGGTCACTGCCTGGCCCTGACAACCCTCTGCAGTGTGTGCCTCCGGTTCCTCCTCATCCAGTACGCACTTATAAATAGACATGAGGGTGGTGTGCCTATGAAGTGAGCATGTGGCATGAGGGCAGCTGAACGCTGCGTAGGGAAACTTTTGTGTGCGCTGTGGACGCAGGGTCGTGCGGGGGGGTTGGACTGCAATGCCAGCATGTAACCCAGGAGAAGAGGCAGCGGTGTCACCCGCAGGCAGTGATTGTTCTTGGTTGCAGGTAGTGTGGTGCTTGGCTAAGATGTACCAGCGCAGGTGCCTTGCTAATGAGGGTTTGTCCCAAGTAAATTGTTAGGGGGGTGACCGCCAGACTCTTGCCCCCCATTTTGGCTTAATAGTGGGACCTGGGAGCCTCAGATGCAGCCATGCATGCTGCCCCTGCCCTTCCCTGTCCGTTTCTGTGGTGTTTCCATGACTTCCTGATGCTTTCTGGTGTTTCACAAGTCATCACCTATGCGGAGCATCGGTCCAATACAAAAATGCTCGAGTACCCCATTGACTTAATTGGGGTTCGTTACTCGAAACGAGCTCTCGAGCATTACGAAAAGTTCAACTCGAGCAACGAGCACCCGAGCATTTTGGTGCTCGCTCATCTCTAATCATAACTAGAGATGAGCGAGCACCAAAATGCTCGGGTGCTCGTTACTCGGGACGAAATTATCTCGATGCTCGAGGGTTCATTTCGAGTAACGAACCCCATTGAAGTCAATGGGCGACCCAAGCATTTTTGTATATCGCCGATGCTCGCTAAGGTTTTCATTTGTGAAAATCTGGGCAATTCAAGAAAGTTATGGGAACGACACAGCAACGGATAGGGCAGGCAAGGGGCTACATGTTGGGCTGCATCTCAAGTTCCCCCCCCTCCCAACAACTTTTACTTCTGAAAAGCCCTCATTAGCAATGCATACCTTAGCTAAGCACCACACTACCTCCAACAAAGCACAATCACTGCCTGCATGACACTCCGCTGCCACTTCTTCTGGGTTACATGCTGGCCAACCCCCCCCCCGTGCACGACGCAGTGTCCACAGCGCACACCAAAGTGTCCCTGCGCAGCCTTCAGCTGCACTCATGCCACACCACCCTCATGTCTATTTATAAGTGCGTCTGCCATGAGGAGGAACCGCAGGCACACACTGCAGAGGGTTGGCACGGCTAGGCAGGAACCCTCTTTAAAAGGGGCGGGGTGATAGCCCACAATGCTGTACAGAAGCAATGAGAAATATAATCATGTGCCACCGCCATCAGGAGCTGCACACGTGGGCATAGCAATGGAGAACCTATGTGCCACACACTATTCATTCTGTCAAGGTGTCTGCATGCCCCAGTCAGACCGCGTTTTTTTATAAAAAGTCACAGCCAGGTACAACTCCGCAATGGGAATTCCGTGTGCACCCACAGCATGGGTGGCTCCCTGGAACCCACCGGCTGTACATAAATGTATCCCATTGCAGTGCCCATCACAGCTGAGGTAATGTCATGTTTATTGCAGGTGGGCTTCGGCCCACACTGCATGCCCCAGTTAGACTGGGGTTCTTTAGAAGTAGACACATGCAGTTACAACTCCCTGCGCACCCACAGCATGGGCGGCTCCCTGGAACCCACCGGCGGTACATAAATATATCCCATTGCAGTGCCCAACACAGCTGATGTAACGTCAGCTTTAATGCAGGTGGGCAAAAATTAATTGGATTACACTGTAGGCTGTCACGCAAATTTCTGCGTACAGCACCAATCAGGCCCATCCCACTTGCCCCGCTGCCGGCGGTAAAGAAGAGACACCACACACGGAAGTCTGGTATAGTTCCTCACACGGGGACATGACTGCGCGCTTTATTACAGATTACATGGGATCTTATACCCTTTGGTCTCATCACCAGGAATGGGTGATGGGCTCATTAGCTCAAATTCACAGCATAACCATATATGGGAAGTCCGGATTTCCGGCCTGAGACAGTGAAAGTTCAGATGCATAGTTGAACAGTCGTTATCTAGATATGGCGCTTCTGGGAAAACAGCCAAGTACGTGGCCTTCGTGTTCGGTTCTGTATCATCTCTGAATTTCTGGAAACATCTCTCTCAGCCAGCCTTGCAAACTTTTGGAATATCTGATGTAAGGCGAAGTATTAAGTTTTTCATAGAGTTAGTACATATGAGAATAAAGTTAGTATACATAACTTAGAAAGGCACATAACTATATCTATATAAATGTATATATTCCAGTGTTTTCTTTTCTACCTACAAGGATATATATGTATCCTTCTCAAACCCCCCTAAAAACTTAATACGGAGATCAAGCACCAGGCCTCGCACTCTCCCTCGCGTCAGGGTTTCCCCACTGCCCGTAAGGCCCTACTCCTAGGAGGGGGGGATCCCTACCTCACCTCAGAAGGAGGCCATGGATTCCCTGGGCTCATTTCCGGGCATCCATACCCTCTATCTGTACAAGTTAACACCCCACAGGGTGTGCCCTCGCTCGAACCTAAGGTCTTCTGCACTAACCCTAGGCAAATCGGAATTCCACTGACAATTCATCTTAGGACAGCGCAGTACTAGTACATTTCTCCATTCTTCTGGTAACGTACGTGGTTGGCATTATCGGAACTGGCTCTTCATCTTTTTCAAACAAGGGAAATGTTGGTGTCATATTGTCCAGTCCCTTACTCATACTCTTTTTGATCAAAGGGATAATACACATACAGGAAATTACATACCCCACCTCTTTCTGCTAAAATCATATCCAGGGCCATTCTATTTTGGAACGCCATGGATGCAATGGGCCCTAACTGGTCAGCTAACCCTTGTAAAGCATGCCTGGTGTAGTTTACAAACCTCTGCTGATTGTAATAGATATAATTCATCCAATCTACATTATTATTAACAGTGACAATAGCAAATAAGGACTCAAAACCTGCTTTAACCTGATCTCTAGAATTAAATTAGTCTGGCACCCCCCTTGGCACTCCTATTGCATCTATGTATATATGTGGATCAAAGTTACCACCTGGAGCATCAACTTCTCTCTTAGCACGATGCGGTGTTGGATTCTCACCCTCAGTGTAGTCTTCATATTGCACATTTGATTGTATTAATTTGTTCTGATCCCTGAAACACGGGGCTAGTGTACAGTAGTCAAAGGTGTGTGTTAGAGGAATTGTACCACATCATAGCATGTAAAGGATATGCAGGATCATGAGTTCTTTCAGTGTGAAGTGTGGATCCAAGTGGGCTTTCCTTCAAGCTTGACTGCAGTTGGGGTGGTGAGCAACATCTGGTAAGGACCTTTAAACCGGGTTTCTCTCTCAAACTTTTTTACATAGACCCTGTCACCTGGTTTCAGATAGTGACACTCATCTGTAGGACCTGGGAGAAAAGCAGAGACTACAGAATGCATTATTGACAATTCCTTGGAGAGGCCTATGACAAAATTAACAAGAAAATCATTCCCCAAACTCAGCTACTGAGGCATGTACCCTCCGGAGGGGAAAAAAAAACCAATGGAAGACACTCAATTCAAGATTTGCCCATTTTCTTCATTGCCTTTTGTATCTACTTTCCCACTACTCTGTGGATGGTAGGGTGTGTGAAAAGCCTGGAATATACCCAAAGCAGACATGATGTGTTGCATTATTTCACCTGTGAAGTGTGTACCTTTGTTTGACTCAATCACTTCCGGTGCCCCGTATCTGCAGATTACCTCATTCATGAGCTTCTGAGCGGTTACCTGCTTATTTACTTTGGTAACAGGGTTGGTCTTTCCAGCCTGAAAAGAAATCAACAACAACAAGCACATATTCATACTTCCCAACAAGTGGGAGCTGATTGTAGCCAATTTGCAATCCCTGAAATGAGTAGAGTGGCCCTGGCAAGTGTTATGTGGCAAATGTACTTCTGCCCTGTTGCTTACGGCAAAGATCATGCAAAATTGCACAAATGATGCAGCAGCTACAGAAAACCCAGGAGATACTCGTCCTCTTTCAAGCGTCGACATCATTGCTGCTTTGAGAGGTGCGTCTTTCCGTGCGTCAGCTGGGCCATCATGGGGCACAGGGACTGTGGTAGGCAAGTGCTGTTGACTGTTCACCATACACCGTCCCTTTTTAGTCCATTTTTCCTTTTCTTCCTTGCTGGCTTGTAACTGTAAAGTCTTTAGCATATCAAAGTCCAAGTTTTTATCAAAGTCCAAAGTTTTTATCAAAGTCCAAAGTTTTTATCAAAGTCCAAAGTTTTTATCAAAGTCCAAAGTTTTTATCAAAGTCCAAAGTTTTTATCAAAGTCCAAAGTTTTTATCAAAGTCCAAAGTTTTTATCAAAGTCCAAAGTTTTTATCAAAGTCCAAAGTTTAGTCAAAGTCCAAAGTTATTGTTAAATTCTTCTTTTCTTCCACGGCTTGAGGGCCGCTGCCTTTGCTGTGTAGTCTGTGATGGCATTGCCTCTTGTTTCTCCGGTGTAGGAATTGGTGTGAGCTCTCCACTTTGTCAGGTAGAAGCAGGGCCTCCGTGAGACTCTGCCCGCTGCATCATTCTTAATTGGCTGTCCTTGCTGAGGTAAAAAACTGTCTGGCCTTCCATGTTGGGCCGTAATCATGAGCTATGCCAAATGCATACCGGGAGTCAGTGTAAATGTTTGCCGTCTTACCTGTGGCCACTCTACACGCCTCAGTGAGGACTTTCAGTACCGCTTCCTGTGCTGCGACATGCGGAGGCATTCTGCTTTTAGGACATCTTGTTGTGTGACCACTGCATATCCAGTGTGGAGTCGTCAATCACCCCTGGTACCATCTATAAAAAACAACTCAAAATATGCATTGTTAACAAGGGCTTCAGTAACTTTTTAAAACTTAAATTTTTTTGTTGCATCAATGCTAGACAATCGGGCTGATATTATATTTCAAAAAAGATCAGAATCTTGTTGGGAAAAAATTTAAAAATGGCTGATTTGCAATACCTAGATCACTTATGCCTTCCCCCCCCCCCCCTTTGAACCAGGGTACTCAATTGTAAGAAGAGTAGTAGCCGGGTTCAAGTTAGTGCAACATTGTAAAAAGATTTGATGGATGCAGATAAGGCCTGTAAGATGTTAGCACCAATAACAGAGACACGAGTTACATCGGGGCAGAATAATCTACAAACACCTATTAATATTTGAAATGTGATGTCCTTTAAGCAAATTCATTATTAATCTGATCCTGCCTGCAATGTCTTATCAAATTTGAGAGAGAAAAAAACAAAACAAAAACTTTTACTAGCTGCTCAAGATTCTCACCCCCTCCCTTGTGGACAAGAGGGATGAAACATTACGTCCTTTACATCATCTAGCTCGACCCCCTCGATACTGGTCGCTTGCGTTTTTTTTCACAGCTTCATATAAGCTTTACAGTCTAAGCATCCACATCTCAACCAAGTAAAGTCTTATGCATGGGGGCAAACTTTTATCCCCAGTCATTAACTCTCATCCATCCATTCGCTCAAGTCTGCCCCGTCACCCCCTATTGAAGGTGTACCAGTACATACAGATGCACAGACAAAAAAAAAAAAAAAAGTGTGACAAACATACATACATCAGTTGAAAAACATTGAGGTGAGTGCTATAATGTTATAAAGTACATGATTCTATTGAGATGAGATTGTGAATGAGCGCTATTTTTTACTAATTATGTGAAAAAAAAATTGCTGAGTGACTGAGACATTCTATCTTTCTTATTTACTGAAGCTATTATATGCTGTATTAAATGCTAAAGTATTTTAGTTTCTGTGACCCTGAGTTTGAGTCAAGTCTGAAAGCCCCCACCTTTGCAAAATATCTGTTATCTCTCTACGAATATGAAACACAGACTGAATAAGTTGTTTTAGTTTAACTATTCCCTGCATTTGAACTCATAATTAACACATATGCTGGGACCTTCTGGCAGCTTACACCTGTATGAAAGAGACCAAGAGGTATCCATTTGTGACCTCAGAACCCAGTAAGAATATACCTTAGAAATTGTAATATTTCCTGCCTACTTAAGACAGTATAATTAATTAAATTCATTTCAAGCCTCCATTCCATTTAAGCAAGCAGATATTTTTCAGGGTTATTATTGCATTCTCTCTCGCTTTGTTATCTCTTGACCTTGAAAGCTAGACAAAGACACTGCAGCTTTAAGTAAACAAGCCTTCTCCTCTAAAAGCAAGCTCAGTTAACCATTTGCACATACAGTATATACATATATACACACATATACATCTATATCTACCTAGTATTATACACCTTTTCCTCTCTCTTTGCCAACAAATCACATGCTTTGTAACTTTCCTCTCGACTTTGCTTGTTTCCCATATTTCTCTCCCTACCTAACTGCCAATGTAACCTTCAATAGACACTCTCCCGACACCCTCTTGATCACTTACTGTACTTTCCAACATTTCACTTACGGATACTTTCTTAATACATGTACATACTTAACTTTCTCTGACTGTCTCTCTCTCCTCCTCACTCCAGCACTTTCTAGCAAACCTTGGTCTTTCAAGGCGCCCTTGTTGGTCCTAAAGACCTCCCAGTCACCATACTGTAATCTACCGTGCGGGTCGATGTCACTCATTTTCATAAGTTTTGTTACATTTTACAGATTTGGACCCTTGTCTCTCCTACTGTCTCTCCTCCATCAATTGATCCGCACGGCGGCAGCCCTTGAGGGGCTCTGTCTTCTTTAATAAGGTCTTACGCATATTAGAATAACAGCAATAATAATAATAACATGCTCCATAGAGTGCATCCTTCTGACCCGAATTGTCAGCCCCTTATATACGGCAAAACAACCAAAGGCATCTCCTTCTATGGAACCAGTCCCATAGAGTGCATCCCTCTCAGCTAAACCATCAACAACTAACTAAACCAAAACGGAGGGTTCCTTCGTCTATGGGACCTATCTCACAGAGTGCATCCCTTTCAGCTAAACCGTCAACAACTAAATAAACCAAAACGGAGGGTTCCTTCGTCTGTGAGACCAAATGAAAAGAAAAAAGAGAAGAAAAAAATTCTGCAGATACAACAAACAACCTTCACTATCGTTAAAAACACCATGGACTTCAAAGTACAAATAGACTAATAACTAGTCCCTGGGTGAGCGATTGGTGCGCATATCACGGTCAGTGGTCCGTGACGGCAAACCCGAAGCCCATGAGTTACCGTGTAGAACTCTTAACCCAACCCGTCCGGTCACAAAACACAGATAGTCCCTCCCGCTGCAAGACTCGCAGTGTAAAACACAACATAAATATATGCTGGTCTTACCTGGAGTTCTGTGAGTTGATCAGGCTCGGTTTGCAGCAGGACGGCTTCCCCGTGACGTGGATCCGGATGGACAGGGCTGCACGGCTCCGGTTTTGTCGCCCCAGTTGGTTGCGCCAATTGTCAGGGAAATTTCTGCGTACAGCACCAATCAGGCCCATCCCACTTGCCCCGCTGCTGGCGGTAAAGAAGAGACACCACACACGGAGGTCTGGTATAGTTCCTCACACGGGGACATGACTGCGCGCTTTATTACAGATTACATGGGATCTTATACCCTTTGGTCTCATCACCAGGAATGGGTGATGGGCTCATTGGCTCAAATTCACAGCATAACCATATATGGGAAGTCCGAATTTCCGGCCTGAGACAGTGAAAGTTCAGATGCATAGTTGAACAGTCGTTATCTAGATATGGCGCTTCTGGGAAAACAGCCAAGTACGTGGCCTTCGTGTTCGGTTCTGTATCATCTCTGAATTTCTGGAAACATCTCTCTCAGCCTTGCAAACTTTTGGAATATCTGATGTAAGGCGAAGTATTAAAGGGGTTGTCCCGCGCCGAAACGGGTTTTTTTTTTTTTTAACCCCCCCCCCCCCCCTGTTCGGTGCGAGACAACCCCGATGTAGGGGTTAAAAAAACAAACCGGAGAGTGCTTACCTGAATCCCGGCGGTCCGGCATCTTCATACTCACCTGCTGAAGATGGCCGCCGGGGTCTGCTCCCTCCGTGGACCGCAGCTCTTCTGTGCGGTCCATTGCCGATTCCAGCCTCCTGATTGGCTGGAATCGGCACGTGACGGGGCGGAGCTACACGGAGACGGCATTCTGCACGAGCGGCCCCATTGAAGACAGCAGAAGACCCGGACTGCGCAAGCGCGTCTAATTTGGCCATTAGACGGCGAAAATTAGACGGCAACCATGGAGACGAGGACGCCAGCAACAGAACAGGTAAGTATAAAACTTTTGATAACTTCTGTATGGCTCATAATTAATGCACAATGTACATTACAAAGTGCATTAATATGGCCATACAGAAGTGTATAGACCCACTTGCTGCCGCGGGACAACCCCTTTAAGTTTTTCATAGAGTTAGTACATATGAGAATAAAGTTAGTATACATATAAAAAGAAAGGCACATAACTATATCTATATAAATGTATATATTCCAGTGTTTTCTTTTCTACCTACAAGGATATATATGTATCCTTCTCAAGGCGAGGGCCCCAAAAAATTGGTGTACCAACAGTACTAATGTACGTCAGAAAAATTGCCCATGCCCAACCAAGAGGACAGGTGAAACCCATTAATCGCTTTGGTTAATGTGGCTTAATTTGTAACTAGGCCTGGAGGCAGCCCAGTTAAAATAAAAATTGGTTGAGGTGAAAGTTTCAACGCTTTAATGAGCATTGAAACGTATAAAAATTGTTTACAAAAATTATATGACTAAGCCTTGTGGGCCTAAGAAGAATTGCCCGTTCGGCGTGATTATGTGAGGTTTCAGTAGGAGGAGCAGGAGGAGGATGAATATTATACACAGATTGATGAAGCTAAAAGGTCCACGTTTTTGATGGTGATAGAGAACAATGCTTCCATCCGCGGGTGCAGCCTACGTATTGTTTAGGTATCGCTGCTGTCCGCTGGTGGAGAAGAGAAGTCTGGGGAAATCCAGGCTTTGTTCATCTTGATGAGTGTAAGCCTGTCGGCACTGTCGGTTGACAGGTGGGTACGCTTATCCGTGATGATTCCCCCAGCCGCACTAAACACCCTCTCTGACAAGACGCTAGCCGCAGGACAAGCAAGCACCTCCAGGGCATACAGCGCGAGTTCAGGCCACGTGTCCAGCTTCGACACCCAGTAGTTGTAGGGGCAGAGGCGTCACGGAGGGCGGTCGTGCGATTGGCTACGTACTCCCTCACCATCCTTTTACAGTGCTCCCGCCGACTCAGCCTTGACTGGGGAGCGGTGACACAGTCTTGCTGGGGAGCCAGAAAGCTGTCAAAGGCCTTAGAGAGTGTTCCCCTGCCTGTGCTGTACATGCTGCCTGATCTCTGCGCCTCCCCTGCTACCTGGCCCTCGGAACTGCGCCTTCGGCCACTAGCGCTGTCATATGGGAATTTTACCATCAGTTTGTCCGCCAGGGACCTGTGGTATAGCATCACTCTCGAACCCCTTTCCTCTTCGGGTATGAGAGTGGAAAGGTTCTCCTTATACCGTGGGTCGAGCAGTGTGTACAACCAGTAATCCGTAGTGGCCAGAATGCATGTAACGCGAGGGTCACGAGAAAGGCATCCTAACATGAAGTCAGCCATGTGTGCCAGGGTACCTGTACGCAACACATGGCTGTCCTCACTAGGAAGATCACTTTCAGGATCCTCCTCCTCCTCCTCAGGCCATACACGCTGAAAGGATGACAGGCAAGCAGCATGGGTACCCTCAGCAGTGGGCCAAGCTGTCTCTTCCCCCTCCTCCTCATCCTCCTCATGCTCCTCCTCCTCAACGCGCTGAGATATAGACAGGAGGGTGCTCTGACTATCCAGCGACATACTGTCTTCCCCCGCCTCCGTTTCCGAGCGCAAAGCGTCTGCCTTTATGCTTTGCAGGGAACTTCTCAAGAGGCATAGCAGAGGAATGGTGACGCTAATGATTGCAGCATCGCCGCTTACCATCTGGGTAGACTCCTCAAAGTTTCCAAGGATCTGGCAGATGTCTGCCAACCAGGCCCACTCTTCTGTAAAGAATTGAGGAGGCTGACTCCCACTGCGCCGCCCATGTTGGAGTTGGTATTCCACTATAGCTCTACGCTGCTCATAGAGCCTGGCCAACATGTGGAGCGTAGAGTTCCACTGTGTGGGCACGTCGCACAGCAGTCGGTGCACTAGCAGATGAAACCGATGTTGCAGGGTGGCAGCGTCCGTGTGGGACTTGCGGAAATGTGCGCAGAGCCGGCGCACCTTTCCGAGCAGGTCTGACATGCATGGGTAGCTTTTCAGAAAGCGCTGAACCACCAAATTAAAGACGTGGGCCAGGCATGGCACGTGCGTGAGGCTGCCGAGCTGCAGAGCCGCCACCACGTTACGGCCGTTGTCACACACGACCATGCCCGGTTGGAGGCTCAGCGGCGCAAGCCAGCGGTCGGTCTGCTCTGTCAGACCCTGCAGCAGTTTGTGGGCCGTGTGCCTCTTCTCTCCTAAGCTGAGTAGTTTCAGCACGGCCTGCTGGCGCTTGCCCACCGCTGTGCTGCCACGCCGTGCGACACCGACTGCTGGCGACGTGCTGCTGCTGACACATCTTGATTGCGAGACAGAGGTTGCGTAGGAGGAGGAGGAGGGTGGTTGAGTGGAGAAAGCATACACCGCCGCAGATACAACCACCGAGCTGGGGCCCGCAATTCTGGGGGTGGGTAGGACGTGAGTGGTCCCAGGCTCTGACTCTGTCCCAGCCTCCACTAAATTCACCCAATGTGCCGTCAGGGAGATATAGTGGCCCTGCCCACCTGTGCTTGTCCACGTGTCCGTTGTTAAGTGGACCTTGGCAGTAACCGCGTTGGTGAGGGCGCGTACAATGTTGCGGGAGACGCGGTCATGCAGGGCTGGGACGGCACATCGGGAAAAGTAGTGGCGACTGGGAACTGAGTAGCGCGGGGCCACCGCCGCCATCATACCTTTGAAATCCTCCGTTTCCACAACCCTATACGGCAGCATCTCCAGGCTGATAAATTTGGCTATGTGCACGTTTAACGCTTGAGCGTGCGGGTGCGTGGCGGCGTACTTGCGCTTGCGGTAGTGCCTGTGTCCTGAGAGGGGGGTTGGATCTTAGTGGCAGGTTGGGGCACAGCGGGAGAGGCAGCGGTGCAAACCGGAGGCGGTGAACGGCCTTCATCCCACCTTGTGGGGTGCTTGGCCATCATATGTCTGCGCATGCTGGTGGTGGTGAGGCTGGTGGTGGTGGCTCCCCGGCTGATCTTGGCGCGACACAGGTTGCACACCACTGTTCGTCGGTCGTCTGCACTCTCAGTGAAAAACTGCCAGACCTTTGAACACCTCAGTCTCTGCAGGGTGGCATGGCGCGATGGGGCGCTTTGGGAAACAGTTGGTGGATTATTCGGTCTGGCCCTGCCTCTACCCCTGGCCACCGCACTGCCTCTTCCAACCTGCCCTGCTGCTGCCCTTGCCTCCCCCTCTGAAGACCTGTCCTCAGTAGGCGTAGCAAACCAGGTGGGGTCAGTCACCTCATCGTCCTGCTGCTCTTCCTCCGAATCCTCTGTGCGCTCCTCCCTCGGACTTACTCCAATTACTACTACCTGAGTGATAGACAACTGTGTCTCATCGTCATCGTCCTCCTCACCCACTGAAAGCTCTTGAGACAGTTGTCGGAAGTCCCCAGCCTCATCCCCCGGACCCCGGGAACTTTCCAAAGGTTGGGCATCGGTCACGAAAAACTCCTCCGGTGGGAGAGGAACCATTGCTGGCCATTCTGGGCAGGGGCCCGAGAACAGTTCCTGGGAGTCTGCCTGCTCCTCAGAATGTGTCATTGTAATGGAGTGAGGAGGCTGGGAGGAAGGAGGAGCGGCAGCCAGAGGATTCAGAGTTGCAGCAGTGGACAGCGCAGAACTCTGGGTGGTCGATAGATTGCTGGATGCACTTTCTGCCATCCACGACAGGACCTGCTCACACTGCTCATTTTCTAATAAAGGTCTACCGTGTGGACCCATTAATTGTGAGATGAATGTGGGGACGCCAGAAACGTGCCTCTCTCCTAATCCCGCAGCAGTCGGCTGCGATACACCTGGATCAGGAGCTCGGCCTGTGCCCACACCCTGACTTGGGCCTCCGCGTCCTCAGCCGCGTCCACGTCCTCTAGGCCTACTTCTACCCCTCAGCATGGTGTATTACCAGTAGCGCAGAAACAGAACGCTGTAATTAAATGTGCCGCTTATTGGCCTGTGGTTGGAGGCTGACTTCACTTTCGGAACGCACAGCAGAGCCAGGAAAGAATTTTGCGCAAGCCTGCTGTAACACTTAGCTGGCTGCGTATGAATTAGGACAACTACCCCCAGCAGAGACCCAGTACACTTGTGGACAGGAATACAGTGGTGATGTAAGAGGCAACACAGAGGCAGGAAAGAATTTTGCGCAAGCCTGCTGTAACACTTAACTGGCTGCGTATGAATTAGGACAACTACCCCCAGCAGAGACCCAGTACACTTGTGGACAGGAATACAGCGGTGATGTAAGAGGCAACACAGAGGCAGGAAAGAATTTTGCGCAAGCCTGCTGTAACACTTAGCTGGCTGCGTATGAATTAGGACAACTACCCCCAGCAGAGACCCAGTACACTGAGGACGGTCACAGGCAGCCCAAATAGATTTTTTTTCCCAAATGTTTTTGGAAAGGCCCACTGCCTATATACACTAAATATGTCTTCTGTCCCTGCCTCACCACTGCTGGCCCTGGACAATGTAAAATTACTGCAGGATGCAATGCTCTGCACGGCCGATATACAAAAAAAAAAAAAGTGCAACACTGCAAAAAGCAGCCTCCACACTACTGCACACGGTTAGATGTGGCCCTAAGAAGGACCGTTGGGGTTCTTGAAGCCTAAAATAACTCCTAACGCTCTCCCTATAGCAGCTCCGGCACCAGCAGCACTGTCCCTGATCTCTGTCAGAATGCATCTGTGGCGAGCCGCGGGAGGGGCCGATTTATATACTCGGGTGACACCTGATCTCGACAGCCACTCACTGCAGGGGGGTGGTATAGGGCTTGAACGTCGCAGGGGGAAGTTGTAATGCCTTCCCTGTCTTTCTATTGGCCAGAAAAGCGCGCTAACGTCTCAGAGATGAAAGTGAAAGTAACTCGAACATCGCATGGTACTCGTCTCGAGTAACGAGCATCTCGAACACGCTAATACTCGAACGAGTATCAAGCTCGGACGAGTACGTTCGCTCATCTCTAATCATAACCCTTATTAAAATAGCAATCACATCTGACTTCATAATCTCACAAACTGAGGGTGCGTTCACACGAGCGCATAAACGGCGCGTTTTTGCGCCCAATCGTATAAACGTGACCATCTGAGGCATTGGTTTCCAATGTATTCGTTCGCACGGGCGATTTTACGGCGCGTAAAAACGGCAACCCGAAAAAAAAACGGAACATATGCGACCGAAATACGCGCCAACGCATATTCGATGGCCGAAAAGACCGTTTGAAAAGTAGGAACAAACGAAAATACGCTTTCTAGCTCTGATCGTGATCGGTGAAAAACGTTCTTTCCGGCGATTATACGCTGCGCTCGTGCGAACGTAAATACGCCTACACTCGTGTGAACGCACCCTCAAACACCAGATTCTAACAGGTAGACAAAAGCTAGTGAAACTGCGCAGCCCTGGGATTGTGTGTTTAACGCCTACACACAAATACATGATGCAGAATAACTAAATGGCATCAAATTCAGCCTTAATCATTGCATTTTTAATGGATCAGTAGTTATTGGTAGATGTGACACCCTAACGGGCAGAATCCTAATGTACTTGGATTAGATAATTAGGTCCTGCATCTGTAGGGCTTGTTTCAACAAGCATCAAAGTCTGCTTGAGCAAGATGAATAATTAATCAGGTTTGGTTAGGGCTGAGTACCCACCAGATGGATTGATAAGCTCTTTCAAGGAAATAGTATTCCATGGAGCCTTGATCTGCTTGATTGCCTGACTGATTATGATTTGTAGGGTTAGATAAATGTTTTCTCCTGACTACAAAGAGTGGGAAATCAGAAACAAACTGACTGGGGACACAAGGAATTAAAATTTCATTACTGACTTTGTCAGACAAGGGTAACATTAAACAAGTCATTCATTTATTCTTCTTTTTTTTCCTTTTAGCTGACTTAATATTTGTAGGCATTTAACCCTTTCCAATCCAATTTGTATCCTGGTTTTCCTAGGGGGCTTACTCTTTTTCTCCTGTTATACAACAGCGCTATATGCTGGCTAAAGCCAGTACTGCATGAGGTGACACATTGGATAGGCTCTGACAGCAGAGAGGCTGGCAATATACAGTAAGAGAACCAAGACAAGCATCTTACAGTATCGGAGCTGTAAAGCCTTAAATCATAATGTCTTTAGACGTCAGACAGTGGATTGGAAAGGGTTAACAAATATTGTGGTTGTTAAAAGTTCTGACCCTTCAAATTCCAAGGGCTACAGAAAGCAGCAGTGTCAAAATATGTAATTCCAGTGACAATAAAGGAATAGCTTAAATGCTTAAATAGTAGTTTGACCTTTAATTTTTTCATAAATTAATAGTGTAAGTAAAAATTAACAAAGAAATGGAAATATACTTTATAACAGGAAAGTGCCTCTTTCTCCAGCTATTAGAACATTTCTCCTATTCACTGCCTCCTGGACTGATCACTCTTTCTGAATGTACTGAAAAATTGATACACAGAAGTCTGGCCACAGAGAGATCAAATTTCAGATGCAGCCCATAGAAGATTATGGTCAGGGAAGGAAGAGGGAGTTATTGGCGGGAGACATAGAAGCTGCAGCAATGTCTTTCTGTGCGTCTAAGGCTTCTTTCACTTGAGCACATATCAGCCGGCCATTTCACGGCCGACCGATATGCCCTGTGATCTGATGCATTGGATTCCACTGCATCAGATCACATGGGCGTATATGGGAGATATAAAAACGCCCGGCTGGCCAATATATAGCGCCGGGCGTTTTTTACATCGAGCCCAAAACATAGTTCTGGAACTATGTTTGGGCCGGAATACATCGGGCCGCTGCATGGGCTCCTGTGGGAGCCCATGGTAGCGGCCGTAGGTGGGAGGGAGTTTAGCAGCGTGGCTGCTAAACTACCTCCCTCTGTTCCCCTCCCTTTCCCTTGATTTTCCTCCCCACTGGATCTGTGCAACGGGAGGGGGCGGGGTGGAGCTAAACACTGTTCTGCCCCGCCTCCACCCATTGATGGCTTAACAAAAACTGCACAATGTCAGTGCAGTTATACACATCGATTATCGCTCAAAAGACGGCTTTGTGTCTAAATGGGCCTTTACCCTACTTGTTCGTGAGATAAGTACTCAGGTCAAATCTGAATGCAGGATACTCTATTATACATACACATAGCAATATGTGTTCTCTATTGCCAGCTTTACATATAAAAAGCTATACATTTTCTTTAAACTAAATTAAGGTGCTGTTAGGGGATGTGAGAGTGAGCCAGGTGATGTATTTTTTTTATCCAGTGCTGTCACATTCCAAAGATCACGCATTGCTGGAAAATCTGATGCATGAGAATGCTCTTCTATACATGATTTTTTCCTATGCGTGATATTCGAAGGGTGACAGCGCTGGATAAAAAATATATAACTCGGCTCCCTGCCATGTTCCTAACAGCACCATAACTAAGTTTATGATGCTGTGAGGATGTGATAGTTTGCTTTGAAGAACATGTCAACACTAAATATTTTCGCTTTAAAGAGGACCTTTCATGTCCTCAGGTCAATGGAGCTGGCTGCATACCTTTGCAGCTATGGCCCAACTGATTTAAACACTGGTTTTCTTTTCTTTTTTCTTCCTCCATTCTTCTATATGATGACCAATTTAAATACAAGCATGGAGAGTAGAATCTGTCAAGTGGGTTGTGTTACATCTAGTCGCCCCTTATCTTTCACATGTGTACACTCTGTTACGTCATTCACACTCATGAACTGGCGAAGCTCTGGCTGAACTTGGAAACAGCAGACATAACACATTGACTGACAGACGGTCAAAATACGAACCGAGGTATTGGTTTGTATTTTGGCTAAGGTACCTAACGCCCCGATCCCACTTCAAGGGTCCTTGTTGTATTGCAGGTCCCTACTCTACCCTACGCCAACATATTCTACTCAACTTCCACATGAAACCTGCCTGCATGCAGGGCGATCGTCCCGTGCTGAAACCAAGGCACCTACCTTGACCTAGATGACAAACAGTCAGCAGGACTGAACACAGCTCACACCAACACGCCAGATATTTGCATACAACACAGCACACCATGCACCCTGAACATGACTGTTCACACCTCATGTCCTGCACCCTGCAGAGACATGCAGGTGCATGACACTGTTTACACTGAATACACTGAACAAACAGAGGAAAGCACAGCAGCCTCTAGCAGAGGAGCTGGTATATATGAGCAGCAGATGATTGGCTGGCTGGAGAAATCCACACCAAGCCAGCTCAATCGACCCCCAACTATGAGGCTGCGCTGCTGGAAACCCATGTACAACAACACATCCCAGCAGCACAAAATAACAGGTGGTCTGAACCATTCATTGTTAATGCATGACCTCATATTTGATTGACAGTGAGCAGTGGAGACAGCCCACTTTTGACAACTTCAAAGTTGCAGGAGCTGAATCTAATAAGAATTGGTACAAGGAAATGAGAGAGAAAAGAATGAAAAGAAAACTGTCAATAGTCAGTAGGGCTGTGGCTGCAAAGCTAACATGACAGATCCTCTTCAAAAGTGTATAATAGAATGCTAGTGGCATCTTATCTACCAGCGTCTGCAGATAATAAAATATGTACACACCTGCAGTTTCTTTAACATCTTTCTATTTTTCCCCCACAATCTCAATTCACAAGCATATTTGGACACAACTCTGCTGTAATAAAGTGTTCTGTAGTGTTTTTCCACCCTGCTGCTTGCACAGCTCTATTGTCATTTTGTGTTTTATGCTCTTAGGCTTCCTGTCCATGGGCAATTCTGCATTGCATTATCCGTGACGATAATCCGCATGCAGGTAATGCAATGAACGCTTCCCATAGGTTAACTATGGAAGGCGCAGCCTGATGTACACGAGCAGAAATCTGCCACGATTTTCTGCTTGCGTATAATGATAGATTAATCGCAGAAAATCATGGTGACTTTTGTGTTCTCCCACGGCGGAAATCCGCAGCGTTAAAACGCAACGCCCGTGGCCTTATGCATACATACTTATGTATATGACTTAGTGACATATTTACATAATAATAATAATCTTTAGTTGTATAGTGCCAATGTATTCCGAAGCGCTTTATATATTTTGAAGGGCTAATGTTCTTATTCCATGGCCAGCTAACAGTATTATAACACTCATTTGCTGCACCATTAACCCCTTGAGTGGCAGGTTTTCTACCACCCTGTCGTGCCCACCAAAGCAGGTTTTTTAAAATGGTCTAATCATTGAATTTCAACTAGTTTTGCAGTTGTGTCTCAAGAGCCATAACTTTTTCATTTTTCCATTGACATGGCCATATAAGGGCTTGTTTTTTGCGGGACAAGTTGTGATTTTTTAAACAGGGGGGAGGAAAAAAAGAAATGGGGAAAAAAGAAAAAAAGGGGCCATGTCATTAAGGGGTTAAATAATGTATTAACTTCCTTCTCTGGGTCATTACGACGCACACGGATACCACATGTGTGATTTGTATTTTTGATTTTTTACAAAGTAAAGGGAGACAAGTGTTTTTTTTTATTTTTGTAATAATTTTTTTACTTTTTTTAATTTTTTTTTAATTTTTTTATTTTTTGTCCCTTTAGGGGACTTCCACAGGGACCCATCAGGACCCCTGATCACATTCCGGGGGTCCGATGATGACAGCCCTTTACATGCTGCAGTGACAACCCTTTACATGCTGCAGTCACATAGACTGCAGCATGTAAAGGGTTAACACAGCAGAGATGGGAGGTTTTCTCTGATCTCTGCTGTAAGAGCTAGTACCTATCTGTCCTCTGACAGCTAACAACCAGCTCTCCCTGCCACAGAGACCATCGGCTTGCTTCTGACAAGCCAATGGTCTCTATGGCAACCTGTAAACAAAGCAGGAGGTTGCCGACATGTCGGCAATATCTTCTGCTGTTTTTTCAAAGCCCTTGCACTGCTCTGTGTGAGTCTGTGCAGGCAGAGCACACTGTCACAGCTTGTGGCATTGTGCTCTGCAGCTCCCATAGTGATACATAGCCCGGAAATCTTCCGGGCTATGTTGCTATGAGCAGTGGAGCTCGTCCCCGGAAATTTTCCGGGCGTGCCACTCAAGGGGTTAAAGGGGTTGTCCCGCGAAAGCAAGTGGGGTTATACACTTCTGTATGGCCATATTAATGCACTTTGTAATGTACATCGTGCATTAATTATGAGCCATACAGAAGTTATTCACTTACCTGCTCCGTTGCTAGCGTCCTCGTCTCCATGGTGCCGTCTAATTTCGGTGTCTAATCGCCCGATTAGACGCGCTTGCGCAGTCCGGTCTTCTCCCTGGTGAATGGGGCCGCTCGTGCCGGAGAGCTGGTCCTCGTAGCTCCGCCCCATCACGTGTGCCGATTCCAGCCAATCAGGAGGCTTGAATCGGCAATGGACCGCACAGAGCCCACGGTGCACCATGGGAGAAGACCCGCGGTGCATCGTGGGTGAAGATCCCGGCGGCCATTTTGCTAAGGTAAGGAAGAAGTCGCCGCAGCGCGGGGATTCGGGTAAGTACTAAACGTTTTTTTTTTTTAACACATGCATTGGGTTTGTCTTGCGCCGAACGGGGGGCCTATTGAATGAAAAAAAAAAACGTTTCGGCGAGGGACAACCCCTTTAAACTATTTTTGTAAAATTAGTGTAATTTATCATAATGAAAACCAGTTTCAACAACTTTTTTTCTTGCTTCCTACAGTGCCCTTTGCAAGCCTGGTAATATCCTGCTGCACTTATCTTCTTATGTTCGTTTTGCATAGCTACATGAACATCTTGGCGAAAGCATGTAAGACTTAGGTCCACTTGGCAAATTCACAGACTAAAGATCAATTTCAGATGCTGGATGATTGAGACCTACAATCTCTGTACAAGATGGTTACCCTTTAGAGATGGATGCTCTATAACCTCCATGACCGTACTTGATTTTTAGACTTTTTTTAGGTCATTAGAAGACTTTAGTAGTTCCCTCAGCCTCATGAACCAAACATGACATGAAGATTGGAGTTTCATAAGGTAAATTACTAATTTGTGAGAGAAGCTACAAGTCCATGAATGGTGTACAGACTGCTGTTGGAGCAGTGCAATGAAAACTGGAAAATCAGGCAAAAAATGGATACAAAGCTGAACTGAGCCATTGTAAATTTTGTTGGAATAAAACAGTGAGAGATTACCATACTTGTTAATCTATCGAATAGTTGTAAATTGTAAAAATACAATTATTTTGTATATAATGCGTAACATAAAGTGTGATATTGTTCAAAGAGAAAGGTCAAATAGCCAGAAAAAGAAAGCATTTGATCAATATACCGTACATAAAGCCATTGGATGAATTTGCATGTTGCACAAAGAATGTATTCCAATGTGGGGTATGGTGCAAGATTCAATCCAGGATATCACAATAATTATATCATCACAACCAGTATGCAATATAGAGCTTCACAGCACGTTTTGGCTGTAGCTTTTGTCTGACATTCTGCTGGCCAGTAATGTAAATACAATACAGTACAATGATTTGCTATACCTTTAATATTGTTTTATCACTGCCTTAACACAATCCACAGTATAAATTAATAGCATTAAAAGTACTATTCTCATATCATGAAATTACATCTTTACCATATTACACATTTAAAGGGGTTGCAAAGTTGTAAACTATTGATGGCCTACTTTTAGGATAGGCCAACAATAGTACATCATCGGGGTCCGCCATTTTGGACCTTCTCTTATCAGGTGTTTGCCAGGAGGTGTGCTTGTGAACTAAGCTGATATCAACAGAACTGTGTGCTCAATGCACAAGCACAATGGCAGACCTCTGTTGATCTACCAATGATAGACTATCCTGTGGATAAGCAATCAATAGTTTACAACTGGGAAACCCCTTTTACACAATTGTTAGTCTAGAAAGTTCAACTCAATGTTCTTTTGCCTGACCATCAGGCCATTTAAATATGCCTAGGATAAGCAAATGAATGAGCAAACATTCATTGGCTGATCGGCTCATTCAGGCAAGTGTGAAATTGTTCGCTGTTGAATGCACATCTCCCCATGTAAAGAGGGAGATGTGCAGCCAACCTATGATAGTTAAGTGGGGACGTATGATCTTATTAACAATTGTTCGTCTCAGTACCAGCAATCCTCTGCTGTGTGGAAACTGCAGTAAACGAGCACTGATCCTACATGCTTTTTCAATTGGTACTTGTCGCAATGGGCTGATTCTCGGCCACTGCAAAATCACCTTTTTCTAGTGTTACTAACTAGGAGGCTGGCCTTTGCTCAAATGTCATTATCTCGGTGTTTTACAATACATAAGTGGTTAACGAGAGCATTGTAACTAGAATTGAAGAAATTACACATGTGTATAGCTTAACTCCATGTATCATCACATTTTTTGGATATTTAGATATAAGTCTAAATAACAAGGAAAACAGGTTAGGCTGTAGGGCAAATAGAATGGCACCCCCCCCCCCCCCAAAAAAAAAAAAAAACAAACAAATCTTAAAAGTATATTCGGTGGTATTTTCCCATAATTTTGCTTAACCTAAATTCACCCATTTGTGAAGCACCATTGTAATCTGTGCATTGATTGCCTCATATACATGGTTTATTTGTGGCAAGAAATAATACAATATATAGCATCAGTGAAGCACAATAAACTAGGGATTGGAAGTTAATAAAACATAGCAATTTCTGTACAGTCCTTAAGTTTGAATCTTTTATTGTTGCTCATGTAAAACTGTTGGTCCGCTCTCACACCAGCCTCACAGATCTGCACTCGAACGCCACGATTTTCAAGTGCTGTCTGTTATATTTTTCAGAGTTTTCACGTTGTTTTTTTTTGGGGTGCGTTAAAAAGTGCTGTCAAACACTGTACCATGCTTTCAAAAAGGCTGCTGAAAATTGCTGTAAGATGCCACGATTTCAAGCGGCGCTTAACTTAACGCATGTGTGAGAGTGGCCTTATAGTGACAGAGGTTTAATCATAAACCACTTATTTCTTAGCTGAGAATAGAAATGAGGATGTCATGTGACCCATGTTTCCTTACTACAGAAACTTACACCTTCATACAGTTCTCATTGGAAGATTGACAATTTATAGTAACCATCAAACTACTAAATTGGTAAAAAGTCAGCTAAATACCCTCACTTTCCCCAAAGGAAGAAAACCTCTATAAATTAGTAGGCAAAGAGACAAATAACATTGGACCTTTTATATTTTATATTTTTCACTTTCTACTGGTTTTCAGACCCCAGGCCAGAGCTAGCATATCACAAATAGGTCCATTGCAGTCTGAACAGTATTATTTAAGATGTCCTTATACAGTAATTTACAGAACAATTATAACTGTACAGTACATGCCATGTATTTTTTTTTTAAGATCATTTGATAATATTTTATATGTAACAGTATTAATTTAATTCTGGTCTTATTTTTCATTGTAGTGTTTTGAAAATAAATATGTTTATCCAATAATGCTTTAAACACAGGGAGACATTTACGAAATTGTCTAAAACAAAATCTGTCTTTGTTCATAGCAACCAATCATAGCTCAGCTTTCATCCCCCACAGTACTCTTGAAAAATGAAAGCTACTCTGTGCTTGGTTGTTATGGGCAACAAATACAGTTTTGCTTTTATACAGTTTTCATAAATCTGCTCTATAGTGTTCTTATTGGACAAATTCTTTCCACTGCAGATTTTTGCAGAACATTTCCCTCTTCCTTATTAGAATTGAAAAGAACAAGTTGAGAGAAGCCAATTTAGCAGTTTATTGCGAACAATCTGGTTCTCCATTGCTTGATGATTTCTTGTAATCTGTAAGAAATTAAAGCCAATCTTTTAAAATCATATTTATATTTGCTGTAAAGTCATTTTTTCAAATAAAACAAAAAGATGCATAAACTATTGTTTCCTCTCATGTGTTTTCTTTTGAGTATAACAATACAATCCAAACAATATGAAAGTGTCAGTTTAAAAAATTTAACTATTTAGGGGTTTAATATTTTTTTTAGCTTTTATTTAAGACTCTCCAAATTAAAAAGAAAACAAAAAAAACACTTTTGCTTTAACTCACAGGTTGTCTATGTGCTATTTGTCCTTGCAGGTTTCCACCACCAACAATTGAATGTGACTTCTGTTAAATGCATTGATATTCTACTTGCTAGACAGGTCAAAGTCTTAACCTAAGGGTTTATTTACATGAAAAATATTCTCACTCGAGTTTTGTGCGATGTGATGCATGAATATGAAATCCATTCTTTTGAATGAATTCCTTTACATGAACTATGCTACAAGGAAAAAAAATCATAGCAGGAGATACAAGACTACTATAGTAAAATTCTTACAACATTAGCACTAGTATTGAGGAACCAGTAGTGCCCTGTGATCGATCACCTCCTCATCCTCTCCTCCACATCAAACTCCATGCAGATTTTGTTTTTCGTCAGATTCGAACCTAGGACTCCAGGGCTACAATCCTAACCACTGAACCCCTGAGGTTCTGCTTTCCTCCAGGAAGGAAGAAGGAGAGGAAGAGGAAAGAGAAAGGAAGAGGAAAGGAAAGTAGTAGGGTGGCTGAGTGATTAGCACTGTTGCCTTGCAGCTCTGGAGTCCTAGATTCAAATCTGACCAAGGATATCTGCATAGAGCTTGTATGAAGAAGAACAGCTCAATGGTTTGCACAGCACTTCTACCTTTCTGTGCTGGAGTCCTAGGTTTAAATCTCACTGAGAACAACGTCTGTATGGCGTTTTACAAAGTCCATGCACATGTTGTTCTTGGTCAGATTTCAACTTAGGGCCCCAGCACTGCAAGGCAACATTGCTATCCATTGAATTACCATCCTCCCAGTCAGTGTTCAATACTAGCTTTAATGGTTTTTATGAACTGTTTTACAAATTCAAACTGAACCAAATTTTGACAGGATTCAGCAAACCAGCTGAAATGAACTTTTGAAAAGTATGCTCATCCCAAATTGGTATTGTAAAAAAAAACAAGGATATGATTGGAAATGCCATGTTAACCTTATTCTGCAGGTCAGTATCATTAAGGCAATTCCAACTTTTAATTGCATTTTTTTTATTTCACACTACTTTTGATAATAAAGCCTTTTTTCCTAGAGTTTTTTTTCTACCTTTTTCAGAGTTTTACCTTTTTAATTTTTTCATTCAGAGCCGCCTAAGGGTTTGTTTTTTGTAAGATAAATTGATGTGTTCATTAGTACCTATTCGGGTGCATTTTACCTTTTTGATCAATTCAGTCAGTGTTTTTAGTTTTTGTATTTTACAGTGTATACCATGTGGTATAAATAACATGCCAATTTTATTTCTGTGGGTTGACAGAAATATGGTAATAGTTTTCATATGTTTTACTACATCTGCACATAAACGTGTTTTCCCCCCTATATTTTCTGTGAGCATATTCCATTCACAGAGCTTTATAAGGGCTTGTTTTTTGGGGGTGGGGGGCCGCAGGCAAACTTAACATAGTATGTTAAGCTGAAAAAAGACATATGTCCATCTAGTTCAGTTTATAACCACCCCAATGTTGATCGAAAAAAGCCCAATGAGGTAGAAGCTAATATTTCCCATACTAATCAAACTAATCTGATCAGCTTCTGTGGGGGAAGGGGGGGGGGGGGATAACTATGTGTAAATATATCAGGGGACAAAACAGAGATCTCTCCCACAATGTATTTGTACCCAAGAATGTGACTCTAACAAAGGGCCATCCTCTAGGTCTAGAGGAAAGAAGGTTTCTACACCAACATAGAAGGGGGTTCTCTACTGTTGGAGGAGAGGATTTATGGAACTCCCTGCCTGAGGACGTGATGATGGTGAACTCGATAAAGAAGTTGAAAAGGGGCCTGGATGTCATTCTTGAGCATTACAATATTACAGGTTATAGTCATTAATTCAAAAGGGTTGTTGATCCAGGGATTAATCAATTTAAACTATTATCCCAGAACCAATTAATATTTTAGCTTGTGGAATGACTGTATTATATATGCAGCTTGTGTCTCTGGAGACATTTATACTTCCAGGTATGAAAGTACCCAATTTGTGATGTAGCAAGCCATGGTTTTCTTGCCTGCGGATTGCTGACCTCTCCATCGGGAAATGGGCACCTCATGTATAAAAACTCCAGTAGTCTTTCTATTAAATTTAACACCTGCTAGCATTTATTCATAGCACAGCATACAACACAGTTCACATACAATGTCCAGGGTTTACAGCCTACAGGGTTCCCATCACTAGCCCTGCCCGGGGCGACTAGAGGGTGTCCCCTTTTAGACTGGTGATGGGCCCAAGCCAGTCCACACTGGACCTCAGGCTCAGAGTTCCATGGAACTACAGCAGGGCTCTTTTAGGTGGTCTCCCTCAACCACTGCCATTTTGGTTGCACAGTCCAATATAAGAAAACAAAGAAACAAGTCCACCGACTTATCTCACAGACGTCCCCTGCCAGGACCTTCTTTGCCCCCAAGGTAACCACAATTTTTGGACTCCTGGCCCTTTAAACGCTGTCTGCAACCTTTTGTCACCCCACAGCAACCACAGCTTCAGTCTCCTGTCCCTTTACCTGCATCCAGGACACCACATTCATACAGGCTCCAGCATTTATTCACAGCACAGCAAACAACTTGTCCAGCATGAAACACAGTTCATATACAATGTCTAGGGTTTACAACCCACAGGGTCCTCATCACTAACCCCACCCAGGGTGTCTAGAGGGTATCCCACTCTTTTAGATGGGTGACGGGCTCCGAGTTCCTGACACAGCATCTTCACATCGCCTTTCACTGGTCCACACTGGACGTCAGGCTTGTAGCCCTTCCAGCTTTGCTAAGCTGTCACTTTCCCCCTGACTGTGGCAGGAACTGAGACTTTTATGTTGCTTCCTGCCACACCCATAAGTATTACCTCTGGTTTCAGGTTACAGAATGCCTGTCTATCACCCTCTGCAGGTTATTCTATATATTGCACTCCTATAGTGGTCATAATCTGCAGCCTGACATGTGGCAGTATTCAGAAGGAAAGGAGCAGTATGCAATATTTAAGGACTACTTTAGTGTTTTTTATTGTATTTTCATGATTATAGAGGCTCACAAATTGCAATTACCACAGTGCTTTGAATGCCGCAGTAATCACAGTACAACGCTCCCATTTTAATGGGGCCTTGCAGACCTGCACTCCAACACAGCGTTTTCTAACGCTGCGATTTTCAAGCGCTGTCTGCTGTATTTTGGTGCGTTTTCGCACTTTTTAACACCTCTTAGCACCCATCACAATGATAGGGTGCGCTAAAAAGCACTGTCCAACACAGTAACCTACATTCAAATATGTCGGTAAAAATCATTGTGTTTTGCCAAGACTGTGTGTGAAAGTGGCCTAATCCTTTTGCTACCAGAAGTTTTTAGACATTTGGCATCTCTAATACCTGGGACGATTTTCACGCTTTTGACATGTAATAAATAGAGTCTTTACAACATAAAAAATTATACAAAACCATATATTTTCTGAAAGTAGACAATTAGCACATTGTTAAAATGCCACTCAGCACTTTATACACAGTGACTTTCATGCAACTTTGCATCAATGTGTAACATCATAAAAAAAAAATCTACTTAGAAAATTATATTACCCTGTTTCCCCGAAAATAAGACGCGTCTTATATTAATTTTTGCTCCCAAATATGCGCTACGTCTTATTTTCAGGGGGTGTCTTATTTTTCAATGAAGAAGAATTCACATTTATTTTTTAACAAAAAAAATGAACATTTATTTGTCACCACAAACCAATATAACTAGACAAACTGTGAAAACAAAGCAAAAATTACTCCATGACCGTCATGTCATCATTTTCTGGCACATCATCATAAACATCTGAACCCGGAATCTCCTGCTGAATTTCTTGACACTCCATTTTTTGTAAAATCTTCGGGCCAAATCTCTCGTGCCTAGCAACCGCAGTGTCTTTAAATGAGCACTTCTTGTCAAGGTAGCCGGCTCGTAGTGCATTTGCAATGCAACTGTCAGTGATTTTCTCCCATGAATTCTTGACCCAAGTAACGACCTCTTGTAGTTTAGGCTTCACAAAGTTTCCACGCTGATTTCTCTCTATTTTCAATGTAGTCATTAATTTCCATGCGCAAATTGTCCTTGAATGGCTTGTTTATAGCAATGTCAAGAATCTGGAGATAGGCCGTCATCCCTGCGGGAATCATTATTTGATCTATTTTTCTTTCGTGAAGAAATTTCTTCATGTCTTTGGCGCGGTGTGTGCTGGCTGCATCCCAGACAAGCAGACCTCTTTGGCTCTCTCGCATAACCAGCGGCAGTATTAAATCCACCCACTTCCTTATAACGGCTTGTGTGGCCCAGGCCTTTTCAGTTTCAAGAATGTAAATTCCTGAAACACGTTCAATGGTATCCTTCTTGCCCTTAGAAATGATTAAAGGTGGGACTTTAGTGCCATCTAGACGAACTGCCAAAATACAGGTAACACGTGCACTTTCGTAAGCAGTGGAGGGAATGTACACAGCACCCCGCTGTTCAATTGTTGTTTGAGATGTTTGGCCCATAAACACTGCAGTTTCATCCATAGCAATCATGTTGGAAAGATTGTATTTTGAGAAGTCAGTGTCATCAATAAAGGACTTGAATGCGAGCGCACGTTTAATGACTTCAGCATCTTCCAGCCTAAACAGTGTTGTGGATCTTCTTAAAGACAGTTCACTTCGCTGAAGGAAACTATCCACCCAGTGTTGTGATGCTTTGAATTCTTTAGGGGCTATTCCGAATTGTGGTGCACTTGCAAGGGCAAATTCTTGAATCTGAGCCCTATTCACAACCAAAGACTTTGCTCTCCTGTCAACAACCCATTCACAGATCAGGTCTTCCAGCTCGGAAAATAATGGTTGCCGACCTGATCCACACTTGCGCTTTTTAGCATTTCCGTTGTCCACTTGTTGACTCAGGTTACGATAATCTGCTCGCCATTTTTGGACCAAACGGACACTCAACATCTTCTCTTTGCAGAAAGCAGGAAGGTTTTTGCCCCAAGAATCTTCCACGATTCCTTTCTTGTACTCAACGGAATAGCTCTTTCTTTTTGCGCTCATGTCTAGGGGTAAAAATATACAGTAGGAACATTGTTTATTTCTTGTACTTTAGACTCTTCAGCAAAAAAGCAGACACCCCCTATTGAATCAAAATGACACACTGTGTACCTGACCCACATACAGGGCCACAAAAAATAAGGGCTGGCTCCCACACACTGTCTGGAGACTGTAATGCTCACCCCCTAAGGGTGCCTACCCACTGGAGTTTTTTTTTCCCTGCGAAATTCGCAGCATTTTTTTTTCTGAAGAGGTCTATGGGACTTGTAATGTTAAAATCACGATCGCGCAAAATCGCAATTTATAAGTAATATGACTGAGCCTTGTGGGCCTTGAGCGCCCGTTCGGCGTGATTACGTGAGGTTTCAGGAGGAGAAGCAGGAGGAGGAGGATGAATATAATACACAGATTGATGAAGCTAAAAGGTCCCCGTTTTTTATGGTGATAGAGAACGATGCTTCCATCCGCGGGTGCAGCCTAAGTATTGTTTAGGTACTGCTGCTGTCCGCTGGTGGAGAAGAGAAGTCTGGGGAAATCCAGGCTTTGTTCATCTTTATGAGTGTAAGCCTGTCGGCACTGTCAGTTGACAGGCGGGTACGCTTATCCGTGATGATTCCCCCAGCCACACTAAATGCCCTCTCTGACAAGACGCTAGCCGCAGGGCAAGCAAGCACCTCCAGGGCATACAGCGCGAGTTCAGGCCACGTGTCCAGCTTCGACACCCAGTAGTTGTAGGGAGCAGAGGCATCACGGAGGATGGTCGTGCGATCGGCTACGTACTCCCTCACCATCCTTTTACAGTGCTCCCGCCGACTCAGCCTTGACTGGGGAGTGGTGACACAGTCTTGCTGGGGAGCCATAAAGCTGGCAAAGGCCTTGGAGAGTGTTCCCCTACCTGCGCTGTACATGCTGCCTGATCTCCGCGCCTCCCCTGCTACCTGGCTCTCGGAACTGCGCCTTCTGCCACTAGCGCTGTCGGATGGGAATTTCACCATCAGTTTGTCCACCAGGGTCCTGTGGTATAGCATCACTCTCGAACCCCTTTCCTCTTCGGGTATGAGAGTGGAAAGGTTCTCCTTATATCGTGGGTCAACTAGTGTGTACACCCAGTAATCCGTAGTGGCCAGAATGCGTGTAACGCGAGGGTCACGAGAAAGGCATCCTAACATGAAGTCCGCCATGTGTACCAGGGTACCTGTACGCAACACATGGCTGTCCTCACTAGGAAGATCACTTTCAGGATCCTCCTCCTCCTCAGGCCATACACGCTGAAAGGATGACAGGCAAGGAGCATGGGTACCCTCAGCAGTGGGCCAAGCTGTCTCTTCCCCCTCCTCATCATGCTCCTCCTCCCCCTCCTCCTCCTCCTCCAAAACGTGCTAAGATATAGACATGAGGGTGCTCAGACTATCCAGCGACATACTGTCTTCCCCCGCCTCCGTTTCCGAGCGCAAAGCGTCTGCCTTTATGCTTTGCAGGGAACTTCTCAAGAGGCATAGCAGAGGAATGGTGACGCTGATGATTGCAGCATCGCCGCTCACCATCTGGGTAGACTCCTCAAAGTTTCCAAGGACCTGGCAGATGTCTGCCAACCAGGCCCACTCTTCTGTAAAGAATTGAGGAGGCTGACTCCCACTGCGCCGCCCATGTTGGAGTTGGTATTCCACTATAGCTCTACGCTGCTCATAGAGCCTGGCCAACATGTGGAGCGTAGAGTTCCACTGTGTGGGCACGTCGCACAGCAGTCGGTGCACTGGCAGATTAAACCGATGTTGCAGGGTCCGCAGGGTGGCAGCGTCCGTTTTGGACTTGCGGAAATGTGTACTGAGCTGGCGCACCTTTCCGAGCAGGTCTGACAAGCGTGGGTAGCTTTTCAGAAACCGCTGAACCACCAAATTAAAGACGTGGGCCAGGCATGGCACGTGCGTGAGGCTGCCGAGCTACAGAGCCGCCACCAGGTTACGGCCGTTGTCACACACGACCATGCCCGGTTGGAGGCTCAGCGGCGAAAGCCAGCGGTCGGTCTGCTCTGTCAGACCCTGCAGCAGTTCGTGGGCCGTGTGCCTCTTCTCTCCTAAGCTGAGTAGTTTCAGCACGGCCTGCTGACGCTTGCCCACCGCTGTGCTGCCATGCCGCACGACACCGACTGCTGGCGACGTGCTGCTGCTGACACATCTTGATTGCGAGACAGAGGTTGCGTAGGAGGAGGAGGGTGGTTTAGTGGAGGAAGCATACACCGCCGCAGATACCAGCACCGAGCTTGGGCCCGCAATTCTGGGGGTGGGTAGGACATGAGCGGTCCCAGGCTTTGACTCGGTCCCAGCCTCCACTAAATTCAATGTGCCGTCAGGGAGATATAGTGGCCCTGCCTGCCTGTGCTTGTCCACGTGTCCGTTGTTAAGTGGACCTTGGCAGTAACCGCGTTGGTGAGGGCGCGTACAATGTTGCGGGAGACGTGGTCGTGCAGGGCTGGGACCGCACATCGGGAAAACTAGTGGCGACTGGGAACCGAGTAGCGCGGGGCCGCCGCCGCCATCATGTTTTTGAAAGCCTCCGTTTCCACAAGCCTATACGGCAGCATTTCCAGGCTGATCAATTTGGATATGTGCACGTTTAAAGCTTGAGCGTGCGGGTGCGTGACGGCGTACTTGTGCTTGCGCTCAAACAGTTGCGCTAGTGACAGCTGGACGCTGCGCTGAGAGACATTGCTGGATGGGGCCGAGGACAGCGGAGGTGAGCGTGTGGATGCAGGCCGGGAGACGGTCGTGCCTGTGTCCTGAGAGGGGGGTTGGATCTCAGTGGCAGGTTGGGGCACAGGGGGAGAGGCAGTGGTGCAAACCGGAGGCGGTGAACGACCTTCTGGCCCTGCCTCTACCCCTGGCCACCGCACTGCCTCTTCCAACCTGCCCTGCTGCTGCACTTGCCTCCCCCTCTGAAGACCTGTCCTCAGTAGGCTTAGCAAACCAGGTGGGGTCAGTCACCTTATCGTCCTGCTGCTCTTCCTGCGAATCCTCTGTGCGCTCCTCCCTCGGACTTACTGCCCTTACTACTACCTCACTGATAGATAACTGTGTCTCATCGTCATCGTCCTCCTCACCCACTGAAAGCTCTTGAGACAGTTATCGGAAGTCCCCAGCCTCATCCCCCGGACCCCGGGAACTTTCCAAAGGTTGGGCATCGGTCACGACAAACTCCTCTGGTGGGAGAGGAACCATTGCTGCCCAATCTGGGCAGGGGCCCGAGAACAGTTCCTGGGAGTCTGCCTGCTCCTCAGAATGTGTCATTTTCATGGAGTGAGGAGGCTGGGAGGAAGGAGGAGCAGCAGCCAGAGGATTCAGAGTTGCAGCAGTGGACGGTGTAGAAGACTGGATGCACTTTCTGCCATCCACGACAGGACCTGCTCACACTGCTCAGTTTCTAATAAAGGTCTAGCGCGTGGACCCATTAATTGTGAGATGAATCTGGGGACCCCAGAAACTTGCCTCTCTCCTAATCCCGCAGCAGTCGGCTGCGATACACCTGGACCAGGAACTCGGCCTGTGCCCACACCCTGACTTGGGCCTCCGCATCCTCGCCCCCGTCCACGTCCTCTAGGCCTACCCCTACCCCTCAGCATGGTGTATTACGAGTAGAGCAGAAACAGAACGCTGTAATTAAATGTGCCGCTTATTGGCCTGTGGTTGGAGGCTGACTTCGCTTACGGAACGCACAGCAGAGCCAGGAAACAATTAAGCGCAAGCCTGTAGTCAGACCTAGGTGCGTATAACTGAGCTACTGGAATTCACAGGGCAGAACCAGTCAAGTGGCCAAAGGCCAGTGGTAGGCCTTAAGTATTTTGCTTCAATTTTTTTAAATGGTGAGGTGAAAAACCAGACAGACACCGTATGCAGCGTATATATGTATACTCTTTCCCTCTGGCGGGATGACGGCGATCATGTAACGGACACAGCAGAGCCAGGAAACAATTATGCGCAAGGCTGGGTATTAATCAGCGACTACTACCCCCAGCACACACGCCGTAAACTGAAGACGGTCACAGGCAGGCCAAATGTAGTATTTTTTCCACTTTTTGGGAAAAAGCCCACTGCCCTTTATAGCCAGTATATCTTTTTCCCTGTACCACTGTCCCTGCCTCAGCAGTACTGCCCCTATACTCTGTAAAATGACTGCAGACTGAGGACGCTATGGTCTGCGCACCTGATATACAAAAAAAAAAAAAAAAGTGTAACACTGCTAAAAGCAGCCTCAACAGTACTGCACACAGTCAGATGTGGCCCTAAGAAGGACCGGTGGGGTTCTTGAAGACTAAAATAACACCTAACACTCTCCCTATAGCAGCTACAGCAAGACAGCACTTTCCCTGATCTCTCTCAGCGTGCATCTGTGGCGAGCCGTGGGCGGGGCAGATTTAAATACTGGGGTGTCATATGATCTCCCCAGCCACTCACTGCAGGGGGATGGGATAGGGCTGGAATGTCACAGGAGGAAGTTGTAATGCATTCCCTGTGTTTCTATTGGCCAGAAAAGCGCGCAAATTACTCAGGGAAGGAAATGTAATGGAGTCGAGCACCGCGTGGTGCTCGTCTCGAGTAACGAGCATCTCGAACACCCTAACACTCGAACGAGCATCAAGCTCGGACGAGTACGCTCGCTCATCTCTAGCTTTTATCTATCTATCTATCTATCTATCTGAATTAGGTTACAGATTTATATTTATTTTACTTATTTTATTTATTTATATAGCACATACTGTACATATTCTGCAGCACTGTACATAGATTTCTATCTCTGCCCCCATTAGTTCTCAACATCTATATCTGCAATTTGTGAATAATTTTTTTGGATTGTGAGAGGAAACCGGACTACCAGGAGAAACCCATGCAGAAATAGGTAGAACATACAAACTCCTTGCAGATATTGCCTTTGTGTGAATGTGAACCCAGGACCTCAGCGCTTCATGTCAACGGTTCATTATCTCTAGGAAATGATGGTCACTTTTGCCACATCAAGAACATAGTCAAATGTAAAATCATAGAATTATAAAATTGGAGAGTTGGAATGCACCTCCATGGTCATCAGTTCAACGTCCTGCTCAATGCAGGATTCAATAAAACATTCCAGACAGATGTCTGTCCAGTCTCTGTTTGAAGACTTCCATTGAAGGATAACTTACCGCCTCCCGTGACAACCTGTTTCACTCATTGATCACCCTCACTGTCAGAAAGTTTTTTTTTTCTAATATCTAATCTGTTTCTCCTACCTTTCAGTTTCATCCCATTGCTTCTAGTCTTTCCTTGTGCAAATGAGAATAGGGCTGATCCGTCTGCACTGTGGCAGCCCTTCAGATATTTGTAGACAGCTATTAAGTCTCCTCTCAGCCTTTTACCGTTTTGGTAAAACTTCTCTGAGTTTTTTGATGTCTTTTTTAAATTGGGGTGTTTATAACTGGATACAGTATTCTAGAGATCTGACCAAGAAAGAGTAGAGGGGGGTAATTACCTCACGTAATCGAGACTCTATGCTTATTTTAATATATCCTAGAATTGTGTTTGCCTTTTTTGCTACTGCATCACACTGTTGACTCATGATCAGTCTGTGATCTATTAGTATACACAAGTCTTTTTCATACATGCTGCTGCTTAACTCAATTCCTTCCATTCTGTATGTGCTTTTTTCATTTTTCTTGCCAAGATGTAGTACTTTGTATTTCTCTTTGTTAAATACCATTCTGTTAGTCACCGCCCAGTGTTCAAGCTTTGTTCAGATCTCTTTGAATCCTCAATCTCTCTCTTCTCCAGTGTTACATATCCCTTCTAGCTTTGTGTTGTTGGCAAACTTGATCAGTTTCCCCTCAATTCCCTCCTGTAGATCATTTATAAAAATGCTGAACACTGGACCCAGGACAGAGCCTTGTGGTACCCCACTTGAGACATTCTTCTACTTGGATGTGCAGCCATTTATGACCACTCTTTGAGTATGATCACTTGGCCAGTTGTGAATCCACCTAATCCATATTTAGTCATTTATTCACTAAGGATGGTATGATATACTTTTTTAATTGCTTTACTAAAATCAAGATACACTATATCTACTGCAATTTCTTGATCAACGTTGTCAGTGATTCTGTCATAGAGGGAAATTAGATTTGTCTGGCATGACTTGTTTGTTACTAATGAATGCCGACTCTGGTTAATTACTGCATTGTCATCCATGTACTTGCATACATGCGGTTTAATAATTTGTTCAAATATCTTTCCTGTTTATAGATATCATGTATTCTATTATTCCCCCAATAACACAGGGAAGATCAGTTGATGTTACAGCTACTTTCTGAAAAAAAACCAGATACATAATAGGAATTTAAAAGTTCAGCCTTCTCAACATCATTTTTAACCAATTCATGATTTCCATCCTGTAAATATCCTATAGCATCTTTGACTTTTTTTTGCTTTTGACATACCCCCCAGTCCTATTTTATTGCTTTTGGCCTCTCTAGCAAGCCTCAGTTCATTATTTGCTGACACTTGCTCTACAGTTTCTGCAGACTGCATTATATTCTTTGTTATATATGCCCCCACTTTCCATTTAATTAACATATTTTTGTTCCTTTTAGAAAGTATTTAAGTTCTGTGTTCATTCATCCTGTTCTCTTTAAATGTTTCCCTTTCTTCCTTCTTTTAGGGACTGTTAACAATTGTGTTTTGAGAATCTTGCAATATTTCCCAACCTTCTTGGATATTTCTGTCCTTAAGGGTGCCTGCACACGAGCAGAATTTCAAGCGCGTGATTTTAGGCACATAATCCGCTCCAGACCGCAGCCAATATACTCCTATGAGGATCCGCAGTTGTCCCCAGACGGACGGATGTGTATCGCGTTTTTTCACGCGCGTGAAAAAATCTGCGACCTGTTCTAATTTTGGTCGGATCATGCGCGTGAAGCCTCCAATACAAGTGAATGGGTGCGTTTTTTCACGCAGTACATCCGGAGTGCAGCTGCAGATGGAGTCACTGGTTGCTATGACTACAGGAAGTAGGCATGGTAGGAGGCGTCCCAACACACAGCACAGAGCTTCACAGGCACATTTCAACTGCAGATCTGTCCTTTCAGTCCCCTCATCTACCAGAGAGCAGCCAGCAGGCACCAGCCTGCCACAAGCCATAATGATCGACATGGGGAAACTTGTGGCAATCATGCAGGACTTCCCTAGCATATGGGACAGTAACTCCCCAGAATACCTCGACAAGAACAGAAAGGAACAATCCTGGCGTCTACTGTCCGCGCAGGTTTATGGGGATGCGTGGACGAACGCAGTAGAAGCGGAACAGAAGAACTTGCGTGAGTATTATTCGCTCTTGCGTCAAATGTACTTTTTTTTCATTTTAACCCCTTAGTGGCCAAGCAGTTTTACTTTTGTTTTTATTGTGCTTTTTTCCATCCCCACTTTTAACCCCTTAGTGACGGAGCTTTTTTGCTTTTTTCCTTTTTTTCCCCCTACTCCCTAAAAAAATCGTAGTTCCTTTATTTATCCATCGACGTCGCTGGGCTTGTTATTTTTTTGCGGGACGAGTTGTATTTTGCAATGGCACTATTTATTGTACCATATAATTTACTGAAAAACCTTTAAAAATTGTAATCGGAGAGAAAAAAAAAGACTTTCCACCATCTTTCGGTGCGTCCTGTTTCTGCAGCGCGCAAAGTGCAACAAAAACGACCCGATATTTTTATTCTATGGGTCAGTACGATTACTACGTTACCACACTTATATAGTATTTTTATAGTACGTCCGAAAAAAGTTACATGGATCAACCATGCCCACAAAGACATCTGCTCACCGGGTGAAAGCATGTTGCCAGAATAATTTAACGGTGCTCGCACAAGCAAGAGGGACAGAACGGAGTCTGGGTGTTGGTTTTTAAGCTGTTTTCCAGGGAATGGGCAGTTCTCTAGGGGTTGGGTTTACAATAAGGGTGTCTTCCGGATTTTTCTGCGCGTTTTTTTCTGCAACACATCCGCGTATATCCGCGCGTGATTTTTCACGCATCCGCACCTATCCGCAAGCACATTTAGGTACCATACGCGCGTGAAAATCCGCTAGTGGAATCCGGAACGCTCGTGTGCAGGCGGCCTAAAGCTCCATTTACATAGGACGAGTGTCGGTGCGATTTTCGAATGCTGTCTGCTCTATTTTAGTGTGTTTCAGTGCTTTTTAACTCACCTCATCCCCCATTGTAATAATGGGGTGTATTAAAAACACTGTCGAACACTGCCTAATGCATTTCAAAACGCTGTTCGAAAATGCGTTAAAATGCCGCATTTTAACAGACGCCTGTATGATAGCAGCCTAACAACATCCAGCCATTGCATCATTCCTTCCCTTCTCCTGAGTTCATTAAAATCTGCCTTTTTGAAATGTAACCTTGAAGTTTGAGTCTTCTCAGATATTTCTCACCTTGTTATCCAAAATTCAATGATAGCATGATCCTCCTAAGGTCCCAGCAACCCATACCTCCTCAACCATTCCCTCCCTGTTGATAAAAATTAGGTCCAAGATAGCAGATCCCCTTGTTTTATCTTCTACTTTTTGGAAGCAATAGCGGTTAAGAATTTGTTAGAGCCATTAATCTTGCATGAAAGAGATTTCCAACAAAAATCTGGATACTTAAAGGGGTTGTCTGAAAGCAAGTGGGGTTCAGCACTTCTGTATGGCCATATTAATGCACTTTGTAATATACATCGTGCATTAAATATGAGCCATACAGAAGTTATTCACTTACCTGCTCCGTTGCTGGCGTCCCCGTCTCCATGGCTCCGTCTAATTTCGGGGTCTTCTTGCTTTTTTAGACGCGCTTGCGCAGAAGGGTCTTCTCCTTCTGGTCGGTCCGGGCACGAGCGGCGTTCTGGCTCCGCCCCCTTCTACACGTCATCGCGTAGCTCCGCCCCGTCACGTGTGCCGATTCCAGCCAATCAGGAGGCTGGAATCGGCAATGGACCGCACAGAGCCCACGGTGCACCATGGGAGAAGACCCGTGGTGCATCGTGAGTGAAGATCCCGGCGGCCATCTTGGAGAAGGAAGAAGAAGTAGGAAGAAGGAAGAAGTCGCAGAGCGGGGATTCAGGTAAGTAATATTTTTTTTTAATTTTAACACATCCCTTGGGTTTGTCCTGCGCCGAACGGGGGGCCTATGCAAAAAAAAAAACAAACCCGTTTTGGCGCGAGACAACCCCTTTAAAATCTCCCATGATCACTATGTCATACTTTTTTGTGAACTTGGCCATCTGATGTAGAAAGAGTTCATCCATATCTTCTGCTTGTCCAGGTGGCCTATAGTAAATGTATACAATGGTGTCCTTTCTGTTGTTCTCTCCTTGTATTCTTACCCAAACAGTTTCTGCAGAACTACCATGCTCTGAAGCTTGAATCTCTATGAAGATGTATGCTTCCCAGCATACAATGCAACACCTCCTCACCTTTTATTGTCTGTTTCTTAAAAATTAATTGTATCCCTTAAGCCTTGTATTCCAATTGTATGTATCATTCCACCAAGTCTCCATGATGCCTATGACATTATATTTCTCCTGTGTTAGGAGTTCCAATTCTCCTTGTTTGTTTCCCATGCTTTGTGCATCTGCAGTGCGACTGGCTGCAACTAGATTTAATTTGCTTTTCATACAAGAGGCAAAAGCATAAACAATACAAAATAAAATCTTGGGTCTGTCACATGGCTTTCTACACATAGGCTGGGTTCTCACAGGGCGGATTTGCCGCGGAAATTCCGTGCGGAATTTCGCTGTGGCAAATCCGCCTGTGGCCGATAGTCCTGGGTTTAGCTAGCCATGTGAACGAGATTTATCAAAAACCTCGTCCACACGTGATGGCCAATCCGTCGCGGGAAAACTGGCATTAGCCGGCGCTGCGGCGCGGCTTCCCCGGCTGCAGCATGCCTATTTTTTTTCCATTGCGTCTCTCCTCTCTATGGTAGCGCTGTCCGCAACAGAAAAGCATGCGGTCAAGCCGCTCCAAAACCTGCGACTCAGTGAAGCTGCATTTCCCAGCGGAAATCTCGCGTTTTTTCGCTGCGGCAAAACTGCAAGATTTCCGGCAGGATTCCGCCCTGCGTGAACCCAGCTATAAGGTTCCTAACTAAACAGAGCCAAGACTACTGCACAGCATCTCAATAAACCACACAGCAGTTGATTTACTCCCAGCAGCACTGACCCATGATAACACAAAGCCCTCAACTTGTGAGTTGTCTGCCTTTTTAAGGCTAGGGTTACATGGCAACTTTTGGTCCCCACTGGGGTTGCACAACTAAAAATTGCTGTATAGCGCTGCAACCTTGCATTCATATTGAGGTCAATAGGGTTGCAGTGCAAGTTGAAGGTTGCCACGGCCATGGTTCCAGGTCGCAAAAAAATCCAACATCAGTAGATTTTCTGCTAACTGTAACCTGATCTCACAGCAAGCTACTCCACTGACCTTAGTTACACTGTGAGATCACAAGGCTGGACAGCGATCTTTGGTCAAGTAACCAAAAGTTGCTGTGCTGTCCTAGCCTAAGGGTACATTCACACCAGCTAGTCACGCCTGATATTCTCAGATGCAAATCGCATTGCACAGCACACGGACACTCTATTCATGTGCTGTACAATGTATGGGAGACTATATGTTCTATTCTTGTGCAACACTCGCATGAAAATACAAAATCCTCTAATTTTTCCAGCTAATAAAACCAATGGATTCCTATGAAAATGTTCAGACAGGAGAAATTTAAGAGCGTAAAAAAAATGCAGGAGTTTCCATAAACTGCTATGGGAGCTAGATAACAAGGGGGAGGTTGATAAGGTAATCATGGGGAATGCAAGGATATAAGGATATCTACTTCTAAACTCAGAAGCACATTTTAAATGCCCCACTGTTAGCTCCTGTTAGTCCCCACGGGGATGAGGGGACTAACAGGAGTTTACAGCGAGACATTTATAATGTGCTGTTCAGCTGTCCTCAAACAAAAAAAAAATTCCCCATAGCAGGGAGAGAAGGAATTCCTCTGCAGTGGAATCTCTCTCTCCCTGCAGCTGGGATAGATAGAGGTGAAGGAAAGCCCGGGGGAACCCCCTTCTCTGTAGGGCTTCCCTTAATCTCAGCCAGGGTTCCCTGTTGAGGGATTCCCGAGTGCAGGGACAGAGAGGGTGGGGCTAGAGGGAACCACCCTCTAGACCAAACCCTTTAGCCCTGCCCTCTCTCTCTCCCTGCTATGGAGGGAAACTCTGGAAGAACCCCTCTAGCCCTGTCTTCTCTCTAGCCCCACCCCTTGAGCACAGCCATCTCGCTAGCTCTGCCCCCCCCTCTCTCCTTGCTATGTGGGTATCCTGAAGAGCCGGGGTGTGCCTGCAGGGCAGAATAAGGAAATTTCCAGCAGCGCGATGTCAGGGTTCGCCTGCAGGTGAGCATAAGGAAATCCCATGCTGCTGGGTATTTCCTTATTCTCCTCTGCAGGCGAAACCCGACATCGACACAGCAGGGATATCCCTCCAGCCCAGCTGAGATGAAGGGAAGCACAGCAGAGAAGTGGGTTCCAACGCGGCTTTCCTTCATCACTCTCTCCCCTCGCGGAGCTGCAGCACTCGTTTTCAGCAACACACAGCTTCGGATTGTGTGACTGGGCAATTTCACCGCTAATTAAGCTTGTGGCTTGATTATGGGAAATCGTCCATTCATGCTATTTTTCGTGCAAGGAGCCACAATTTTTTTGCATGGGTAAGTTTGGCATGAATTTCTTGCTCGGACACTGGCGCACCAAAGATAGGTCACGTCTAGAGATGAGCAAACGTACTCGTCCGAGCTTGATACTCGTTCGAGTATTAGTGTGTTCGAGATGCTCGTTACTCGTGACGAGTACCACGCGATGTTCGAGTTACTTTCACTTTCATCTCTGAGACGTTAGCGCGCTTTTCTGGCCAATAGAAAGACAGGGAAGGCATTACAACTTCCCCCTGCGACGTTCAAGCCCTATACCACCCCCCTGCAGTGAGTGGCTGGCGAGATCAGGTGTCACCCCAGTATATAAATCGGCCCCTCCCGCGGCTCGCCACAGATGCATTCTGACATAGATCAGGGAAAGTGCTGTTGGTGCCAGAGCTGCTATAGGGAGAGTGTTAGGAGTATTTTAGGCTTCAAGAACCCCAACGGTCCTTCTTAGGGCCACATCTAACTGTGTGCAGTAGTGTGGAGGCTGCTTTTTGCAGTGTTGCACCTTTTTTTTTTTGTATATCGGCCGTGCAGAGCATTGCGCCCTGCAGTAATTATACATTGTCCAGGGCCAGTAGTGGTGGTGAGGCAGGGACAGAAGACATATTTATTGAATATAGGCAGTGGGCCTTTCCAAAAACATTTGGGAAAAAAAATCTATTTGGGCTGCCTGTGACCGTCCTCAGTGTACTGGGTCTGTGCTGGGTGTAGTTGTCCTCCTAATTCATACGCAGCCAGCTAAGTGTTACAGCAGGCTTGCGCAAAATTATTTCCTGGCTCTGTGTTGGCTGTTACATCAACGCTGTATTCCTGTCCACAGTGCAACAGTCTGCAGTTATTTTACATACTCCAGGGCCAGTAGTGGTGAGGCAGGGACAGAAGACATATTTATTGAATATAGGCTGTGGGCTTTTCCAAAAAGATTAGGGAAAAGAAATCTATTTGAGCTGCCTGTGACCGTCCTCAGTGTACTGGGTCTGTGCTGGGTGTATTTGTCTTCCTAATTCATACGCAGCCAGCTAAGTGTTACAGCAGGCTTGCGCAAAATTATTTCCTGGCTCTGTGTTGGCTGTTACATCAACGCTGTATTCCAGTCCACAGTGCAACAGTCTGCAGTTATTTTACATACTCCAGGGCCAGTAGTGGTGAGGCAGGGACAGAAGACATATTTATTGAATATAGGCAGTGGGCCTTTCCAAAAACATTTGGGAAAAAAAATCTATTTGGGCTGCCTGTGACCGTCCTCAGTGTACTGGGTCTGTGCTGGGGGTAGTTGTCCTCCTAATTCATACGCAGCCAGCTAAGTGTTACAGCAGGCTTGCGCAAAATTATTTCCTGGCTCTGCTGTGCGTTCCGTAAGCGAAGTCAGCCTCCAACCACAGGCCAATAAGCGGCACATTTAATTACAGCGTTCTGTTTCTGCACTACTGGTAATACACCATGCTGAGGGGTAGGGGTAGGCCTAGAGGATGTGGACGCGGGCGAGGACGCGGAGGCCCAAGTCAGGGTGTGGGCACAGGCCGAGCTCCTGATCCAGGTGTATCGCAGCCGACTGCTGCGGGATTAGGAGAGAGGCACGTTTCTGGCCTCCCCACATTCATCTCACAATTAATGGGTCCACGCGGTAGACCTTTATTAGAAAATGAGCAGTGTGAGCAGGTCCTGTCGTGGATTGCAGAAAGTGCATCTAGCAATCTATCATCCACCCAGAGTTCTGCGCCGTCCACTGCTGCAACTCTGAATCCTCTGGCTGCTGCTCCTCCTTCCTCCCAGCCTCCTCACTCCATTACAATGACACATTCTGAGGAGCAGGCAGACTCCCAGGAACTGTTCCCAGGCCCCTGTCCAGAATGGCCAGCAATGGTTCATCTCCCACCGGAGGAGTTTGTCGTGACCGATGCCCAACCTTTTGAAAGTTCCCGGGGTCCGGGGGATGGGGCTGGGGACTTCCGGCAACTGTCTCAAGACCTTTCAGTGGGTGAGGAGGACGATGACGATGAGACACAGTTGTCTATCACTCAGGTAGTAGTAATTGGAGTAAGTCCGAGGGAGGAGCGCACAGAGGATTCGGAGGAAGAGCAGCAGGACGATGAGGTGACTGACCCCACCTGGTTTGCTACGCCTACTGAGGACAGGTCTTCAGAGGGGGAGGCAAGGGCAGCAGCAGGGCAGGTTGCAAGAGGCAGTGCGGTGGCCAGGGGTAGAGGCAGGGCCAGACCGAATAATCCATCAACTGTTTCCCAAAGCGCCCCCTCGCACCATGCCACCCTGCAGAGGCCGAGGTGCTCAAAGGTCTGGCAGTTTTTCACTGAGAGTGCAGACGACCGACGAACAGTGGTGTGCAACCTGTGTCGCGCCAAGATCAGCCGGGGAGCCACCACCACCAGCCTCACCACCACCAGCATGCTCAGACGTATGATGGCCAAGCACCCCACAAGGTGGGACGAAGGCCGTTCACCGCCTCCGGTTTGCACCGCTGCCTCTCCCCCTGTGCCCCAACCTGCCACTGAGATCCAACCCCCCTCTCAGGGCACAGGCACTACCGTCTCCTGGCCTGCACCCACACCCTCACCTCCGCTGTCCTCAGCCCCATCCACCAATGTCTGTCAGCGCACCGTCCAGCTGTCGCTAGCGCAAGTGTTGGAGCGCAAGCGCAAGTACGCCGCCACGCACCCGCACGCTCAAGCGTTAAACGTGCACATAGCCAAATTTATCAGCCTGGAGATGCTGCCGTATAGGGTTGTGGAAACGGAGGCTTTCAAAAGTATGATGGCGGCGGCCCCGCGCTACTCAGTTCCCAGTCGCCACTACTTTTCCCGATGTGCCGTTCCAGCCTTCACGACCACGTCTCCCGCAACATTGTACGCGCCCTCACCAACGCGGTTACTGCCAAGGTCCACTTAACAACAGACACGTGGACAAGCACAGGCGGGCAGGGCCACTATATCTCCCTGACGGCACATTGGGTGAATTTAGTGGAGACTGGGACAGAGTCAGAGCCTGGGACCGCTCATGTCCTACCCACCCCCAGAATTGCGGGCCCCAGCTCGGTGGTGATATCTGCGGCGGTGTATGCTTCTTCCACTAAACCACCCTCCTCCTCCTCCTCCTCCTCCTACGCAACCTCTGTCTCGCAATCAAGATGTGTCAGCAGCAGCACGTCGCCACCAGTCAGTGTCGCGCCGGGGGGGGGGAGGGGGCAGTACAGCGGTTGGCAAGCGTCAGCAGGCCGTGCTGAAACTACTCAGCTTAGGAGATAAGAGGCACACGGCCCACGAACTGCTGCAGGGTCTGACAGAGCAGACCGACCGCTGGCTTGCGCCGCTGAGCCTCCAACTGGGCATGGTCGTGTGTGACAACGGCCGTAAGCTGGTGGCAGCTCTGCAGCTCGGCAACCTCACGCACGTGCCATGCCTGGCCCACGTCTTTAATTTGGTGGTTCAGCGCTTTCTGAAAAGCTACCCACGCTTGTCAGACATGCTCGGAAAGGTGCGCCGGCTCTGCGCACATTTCCGCAAGCCCCACACGGACGCTGCCACCCTGCGCACCCTGCAACATTGGTTTCATCTGCCAGTGCACCGACTGCTGTGCGACGTGCCCACACGGTGGAACTCTAAGCTTCACATGTTGGCCAGGCTCTATGAGCAGCGTAGAGCTGTAGTGGAATACCAACTCCAACATGGGCGGCGCCGTGGGATTCAGCCTCCTCAATTCTTTACAGAAGAGTGGGCCTGGTTGGCAGACATCTGCCAGGTCCTTGGAAACTTTGAGGAGTCTACCCAGATGGTGAGCGGCGATGCTGCAATCATTAGCGTCACCATTCCTCTGCTATGCCTCTTGAGAAGTTCCCTGCAAAGCATAAAGGCAGATGCTTTGCGCTCGGAAACAGAGCCGAGGGAAGACAGTATGTCGCTGGATAGTCAGAGCACCCTCATGTCTATATCTCAGCGCGTTGAGAAGGAGGAGGAGGAGCATGAGGAGGATGGGGAAGAGACAGCTTGGCCCACTGCTGAGGGTACCCATGCTGCTTGCCTGTCATCCTTTCAGTGTGTATGGCCTGAGGAGGAGGAGGAGGATCCTGAAAGTGATCTTCCTAGTGAGGACAGCCATGTGTTGCGTACAGGTACCCTGGCACACATGGCTGACTTCATGTTAGGATGCCTTTCTCGTGACCCTCGCGTTACACGCATTCTGGCCACTACGGATTACTGGGTGTACACACGGCTCGACCCACGGTATAAGGAGAACCTTTCCACTCTCATACCCGAAGAGGAAAGGGGTTCGAGAGTGTTGCTATACCACAGGACCCTGGTGGACAAACTGATGGTAAAATTCCCATACGACAGCGCTAGTGGCCGAAGGCGCAGTTCCGAGGGCCAGGTAGCAGGGGAGGCGCAGAGATCAGGCAGCATGTACAGCACAGGCAGGGGAACACTCTCTAAGGCCTTTGACAGCTTTCTGGCTCCCCAGCAAGACTGTGTCACCGCTCCCCAGTCAAGGCTGAGTCGGCGGGAGCACTGTAAAAGGATGGTGAGGGAGTACGTAGCCGATCGCACGACCGTCCTCCGTGACGCCTCTGCCCCCTACAACTACTGGGTGTCGAAGCTGGACACGTGGCCTGAACTCGCGCTGTATGCCCTGGAGGTGCTTGCTTGTCCTGCGGCTAGCGTCTTGTCAGAGAGGGTGTTTAGTGTGGCTGGGGGAATCATCACAGATAAGCGTACCCGCCTGTCAACGGACAGTGCCGACAGGCTTACACTCATCAAGATGAACAAAGCCTGGATTTCCCCAGACTTCTCTTCTCCACCAGCGGACAGCAGCGATACCTAATCAATACGTAGGCTGCACCCGCGGATGGAAGCATTGTTCTCTATCACCATCAAAAACGTGGACCTTTTAGCTTCATCAATCTGTGTATAATATTCATCCTCCTCCTCCTGCTCCTCCTCCTGAAACCTGACGTAATCACGCCGAACGGGCAATTTTTCTTAGGCCCACAAGGCTCAGTCATATAATTTTTGTAAACAATTTTTATACGTTTCAATGCTCATTAAAGCGTTGAAACTTTCACCTGAACCAATTTTTATTTTAACTGGGCTGCCTTCAGACCTAGTTACAAATTAAGCCACATTAACCAAAGCGATTAATGGGTTTCACCTGCCCTCTTGGTTGGGCATGGGCAATTTTTCTGACGTACATTGGTACTGTTGGTACACCAATTTTTGGGGGCCCTCGCCTACAGTGTAATCCAATTTTTTGCCCACCTGCATTACAGCTGACGTTACATCAGCTGTGCTGGGCACTGCAATGGGATATATTTATGTACCGCCGGTGGGTTCCAGGGAGCCACCCATGCTGTGGGTCCACAGGGAGTTGTAACTGCATGTGTCCACTTCTAAAGAACCCCAGTCTGACTGGGGCATGCAGTGTGGGCCGAAGCCCACCTGCATTTAATCGGACGTTACCTCAGCTGTGATGGGCACTGCAATGGGATATATTTATGTACCGCCGGTGGCTTCCTGGCACCCACCCATGCTGTCGGTCCACACGGAGTTGTAACTACATGTGTCCACTTCTAAAGAGCCCCAATCTGACTGGGGCATGCAGTTTGGGCCGAAGCCCACCTGCATTTAATCTGACGTTAGCTCTGCTGTCCAGGACACTGCAATGGGATACATTTATGTACAGCGGGTGGGTTCCAGGGAGCCACCCATACTGTGGGTGCACACGGAATTCCCATTGCGGAGTTGGGGATTCCCAGTTGTACCTGCCTGTGACTATTTATAAAAAAACACGGTCTGACTGGGGCATGCAGACACCTTGACAGAATGAATAGTGTGTGGCACATAGGTTCCCCATTGCTATGCCCACGTGTGCAGCTCCTGATGGCGGTGGCACAGGATTATATTTCTCATTGCTTCTGTACAGCATTGTGGGCTATCGCCCCGCCCCTTTTAAAGAGGGTCGCTGCCTAGCTGTGCCAACCCTCTGCAGTGTGTGCCTGCGGTTCCTCCTCATGGCAGACGCACTTATAAATAGACATGAGTGTGGCGTGGCATGAGGGCAGCTGAAGGCTGCGCAGGGACAATTTGGTGTGCTCTGTGGACACTGGGTCGTGCGGGGGGGGGGGGGGGGGTTGGGCAGCATGTAACCCAGGAGAAGTGGCAGCGGAGTGTCATGCAGGCAGTGATTGTGCTTTTTTGGAGGTAGTGTGGTGCTTAGCTAAGGTATGCATTGCTAATGAGGGCTTTTCAAAAGTAAAAGTTGTTGGGGGGGGGGGCCCACTCTTGCGGCTTAATAGTGGGACCTGGGAACTTGAGATGCAGCCCAACATGTAGCCCCTCGCCTGCCCTATCCGTTGCTTTGTCGTTCCCATCACTTTCTTGAATTGCCCCGATTTTCACAAATGGAAACCTTAGCGAGCATCGGCGATATACAAAAATGCTCGAGTCGCCCATTGACTTCAATGGGGTTCGTTACTCGAAACGAACCCTCGAGCATCGCGATAATTTCGTCCCGAGTAACGAGCACCTGAGCATTTTGGTGCTCGCTCATCTCTAGTCACGTCCTATCTTTTCACACAGCAGGGAATTTGAGTTGCTGAATCTAAGTTACTGAGGTCCTTTGTATTGGTGCGATTTTTTTGTGTGGATAAAATCCCTATGTCTGAATGTTTCCGTAGGAAACCACTGGTTCTAATAGCCGCAATATTTTTGCGTGCAGAATTTTTGAGCACTTAGGTCCTTGTGTGAAAGAGCCCTTAAATAGGTGGGGAAAGCCTTTTGAATGCCTGTCGGCCATGTGGCAGCCGTCTTTGATCCAGACCAAATGTCAATGGAAAGGGGCTCATAAAATACATGATTTAGGCCTCCTGCAGATGACTGGGTTGGATCCTGCTGCGCGAATTCTCGCAGCGGGATGTGAGCCGTGCCCCTGCAGTGACCGCTGCGGCTCACCCGCTCCCAGCATCTTCTCTCTGCGCTCTGTGCCGGCTGCCACACAGCCGGCGCATGCGCAGAGCGGAACCGGCATATCACTAGTGACATTTCTGCGCAGGCCTCATAGGACATGCCGCGAATTGTTTTCCGCGCGTGTTTTCACCCGGACAAATTGTGGCTGTGTGCATAGGATAGCCTTATCTAACGTAATCCTATGGCAGTGGGCACGGGCGGAGATTCTGTGGGAAATCCTGCCGCGGAATTTCCGCCCGTCTGCAGGAGGCCTTAAGGGTAGAATTTCATCAGAAATGTAATGATACAGTCAGTTCTTCAATAACTGCAATCATTTTCGAGTTATGGATGATGATGATATGGAAAACATTAATTGCATGTCTTTTCAGGTACCAGAGATGCTGTTAACAATTTAGTACAGGACTGAGATCATCCTGATGGTCGGTAACAGAAGTTCACGTGTGTTGGCCGTGGATTTCAATCAAGAAAGAAAGCCAATGAGAGCTTTTAGGTTAACTTCACATGGGTGAGCGTGATATGGGGTGGTGAATCATGGCCCCCTATCATGCTCCCCACCATGTGAATTCCCTGTAAATGCGAGGTGGCTTCATGTCAAAACAGCCTTGCTTCACTTCTGCCGCGGTTGTCAGCCATGGTGGAGGATCGCAGAGTTTCTCCCATTGTTTTCAATGAGAGACATCGCATGGCGTGCACCTAGCACGTGGTGCAATGCTGCCGCTGGCCCCATTAAAAGCAATGAGCGCTGCGAGTGTACACAGAAAAATAGAATATGCAACGATTTGTTTCCTGCATCGCATCGCGGTGCCATGTAGGAAAACATTGCTCATGTGTATGACCCCATTTATATCTATTCGAGATTTGTGTGTCTCCCATGTTAAGACAGCCTTACTGTCAGGAAACGGAATCAGAAGTTCAGGAAAACTGGAAGTTTCCAGAACAAAGTGAGAACTGGTAGTTTGAGCAGTGTTAAAATGACTTTTAATTGTGTAAAAAATAAATAACCTACTTAATCCCAAGCATATTCAAATCAATTCTGACTATACAAAATTAAATTCAATAAAAACAACTAAAACCATAAGCCATTAGTCAACTACAAAGTTCAGACTATGAGCCAGTTGGAAGTTGTTTTAATGCCCAAAGCCTAAAACAAGAAAAACAAAAGTTTTCTTTTACCGTACATCATGCTGCAAAACTTAAGAGAGGGTAGGAGGGGGCCCAGGGTCAAGAAGTTATGACCAGGTTACAACACAGGGAACAGAAGGACCAGATAAAGCAACAGAAAGTGGAAATGGGTAGGTGAATAGAAGACCATGTTTCTCTCCTCAAAGAGAATAGACACTACATCAAGTCATACTGAGATCTAAAGGACATGAAGACTGCTAATGGTTTGGAATGCACAGTGGGGGTCTTAAGCCATGAGTCACAGCTAGAATCACTGGTAGTTATGTGCATATCACCTAGAACAATGTACCATAAACAAAGTGATTTAACCTTATTTTCAAATGAATACAATACTCGATGAGTGATGGTAAAGGAGTTGTGGGCTTTTTTAAAAATCCAACTTACCGGTAGCTTTTTTAAAGTATACACAGAACTATTTATGACCTTTTGTAATTTAGAGAACTACTCCCAAAACCAGTAGATTACATTTTGTGTATAAATTATGAATGCTTTACGATGGCAGGAGAACATACGGATGTCCTATACATTGTACAGACAGGGAGGCCAGGCTTACACGGGCGTAAGTAGCAGCGAGAGACACGTGTGTTCTCACGCAGCAAGTACGCAATGACATGCATACTTGCTGCATGCACTATCTTGGCATATATGCGAGCGTAATACACACCTTAATAGAACATGCTGCAATTGTTTTGCGCCAGTAATACATATGCGATAAAAATTGCTGGTGTGAGTGGCCCACAACAAATCAATGGGCTACTGCCATCACGTATACATGGTATATTGTCATTACGTGCTGCGCATGCAATTTTCCTGTGCACAAAGCGTAATGAGATTGAACTGAGAGTGATTCAGGAAGGGGATTATTAACAGAGTAGACAGCACTGCTGAACCATGGAGAAGACAGTGTGCTCTATTACAGGGGCACTGTGTCTGGCACATAATGTATGTAAAGAGATTACTGTAGTAGTAACTATAGTAAACTACATATATTGTGATTTGGTCACTACTATCCTAAATAAGAGTGATTGAAATGGATCCCAACTAGAGATGAGCGATTGTACTCGTCCGAGCTTGATACTCGTTCGAGTATTAGCGTGTTCGAGATGCTCGTTACTCGTAACGAGTACCACGCGATGTTCGGGTTACTTTCACTTTCATCTCTGAGACGTTAGCACGCTTTTATGGCCAATTGAAAGACAGGGAAGGCATTACAACTTCCCCCTGCGACGTTCAAGCCCTATACCACCCCCCTGCAGTGAGTGGCTGGCGAGATCAGGTGTCACCCGAGTATAAAAATCGGCCCCTCCCACGGCTCGCCACAGATGCGTTCTGACATAGCTGAGGGAAAGTGCTATCGTGTTGGAGCTGCTATAGGGAGAGTGTTAGGAGTTATTGTAGGCTTCAAGAGCCCCAACGGCAGGGACAGAAGACATATTATTGATTGAATATAGGCAGTAGACCTTTTCTAAAAAATATTGGGCAAAAAATCTATTTGGCCTGCCTGTCACTGTGCTCAGTGTTCTGGGTCTGTGTGTGCTGGGTGTAGTAGTTCTACAAAATCATACGCAGCCAGCTAAGTGTTACAGCAGGCTTGCGCCAAATTATTTCCTGGCTCTGTCTGGGCTGTGAAATCACTGCTGTGTTGCAGTTGACAGTGCAACACTCTGCAGTTCTGTGACATACTCCAGGGACAGAAGTGTGGAGGCAGGGACAGAAGACATATTCATTGACTATAGGCAGTGTGCCTTTTTTAAAAAATATTGGTCAAAAAATCTATTTGGCCTGCCTGTGACTGTGCTCAGTGTTCTGGGTCTGTCTGTGCTGGGTGTAGTAGTTCTACAAAATCATACGCAGCCAGCTAAGTGTTACAGCAGGCTTGCGCCAAATTATTTCCTGGCTCTGTCTGGGCTGTGAAATCACCGCTGTGTTGCAGTTGACAGTGCAACACTCTGCAGTTCTGTGACATACTCCAGGGACAGAAGTGTGGAGGCAGGGACAGAAGACATATTGATTGAATATAGGCAGTGTGCCTTTTCTAAAAAATATTGGTCAAAAAATCTATTTGGCCTGCCTGTGACTGTGCTCAGTGTTCTGGGTCTGTCTGTGCTGGGTGTAGTAGTTCTACAAAATCATACGCAGCCAGCTAAGTGTTACAGCAGGCTTTCGCAAAATTATTTCCTGGCGTTCCGTAAGCGAAGTCAGCCTCTAACCACAGGCCAATAAGCGGCACATTTAATTACAGCGTTCTGTTTCTGCATTACTGGTAATACAGCATGCTGAGGGGTAGGGGTAGGCCTAGAGGACGTGGACGCCACCGAGGACACGGAGGCCCAAGTTAGGGTGTGGGCACAGGCCGAGCTCCTGATCCAGGTGTATCGCAGCCGACTGCTGTGGGATTAGGAGAGAGGCACGTTTCTGGCGTCCCCACATTCATCGCACAATTAATGGGTCCACGCGGTAGACCTTTATTAGAAAATGAGCAGTGTGAGCAGGTCCTGTCGTGGATGGCAGAAAGTGCTTCCAGCAATCTATCGTCCACCCACAGTTCTGCGCCGTCCACTGCTGCAACTCAGAATCCTCTGGCTGCTGCTCCTCCTTCCTCCCAGCCTCCTCACTCCATGAAAATAAGACATTCTGAGGAGCGGGCAGACTCCCAGGAACTGTTCTCGGGCCCCTGCTCAGATTGGGCAGCAGTGGTTCCTCTCCCACCAGAGGAGTTTATCGTGACTGATGCCCAACCATTCGAAAGTTCCCGGGGTCCGGGGGATGAGGCTGGGGACTTCCAGCAACTGTCTCAAGAGCTTTCAGTGGGTGAGGAGGCCGATGACGATGAGACACAGTTGTCTATCAGTGAGGTAGTAGTAAGGCCAGTAAGTCCGAGGGAGGAGCGCACAGAGGATTCAGAGGAAGAGCAGCAGGACAATGAGGTGATTGACCCCACCTGGTTTGCTACGCCTACTGAGGACAGGTCTTCAGAGGGGGAGGCAAGGGCAGCAGCAGGGCAGGTTGCAAGAGGCAGTGAGGTGTCCAGGGGTAGAGGCAGGGCCAGACCGAATAATCCACCAACTGTTTCCCAAAGCGCCCCCTCGCGCCATGCCACCCTGCAGAGGCCGAGGTGCTCAAAGGTCTGGCAGTTTTTCACTGAGAGTGCAGACGACCGACGAACAGTGGTGTGCAACCTTTATTGCGCCAAGATCAGCCGGGGAGCCACCACCACCAGCCTCACCACCACCAGCATACGCAGACATATGATGGCCAAGCACCCCACAAGGTGGGACGAAGGCCGTTCACCGCCTCCGGTTTGCACCGCTGTCTCTCCCCCTGTGCCCCAACCTGCCACTGAGATCCAACCCCGCTCTGAGGACACAGGCACTACCGTCTCCTGGCCTGCACCCACACCCTCACCTCCGCTGTCCTCGGCCCCATCCAGCAATGTCTGTCAGCGCACCGTCCAGCCGTCGCTAGCGCAAGTTTTTGAGTGCAAGCGCAAGTACGCCGCCACGCACCCGCACGCTCAAGCGTTAAACGTGCACGTAGCCAAATTTATCAGCCTGGAGATGCTGCCGTATAGGGTTGTGGAAACGGAGTCCTTCAAAAGTATGATGGCGGCGGCGGCCCCGCGCTACTTAGTTCCCAGTCGCCACTATTTTTCCCGATGTGCCGTCCCAGCCCTGCACGACCACGTCTCCCGCAACATTGTACGCGCCCTTACCAACGCGGTTAATGCCAAGGTCCACTTAACAAGACACGTGGACAAGCACAGGCGGGCAGGGCCACTATATCTCCCTGACGGCACATTGGGTGAATTTAGTGGAGGCTGGAACAGAGTCAGAGCCTGGGACCGCTCATGTCCTACCCACCCCCAGAATTGCGGGCCCCAGCTCGGTGGTGGTATCTGCGGCGGTGTATGCTTCTTCCACTAAACCACCCTCCTCCTCCTCCTCCTCCTACGCAACCTCTGTCTCGCAATCAAGATGTGTCAGCAGCAGCACGTCGCCACCAGTCGGTGTCGCGCCGGTGGGGGAGGGGGCAGTACAGCGGTGGGCAAGCGTCAGCAGGCCGTGCTGAAACTACTCAGCTTAGGAGATAAGAGGCACACGGCCCACGAACTGCTGCAGGGTCTGACAGAGCAGACCGACCGCTGGCTTGCGCCGCTGAGCCTCCAACCGGGCATGGTCGTGTGTGACAACGGCCGTAACCTGGTGGCGGCTCTGCAGCTCGGCAGCCTCACGCACGTGCCATGCCTGGCCCACGTCTTTAATTTGGTGGTTCAGCGCTTTCTAAAAAGCTACCCACGCTTGTCTGACCTGCTCGGAAAGGTGCGCCGGCTCTGCGCACATTTCCGCAAGTCCCACACGGACGCTGCCACCCTGCAACATCGGTTTAATCTGCCAGTGCACCGACTGCTGTGCGACGTGCCCACACAGTGGAACTCTACGCTCCACATGTTGGCCAGGCTCTATGAGCAGCGTAGAGCTATAGTGGAATACCAACTCCAACATGGGCAGCGCAGTGGGAGTCAGCCTCCTCAATTCTTTTCAGAAGAGTGGGCCTGGTTGGCATGTGAGGGTATATATATATATATATTGCCATATGTGTTTTTTATGCTTTTATACCTATATGCAAGTTTTATTCAATTCCAAATGAAAAAAAACTTATATGTCGCCTTACATCAGATATTTCAAGAGAGATGTTCTAGAAATTCAGAGAAAACCACCGAACCAGACATGAAGGACGCATGTACTTGGCTGTTTTCCCAGAAGCCCATATCAAGATGTTCAAATGTACATAATTTTCACTGTCTTAGGCCCGAAATCCGGACGACTTAGAATTGAGTGGGTGATTCTTTGCACTGGAGTTAATTGAATACGTGATTTTCTGTACATAAGCCAGAGGCGCCAGTATCAAGATAATGACTGTTGTAGGACTTTCACTGTCTCAGTCCGCAAATCCGGACTGCCCATATATGGTTATGAGCCCATCACCCCCTAGTGGTGAGGGGACAAAGGGTATAAGATCTCATGTAATCTGTAATAAAGCACGACGACGACGTCGACGTCAGCCGAGAGCGATGTCCCGTGTGAGAAACTATACCAGACCTCTGTGTGGTGTCTATTCTTACGGCCGGCAACGGGGCAAGTGGGGTGGGCCCGATTGGTGCTGTACTTAGAATTTTAACCCTCATAGGCAGACATCTGCCAGGTCCTTGGAAAGTTTGAGGAGTCTACCCAGGTGGTGAGCGGCGATGCTGCAATCATTAGCGTCACCATTCCTCTGCTATGCCTCTTGAGAAGTTCCCTGCAAAGCATAAAGGCAGACGCTTTGCGCTCGGAAACAGAGCCGGGGGAAGACAGTATGTCGCTGGATAGTCAGAGCACCCTCCTGTCTATATCTCAGCGCGGTGAGGAGGAGGAGGAGGAGGAGGAAGATGAGGAGGAGGGGGAAGAGACAGCTTGGCCCACTGCTGAGGGTACACATGCTGCTTGCCTGTCATCCTTTCAGCGTGTATGGCCTGAGGAGGAGGAGGAGGATCCTGAAAGTGATCTTCCTAGTGAGGACAGCCATGTATTGCGTACAGGTACCCTGGCACACATGGCTGACTTCATGTTAGGATGCCTTTCTCGTGACCCTCGCGTTACACGCATTCTGGCCACTACGGATTACTGGGTGTACACACTGCTTGACCCACGGTATAAGGAGAACCTTTCCACTCTCATACCCGAAGAGGAAAGGGGTTCGAGAGTGTTGCTATACCACAGGACCCTGGCGGACAAACTGATGGTGAAATTCCCATACGACAGCGCTAGTGGCCGAAGGCACAGTTCCGAGGGCCAGGTAGCAGGGGAGGCGCGGAGATCAGGCAGCATGTACAGCACAGGGAGGGCAACACTCTTTAAGGCCCTTGACAGCTTTATGACTCCCCAGCAAGACTGTGTCACCGCTCCCCAGTCACGGCTGAGTCGGCGGGAGCACTGTAAAAGGATGGTGAGGGAGTACGTAGCCGATCGCACGACCGTCCTCCGTGACGCCTCTGCCCCCTACAACTACTGGGTGTCGAAGCTGGACACGTGGCCTGAACTCGCGCTGTATGCCCTGGAGGTGCTTGCTTGTCCTGCGGCTAGCGTCGTCAGAGAGGGTGTTTAGTGCGGCTGGGGGAATCATCACAGATAAGCGTACCCGCCTGTCAACCGACAGTGCCGACAGGCTAACACTCATCAAGATGAACAAAGCCTGGATTTCTCCAGACTTCTCTTCTCCACCAGCGGACAGCAGCGAAACCTAAGCAATACGTAGGCTGCACCCGCGGATGGAAGCATCGTTCTCTATCCCCATCAAAAACGGGGACCTTTTTGCTTCATCAATCTGTGTATAATATTCCTCCTCCTCCTCCTGCTCCTCCTCCTGAAACCTCACATAATCACGCCGAACGGGCAATTTTTCTTAGGCCCACAAGGCTCAGTCATATAATTTTTGTAAACAATTTTTATACGTTTCAATGCTCATTAAAGCGTTGAAACTTTCACCTCAACCAATTTTTATTTTTACTGGGCTACCTCCAGGCCTAGTTACCAATTAAGCCACAATAACCAAAGTGATTAATGGGTTTCACCTGCCCTCTTGGTTTGGCATGGGCAATTTTTCTGACGTACATTAGTACTGTTGGTACACCAATTTTTGGGGGCCCTCGCCTACAGTGTAATCCAATTAATTTTTGGCCCACCTGCATTACAGCTGACGTAACATCAGCTGTGTTGGGCACTGCAATGGGATATATTTATGTACCGCCGGTGGGTTCCAGGGAGCCACCCATGCTGTGGGTCCACAGGGAGTTGTAAATGCATCTGTCCACTTCTAAAGAACCCCGGTCTGACTGAGGCATGCAGTGTGGGCCGAAGCCCACCTGCATTAAACATGACATTATTACCTCAGCTGTGATGGGCAATGCAATGGGATATATTTATGTACAGCTGGTGGGTTCCAGGGAGCCACCCATGCTGTGGGTGCACACGGAATTCCCATTGCGGGGTTGTACCTGCCTGTGACTATTTATAAAAAACCGCGGTCTGACTGGGGCATGCAGCAACCTTGACAGAATGAATAGTGTGTGGCACATAGGTTACCCATTGCTATGCCCACGTGTGCAGCTCCAGATGGAGGTGGCAGAGGATTGCATTTCTCATTGCTTCTGTACAGCATTGTGGACTATCGCCCCGCCCCTTTTAAAGAGGGTCGCTGCCTAGCCGTGCCAACCCTCTGCAGTGTGTGCCTGCTTTTCCTCTGGCAGACGCACTTATAAATAGACATGAGGGTGGCGTGGCATGAGGGCAGCTGAAGGCTGGGCAGGGACAGTTTGGTGTGCGCTGTGGACACTGGGTCGTGGGGGGGGGGGGGGGGGTTGGGCAGCATGTAACACAGGAGGAGTGGAGTGTCATGCAGGCAGTGATTATGCTTTGTTGGAGGTAGTGTGGTGCTTAGCTAAGGTATGCATTGCTAATGAGGGCTTTTCAGAAGTAAAAGTTGTTGGGGGGGGGGGGCCCACTCTTGCCGCTATTGTGGCTTAATAGTGGGACCTGTGAACTTGAGATGCAGCCCAACATGTAGCCCCTCGCCTGCCCTATCCGTTGCTGTGTCGTTTCCATCACTTTCTTGGGTTTTGCAGATTTTCACAAATGAAAACCTTAGCGAGCATCGGCGATATACAAAAATGCTCGGGTCACCCATTGACTTCAATGGGGTTCGTTATTCGAAACGAACCCCTGAGCATCGCGAAAAGTTCGTCTCGAGTAACGAGCACCCGAGCATTTTGGTGCTCGCTCATCTCTAATCCCAACACATCTTGGGTCAGGTTTCCGATATTTTAAGAGAAAGAACAAGGTTGCAGACTATGCTATTCTTGTTGTCAAAAGTAACAAAACAGATGGATATGAAAAGAATGTGTTGCATGGCATGGTGCAAATGTGAGAACTATAATCAAATTTCGGTTTGTAACATTTATTACAAAAATACACTGAATGGTCAATTTATTACAGACATGTAGTATTGCTTTGGACCTCCTCTGGCTTTCAGTACTGCAGCAGTTCATTGTAGAGTACATTCACAGGCATCATTCCCCATCCAATTACACCATCTCTACCAGCCTGAGGACAAAAACACATGGGCGCATGCACTAATATGCTTGCCGCTATGAAGCGTATTAGCGCATGAACTGGGTTATTTAATTTTTTCCAGACTATTCAAACTTCGCACTAGTGCACGCCAGTTTGAAAAGAAAGCGGGAAGATGGGTCCTGCCCTATCTTTCTCGCACATAGTATTAACTAAGTGCGAGAAAGCTAAAGCAAGTCATATCGTTTCTCGTGTTTAGCATTAATGTGTGCGATTCCCGGTAGAGGAAACGAAACCATTGGAATCATTGGTTTTATCTTGTCCCATTATGCAGCCGTGATTTTCACGGCCATGTAATTGGACTAAAACACGGCCATCTGTTTTAGCCGTGAACTATTAACACTTTGCAGAAAGGGTTTATCAATGTGTGCTGCTTGCAACAAATTCTAACTCTCCCTTCAACATGGTGCAACAGAAATGTGACTTCATCTGACCAGGCTATGTTTTTTCACTGCTCAGTGATCCAATTTTTTGGCTCTTTTGCCTTTCTTTTAGACAGCAATAGCACTCAAACTGGTTGTCTGCTGTTACAGTACAGGCCCACCATGTTAAGGAATGACAAGTGGTGCATTCAGTCATGTTAAGGCCCATTTAGACAGAACGATTATCACTCAAAATTCGCTCAAAAGCCGTCTTTTGAGCAATAATCGTTGTATCTAAATGTGCCCATCTTTCAGTTTTCTGCCAAACAACGGTTTTCAGTTCTGTTTGAAAACCATCATTCAGCAGAACAGCTGATAAGCAGGACCGCAATCTGTACTTTGCCCGCGGAGAGCTGATTACAGCTGATTGCATTGCATCAGCTGTTCTCAGCTGTCAGCCCCACTGGAAGATCAAAGTGAAAGTAATCAGGAAACAGCGGGAGGTCTTACTTAGCTACTTACTTAGCTCAAACTTAGCTACTTGGTACTAATAGGCATTAGTGCCAAGTAGTAGTTTATGCAAAATGAGCGCTCAAAAGCCATCTTTTGAGCGATCATTTTTGCAGTGTAAATGCACCCTTAGTTGGAGCATCAGAATGATTTTTAATATCCTGCTTTCATTGACAAGTTGTTCAAGTCCTCAGGATCCCTCTTTGCTGGATATTTTTCCGTGATCAGACCATTCTCGGTATACTTTTGACACCTTTGCATGAGAAACCCCCACAAGGTTGACAAGTATTGAAACACAGGCTCAGCACAGAATAGATGACCATGTCTCATTCGAAGTTGCCTAGATCATTTGATTTTCCCATTCTAAGGCCTAAGGCCTCTTTCACATAACCGTATATGTTTTTACGCTCGCCAATCGTGATATAGTCCTGATCTTAATTAGTGTTTTCTTGTCCATTCACACGGGTGGCTGTGGTGTATCGGTGAAAGAAAAACGCTGCAGCGCAGAAATCCCTTGGTTGGCATACATCCTCAAAATGACTGCTAATGCTTAAATAGAACCAGCTGTTTTCTTCTCTTAGCATTGGATGCTGCTAAACTTCCTCTCCCTCACTTTTTTCAGCTCCCATAGGAGTCTATGGGAGCTTCCAGCGTATTTTGGCAAAAGATAGGGCAAGACCTATCTTTTCACATGCCGTATAACATCAGTCGCCGATGTGCTATTTTCTCTCATGCGATTTTTTTTTTATGTGCCTCAAAAAATCGCTCATCTGAATGAATACATTGGAATCCAATGCTTCACGTGGTCTTAATTGTTTGATGCAGTTACAATAGCTGCCTATAAAGGGCCTATTGCCTTGTGCCTCATAGGGGTTTTTTTCTTCTTCTCGATCAACAATGGGAGGTGGAAACAGGCTGAACTACATGGACATTGTCTTTCAGCCTAACATACTATGTTAGTATGTGTGAATAAGGCCTAAGGGCTTATTCAGATGACCGTATATCGTCCGGGTATTCACGCCCGGCCGATATACGGTGTTCCTCTCTGCAGGGGGAGGAGGTTGGAAGAGCCGGGAGCAGTGCACTGAGCTCCCGCCCCCTCTCCACCCCTCAGAACTTAGCTCTGCCCACGTCCCAGACCCTACCATTGCAAATAGTGCCGAGGGGTGGAGAGAAGGCAGAGAGGGGACGGGTGCTTAGTGTACTGCTCTCGGCTCTTCCAGCCTCCTCCCCCTGCAGAGTGGGACACCGTATATCGGCCCGTATATACAGTCGTCTGAATAAGATCTCAGGATGCCTACCCACTAGCGTTTTTTTTCCCGCTGCGAATTCGCAGCGTTTTTTTTCCATTTGTCAATGGGACTTTCTAATGTTAAAAACGCAACGCACCAAAAACGCAAGTTGTGTTGCATTGCGTTTTTAACATTAGAAAGTCCCATTGACAATTGGGAAAAAAAAAACTGCGAATTTGCAGCGGAAAAAAAACGCTAGTGGGCAGGCACCCTCAGGCTGTATTAAGAGGGGGATAGCACCTTAACGGTCCAAGAAACTTGGACTGATATCACACTTGTAAAATTGCAATTCTGGATGCGAGCACAATGCATTTTTGCATTTATGTACTTGCAATTTTCATGTGTGTTTGTCATATCTATGAAAGTGCCTCCAATAGATTTCAATGATGAAAATTGCACTCGCATACAAATCACATGACATGCAAGTTTTGTTAAACATCCCATAGGAAATAACATGCAATTCTTTACAAGGAAGTGCTCCAAAAATAGGACATGCAACTTCTAAGTGCCTCGTGTGGCGCAGAGTGTTAAGGCAACCACACGAGGCTCTTCACTATGCCCCACATGGTTCAGGTAGGCAGCTCAAGGTTGACTCATCCTTATTAGGCCGGTAAAATGAGTACCCGGTTTGGTGGGGGGGGGGGGGGGTCATAAATAAATGACTTGAAAGCACTGCCGAATAAGTTGGTACTATACAAATAACAAGATTTTTTTTTTAATCTTCTCAATCTCAAAGCATCACTGCAAGCAAAAAAAAAATCACTCATGTGAATAAACACATTGAAATCAATTTGTTATTAACATGCGCATGTTCCATCCACATTGCTATCGGACAGAACGCGTGCATGTGAATGCACCATAATGTGGATTCACACTGAAACTGAGCCACGGAAAAGTTGCTCAGTTGATTTTATACTGCACTATACTGCACTCCGGGGTTACATGTCTAATTTATATACAGGGAAGTACAAGTCATCAAAGTGCAGGTGTCTCTGATAAAGTCATAATTCAGTGTAGGTTTTAGCATGTGGAAACCAATGCAATATGTAGAGGATACCAGCTAAAAGCTCCAAGAACAAAGGAGCTGTCAGCGCTCCTGCTGTTTCTCGGAGCTATCAGCTCAGCGGGACACAGCTGATAACTGTGAGAACAAAGCAGTTGTTTACATATACAAAACAAACTGCTTTGTTCTGAGTTATCAGTGGTGTCCCGCTCCGCCTGTATGTAAAGACTCATTTGCAAGGAATGATGATCATTCAAGTTTTGAGCGATCATCTTTGCATAACTCTAAGTAGCTAATTATCTACTTAAGAGTTAATGCAGGAGGAGCGGGATATCGCCACGATAGCTGCGAGAACAAAGCAGCTGTTTTTCAGAGCTTTTAGCTAGTGTCCTGCTGAGAACTGCCAGCGGGATACCAGCTGGAAGAATACTATCAGTGCCGCCCGCTGAGAAAATCAGCATGTGGCGATGATAAGAGTCATTGGTGGATAAACGAATAGTGGACGAATAGTGCATGATGGCTGCGCATTTAGACGCAATGATAATCGCTCAAAAGACAGCTTTTCAGAGCTAATCGTTGTGTCTAAATGGGCCTTAACTCTTTAAGTAGCTAATTAGCTACTTAAGAGTTATGCAAAGATGATTGCTGAAAACTGTCACTCAAACTGCCATTTGAGCGATTTTTGAGCGATCTTCTTTCAGTCTTAATGCACCCTAAGAGATTATCATTTATTTGTGTCTAGAGGTATATAGACGAGTTAATTAGAAGCCATTGTGCATCTTTATTTTTAAGGCCTTTTTCACACTACCATATATACTATTTAGCTGCGTCAAAAATTGGGCAAAAATCATGAGCATCTGAAGCACTGGATTCCAATGAATTTATTCAGATGAGCGATTTTGCCGAGATACGCAGGAATTTCCCATAGAGCTGAAAAAAAGGGAGGGGAAAGGAGTTTACCTGCCTCCAACACTGGGAAAAGAAGACAGCTGACTTTGTTTAACCATTAGTAGTCATTCTGAGGATTTCAGTGCTGCAGCATATTTTTTTGCCGATATGCTGCAGCTGCCCATGTGAATGGCCAATAATACTGTAATTAAGATCAGGACTTTATAGTGACTATTCTTCATTCATGCGATTTTCTAGCATGTACCGCCAAACATAAAAACGCATATAGTTGTATAAAAGAGCCTTAACTGTCAGCATGAATATAATTAGGCCTCCTACACACATGCAGTAAGTGCTGCAGGATTTCAGACAGGGGAATCGCTGTGGAAATTCTGCAGCATTTGCAGTACAAAGCTTGTGGAGGAGATTTCAGAAATCGGAATAACGGAAACATGGCTTGATGATAAGTGCATTTGTGCGGTGAATTTACAGGGTTACAATCCATTCAGAAGAGACCATGGAAACCAGAAAGGGGGGGTATGTCTGTATGTTAAATCCTACTTAATGCCGCGGCTACAGGAGGGTATAGGGGCAGGAGAGAAGCACGTGGAATCTCTGTGGGTAGAAATACAGGGAGAAAAAAAACAACAAAATACTGATAGGGGTTTTCTATAGGCCACCAAAAGCAACAGAATAAATGGAAATTTTATTATTATGGCAGATAAAAGAGGTGTCAAACCGCAATGAAGTAATTATTATTGGAAGACTTTAATTATCCAGGTATAATATGGGAAGACAAAACTGGCAAATCTAACAAGGGTCATAAGTTCTTGAGAACAATTAAAGATAACTATCTTACTAAACTTGTGCGGGAGCCAACTAGAGGGAGGGCCACTCTGGACTTAGCATTAACTAACAAACCCGACCGAATAATGGGGGCGCAGATTAAGGGACACTTGGGGAACCGTGACCACAATTTAATTAATTTCCAGCTGTTATTCAATAAGAAACCATACCAGGGAGCGACAAAAAAACTAAACTTAAATAAAGCAAAATTTGATCAGCTCAGAGCTACTATCGATCAGAGCTACTAACATTAATTGGGACAACATCCTTAAAAATATCAGTACAGACAGCAAAAGGGAAAAAAACTAAATATGTAAAGGAAAGATCAAAAGTGCTAAGGAGGAGGCAGAAAGATTGATTGCCAAAGAGAGCAAAAATAACCCTAAACTATACTTCCATTATATTAACAGCAAAAGGATTTGCACTGAGAGTACTGGCCCTTTATCAAATAATACAGGAGAGAGCAAAGAAAACGATGGGGGGAAGGCAAATCTATTAAATAGTTTCTTTTGAAGTGTATTCATGAACGAAAAAAAATGTCACATCAGATGCATGGGAATAAAACGAACTCCACGCAAATTATTGCATGCCTAACATAGTAGGAAGTGCTGAGCCAATTAAAGAGGATTAAAATCGACAAATCACTGGGCCAGATGGAATACACCCAAGGGTTCTAACGGAACTAAGTGATGTGATAGCTAGACCACTATTTCTTATATTTATGGACACTATCAAGACCGAGGTTGTACCATTGGATTGGTGCATTACCAATGTAGTTCCAATATACAGAAAGGGGTCAAAAAGAAAGCCTGGAAACTACAGGCCGGTAAGTCTCACTTCAATAACTGGAAAAATATTCAAGGGGTTTTTGAGAGACGCCATCCTAGAATACCTCAAGGAGAACAACGAAATAACTCCTCACCAGAATGGTTTCATGAGGGGTTGATCATGTCAGACCAATCTGATCAGCTTTTATGATGAAGAAAGTGCTAGGCTGGACCTGGGAGAGCCTATTGATCTCGTATATCTGGACTACTCTAAAGCATTTGACACCGTGTCGCATAATAGCTTGATATATAAAATGAGACACCTCGGACTGGGTAAAAACATTTGTATCTGGGTAAAGAACTGGCTCAGAGATAGAAAGCAGAGGGTGGTAATAAATGGATCGTACTGTGAATGGGCCACCGTTGCTAGTGGGGTGCCACAGGGTTCAGTATTAGGCCTCATTCCGTTCTGATACTTGATAGAAGGACTGCACAGTAAAATATCAATAATTGCAGATGATACAAAATTATATAAGACAATACAATGGAGGACAATGTGCGACTACAAAAGGACCTGGATAAGCTGGGGGAATTGGGCAGAAAAATGGCAAATGAAGTTCAATGTTGACAAATGTAAGGTTATGCACATGGGCAGGAGAAAGGGGTGTCACCAATATACACTAAATGGGGTACTGCTAGGGAAAAGTGCTATGGAAAAAGACCTGGGGGTACTAGTTGATTGTAAATTTAACTGGAGCAACCAATGTCAGTCAGCTGCTGCAAAAGCTAATAAGGTCTTGGGGTGCATAAAAATAGGCATAGGGGCGAGGGACAGAACATTATTCTTTCATTATATAAGGCACTTGTCAGGCCTCATATGGAATACTGTGTTCAGTTCTGGACACCGGTGCTCAGGAAAGATGCAGCAGTGCTTGAGGGGGTTCAAAGAAGGGCAACTAAATTAATAAATGGAACGAGGGGACTGGAATACCCAGAGAGGCTATCGAAATTAGGATTATTCACCCTAAAAAAAAAAAGACGGCTAAAGGGCGATCAAATAACTATGTATAAATACATTAAGGGACAATACAGGGATCTCTCCCATGATCTGTTTATACCCAGGACTGCATCAGTAATGAGAGGGCATCCGCTACATCTAGAAGAAAGCAGGTTTCATCACCAAAACAGAAGGGAGTTCTTTACTGTAAGAGCAGTGAGACGGTGGAACTCTCTGCCTTAGGCTGCATTCAGACAACCGTATATCGGCTCGGTTTTCATGCCGAGCCAATATACGTTGTCCTCATCTGCAGAGGGGGGAGGATGGAAGAGCCAGGAGCAGGAACTGAGCTCCCGCCCCCTCTCTCTCTCCTCTCCGCCCCTCTGCACTATTTGCAATGCGGAGAGGCAGGGCGAGGGCGGGGCTAATTATCGGAAATTAGCCCCGCCCCCAGTCCGCCTCTCCCCATTGCAAATAGTGCAGAGGGGCAGAGAGGAGGCAGAGAGGGGGCGGGAGCTCAGTTTCTGCTCCTGGTTCTTCCATCCTCCCCCCCTGCACACGAGGACAATGTATATCGACTCGGAGTGAAAACCGAGCCGATATACGTTCGTCTGAATGCAGCCTGAGAACGTGGTGATGGCAAAATCCATAGAGGAGTTTAAGAGGTGGCTAGATGTCTTTCTAGAGCGCTAGAGGCGTCACCCATTGAAATTAATGGGGAGCGTTTTTAACACTGGCAAAAACGCATAACACTGTTTTTTCATATTTTTGAATGTAGCATTCTATGCCACAGGAGAAAAAGTTAAAGTGGCGACATCATCAGCTTACTTTGCCTGCACTGTTACTGCACTAAAAAGCGCAGTAACAACACAGGCGAAGGCTCAAACTGAACACTGCACAAAGTAGCAGTGAGACTGTGGAACTCTCTGCCTTAGGACGTGGTGATGGCAAAATCCATAGAGGAGTTTAAGAGAGGACTAGATGTCTTTCTAGAGCGCTACGATATTACAGGATATAGACATTAGGGGACCAGCAGGTTGTTAATCCAGGTTTTACAGTCAGGTAGAATCTAAAAAAAGGTTGATCCAGGGATTATTCTGACTGCCATTATGGAGCCGGGAAAGAATTTTTCCCCGATGGGGTAATTGGCATCTGCCCCTTTGGGTTTTTTGCCTTCCTCTGGATCAACAAGGAGGTTAAAACAGGCTGACCCAGATGGACCTTGTCTTCATTAAGCCTAACATACTATGTTACTATGGTGAGAAACGTTTCTGCGATTAATCTGCAAAATGCTGCAGATTCCAATTCTGCAGCTAGTCTGTTTATATCAGTAGAATGATGCAGTGGTATTCAACCCTTGAAATGCAAGGGTTAAATTCTACAGCCAATAATAATCTTTATTTGTATAGCACCAATTTATTCCGCAATGCTGTTCCGCAATTAAAAACACAATGTGCGCCATTCAGCTGGGGATGTGCCCACTTGAGATTTACTGCGGAATCGCTGCTGGTATTTCGTTGTGGCGTGCCCAGAGTGATTCTGCTCAGTGAGAAGGTACCCTTAGGCCAAATTCACATGAGCAGAAAATAGAACCAATTGATTTCAATTGTTCTATTCACACACATACATTTTGTGTGCGCAGCTTGTCCTGCACAGGAAAATAACACATATTGAACTAATTAAACTAATTGCCCATTGTAATCAATAGGAGCATGATTGCATGCTTTTTTGTGTGCTGAATAGCGCTTCACTTTTACATGCAAAAAGTAAAGTAAGGCCGCCTGCAGACGGCCGGGTTGGATCCCGCTGCGAGAATTCTCGCAGTGGAATGCGGTCCCGTGCCCATGCAGAGGCTTGCGGCTTACCCACTCCCGGTGTCTCCTCGCTGCGCTGTGTGCCGGCTGTCGGCCAGCCTGCACATGTGCAGAGAGGAGCTGGCCTGTCACCACTGACATTTCTGTGCGGGCTTCTGTGAGATCCGCACAAAAATAGAACATGCCGCAATTTGCTTTCCGCGTGTGCTTTCACGCAGACAAATCACAGCCGTCTGCTTAGGATTGTGTTGCCTAATGCAATCCTATGCAGGCAGGCACAGGCGGAAAATCTGCGGGAAATCCCGCAGCGGAATTTCTGCCCGTGTGCAGGGCACCGAAAATATGCCGATACGCGTGCAAATATGCAATGCCCATTGCACAAAAATGCAGACAAACACTTAAGGGTCATGTGAATCTGGCTTTAGTATGTGACATTATAAACTGTCTGCCCTTCTGGATTTATGCATGACTTTTGGTGTTATGAAGGGATCTCACCCTACACACAATCTATCTCTGGCATTATTCACACAGCAGCGCTTTCACGCCCGGCTGATATACGCTGGCCATTTGATGCATTGGTTTACAATGCATCAGTTCAGATGGACATATTCCCATGGCGTAAAGGCACCCGGATGGCCAAGATAGCGCATATGATCACATTTCGGCCAGGCGCTTATACATCAGCCATGAAAAATGGTTCAGGAACCAAGATCTTTCTGGCTGGAATATGGCAGCGGCTCCCATAGCAGATATTTCTGGCTGGAGTATGGCGGTGGCTCCGGCAGCTACCTTTGACTCCTGTGGGAGTCTAAGGTAGCTGCCGGAGAAGAAAGGTGGGAAGGAGTTTAGCAGCATGTCTGCTAAACTCCCAGCCCTTTCCCTCCTTCTCTCTGCCCCTTGCCAGTTGTTTGCAATGGGAGGGGGCGGGACAGGGTGAGAGCTAGTTCCTAAGCCACTGCCTTGTCCTGTCCTCTCCCATTGCTGGCAGCTGACAAGGGGCAGGAGCTTAGCACACTAGCTCCCACCCCGTCTCGCTCCCTACCCTTGCCGAGAGCCGGAAAGGGGGAGAAAGTTTAGTAGAGCTAAACTAAGGTTGGTATATCGACACAAACATATCAATACCTGATAGTATCGACTATCGCTGAACAAACTATCAATTATTGTAAAATATCGATAGAAAACTATAGATTTTTCGATATATCGACTTTTAAACTATTATAGTTTTCTTTTAAAACTTTAAACTGTTGAATTTATTATTAACTTATAACTATTAATAACATCATGAAAATATATTAAAGTCACAAATGAAACTAAAAAATTACAGATGAAACATAGAATTAAAATTAGGTATATGAAAAGAAGTTTTTTATTATTGGCCCCAGTAATCGTTATCTAATGAGCCAAGAAATATTAATTTGCTCGCATGCTCTTGCTTCAAAATGCTCCTTCGAGCAGACATAATTTCACCAGCTTGACCGGGAGTGCAGAAAGATGATTGGAGGTAAACAGACTGAAACAAGGTCCTGCCAGCTACAAGGAAGCCAGAAGATGGAGTCTGGACCTGACGGGATGTGAGCATGTTCTGTGTGTGTGTGTTTGTGGGGCTGCATGCCCTGCATTTTTTCAAGTTGCCGCTGAGGGACCAATGGTCTCCATGGCAACTTGTAAACAATGCAAGGCCTGGTAACGCAAACGCAGTGCCCCAAACGCAATTGTAATTGCATTAGATGGGTCTCCTATCTTTTCTATGGGCACTGCATTCACATTAGACGCTCAACACTCGACATGACGCGTCTCCTTTTCTGGATGTGACCTTCATGCATTCAGCGCAGCCCTCCATCTGCATGTGGAAGTGCTTTCATTTAGAAAGCATTGCCCACAGCCATCGTGTTAGATGCAAACGTTCAGAGCCTGCGTCTAACGCGATGAATAAACACAAGTGAAAAAGGGGCCTAAGACCCCACTTTTTCTAAGAGTCGTTTTGCCTGGAGCAAACCTTATTGGTGACAAAGAGTCACCTTACACTTTCCAAAAGTTTCTAGAAATTGTTTATAAGTTCATTAGTGCTGAGAGCAAAACTGCATCCTGTACCAACACAAACGAAAGGGCAGAATTTAAAAAATGTAAATATGGTCACCAGACCACAAGACACGTTTCTTCTTTACAAAAATCGATATTATATCGTCTTACACTATCGATGTTACCGATATATCAGACATAATAATATCAATGAAAAGTATCGCAAAAGCATTAGTCATATATCGATATATTGGTTTTCAATGTCCCAACCTTAACTCCTTAGTGACGAAGCCTGTTTGCGCCTTAGTGACGGAGCCAAATTTTGGAAATCTGACATGCATCGTTCAACGTAGCATAACTTCGTAAAAGCTTTACATATCCAAGTGATTCTGACATTGTTTTTTCGCCACATGTTGTACTTCATTTTGGTTGTAAAAAGAGATCGATATAATTGGTGTATATTTATTAAAAGCGCCAAAATTGGGAAAATTTTGAAAAAATTTTAATTTTTTCACATTTTCAACTGTAATATCTCAAATATGTCCAAATATACTGTACAAATTTTTGATAAGATATATATTTCCATCTGTTTACTTTATTCTGAATGCACATTTGAAAAACTTTTATGTTTTTTTAACCATTTAGATGACGTACAAATTTAACATTACTTTTCAGCATTTTGAGGAACACTTTGTTTTCCTGCACCAAGCCAAGTTTGCAAAGGCTCATGTGTCAGAATAATAGATATCCCTCCCAAATGACCCCGATTTAAAAACTACACCCCTTAATGTATCCACTGAGGGGTGTCATGAGTATTTTGACGCCATCGTTTTTTTTCAGGAATTAATTAAATTTAGAGGAGAAAAATTAAAATTTCATATTTTTGCAAATATGTCATTTTAAAGATGTATTTTTTTCCTATAGTGCCCATGAAAATGAGGATTTACACCCCAAAATGGATACCCCCGTTTCTCTTGTGTTCAGAAACATACCCATTGTGGCCCTAAATCTTATGTCTGGATGCACAACGGGGCCTAAAATGAAAGGAGTAGTCGGTGTCTTTCAGAACTGCAATTTTGCTTAAAGGCGTTTTAGGCCCCATAGCACTTTTGTAGAGCTCTTGAGCGGCCAAAACCAAAGAGAACCCCCACAAATGACCCCATTTTGAAAACTAGACCCCTAACAAATTTATCTAGGGGTGTACTACCTATTTTGACCCCACAGTTTTTGAATGAATTCTAGCAAAGCAAAAGGAAAAAATTGTGATTTTCTTTTTTTTTGTCATTTCTGTCATTTTAAAAACAGCTTTTTTTTGTACAGCACACACATGAATGAAGCCTTGCACCCCAAAATGGATACTCCTGTTTCTCCCGTGTTCAGAGACATACCCATTGTGGCCCTAATCTTATGTCTGGATGCACAACGGGGCCCAAAATGAAAAAAGTAGTCAGTGGTTTTCAGAACATAAATTTTCCTTGAAGGCGTTTTAGGCCCGATAGCACTTTTGTAGAGCTCTTGATCAGCCAAAACCAAAGAGAACCCCCACAAGTGACCCCATTTTGAAGACTAGACCCCTTAACGAATTTATCTAGGGGTGTACTGACCATTTTGACCCCACAGTTTTTGAATGAATTCAAGCAAAGCAAAGGGGAAAAAATGTGATTTTTGTTTTTTTGCCAATTCAATCATTTAAAAAACTGATTTTTTTGTACAGCACACACATGAATGAAGACTTGCACCCCAAAATGGATACCCCTGCTTCTCCCGTGTTCAGACACATACCCATTGCGGCCCCAATCTTTTGTCTGGATGCACAACGGGGCCCAAAATGAAAGAGGTAGTCGGTGGTTTTCAGAACATAAATTTTCCTTGAAGGCGTCTTAGGCCCCATAGCACTTTTTAGAGCTCTTGAGCGGCCAAAACCAAAGAGAACCCCCACAAGTGACCCCATTTTGAAGACTAGACCCCTTAACGAATTTATCTAGGGGTGTACTGACCATTTTGACCCCACAGTTTTTGAATGAATTCAAGCAAAGCAAAGGGGAAAAATGTGATTTTCGTTTTTTTGCCAATTCAATCATATTAAAAACTGCTTTTTTTGTACAGCACACACATGAATGAAGACTTGCACCCCAAAATGGATACCCCCGTTTCTACCGTGTTCAGAGACATACCCATTGTGGCCCTAATCTTTTGTATGGATGCACAACGGGGCCCAAAATGAAAGGAGTAAGCGGTGGCTTTCAGAACTGAAATTTAGCATGAAGGTGATTTAGGCCCCATTGCCCACTTGGAGAGCCCTTGAGCGGCCAAAACTACAGAGAACCCCAACAAATGATCCCATTTTGAAAACTAGACCCCTTAACGAATTTATCTAGGGGTGTACTGTGTATTTTTAAAATTTTTGAATAAATCTAAGCAAAGCAGTAGTAAAAAAATTACAATTTTCATTTTTTTGGCAGTTGTATCAATTTAAAAACTGTTTTTTTGTACAGCACACATAGGAATGAAGACTTTCACCCCAAAATGGATACCCCTGTTTGTCCCGTGTTCAGAACCATACCTCTTGTGGCCTTAATCTTCTTAAAGGACACATGGCTAGGTCTATAATGGAAGGAGCACCCGTTGGATTTCAGGGTATAACGGAATAAATTCCAGGCCCCATTGCCCACTTATAGAGCCATTGAGCATCTAAAACGATAAAGAACCCCCACAAATGACCCAATTTTAAAAACTAGACCCCTTAATTAATTCATCTAGGGGTGTACTGCGTATTTTGACCCCACAGTATTTGAATGAATGTAAGCAAAGCAGAGGGAAAAAATAACAATTTTCATTTTTTTGGCAATTTTGTCAATTTAAAATCAGGTTTTTTTGTACAGTGTACACAGAAATGAAGACCTTCACCCCAAAATGGATACCCCCGTTTGTCCCGTGTTCAAAAACATTCCGTTGTGGCCCTAATCTACTTATAGGACACATGGTTAGGCCTATAATGGAGGGAACACCCGTTGGATTTCTGGGCGCAACTGAATAAATTCCAGGCCCCATTGCCCACTTATAGAGCCATTGAGCATCTAAAACGATAAAGAACCCCCACAAATGACCCAATTTTAAAAACTAGACCCCTTAATGAATTCATCTAGGGGTGTACTGCGTATTTTGACCCCACAGTATTTGAATGAATGTAAGCAAAGCAGAGGGAAAAAATAACAATTTTCATTTTTTTGGCAATTTTGTCAATTTAAAATCAGGTTTTTTTGTACAGTGTACACAGAAATGAAGACCTTCACCCCAAAATGGATACCCCCGTTTGTCCCGTGTTCAAAAACATTCCGTTGTGGCCCTAATCTACTTATAGGACACATGGTTAGGCCTATAATGGAGGGAACACCCGTTGGATTTCTGGGCGCAACTGAATAAATTCCAGGACCCATTGCCCACTTGTATGGAATAAAAATTGACTCCCTAAAAATACCCCCCCCCCCTCCGTGCCCTTTTCGGCGTTCCCCAAACCTTAGATAAAAGTAATAATGTGAACTGTGTGGTATTTCCAAAGACAGGGGTAACTACGGAGGCTGGTCGGGATGGGCCCATGGGGCAATAAAACCGGGTATCCCCCCTCCTCTCATGCTTTTTGGGGGTTATTTCTTGACCTCAGTGGCGGGTATGGGGTGTAAAAAGTGGCGCTCTGTGAGTCTCCGTAAGCTTGCGGAGGTCTCGCACAGAAGACGCTCAACAAGCTGCTCCCGGAACTGCATGTAGGCAAGCGTTCCCGGGGCTTCTTGTAAATTACGCATTACAGGTAGCAGTCTGAATAACGCCGGGCTCACACGGCTATAGGTGGAATCCGCTTGCGGAGGCCCGCAGCGGATCCCAGCTGTGAGCCGGCTGTGACCCTGCGTACGGCCGCGTTATGTACTGCGCATAACTGCCTACTCACACAGGCGGTCATGCGCAGTATTTTTTTTTTTTTGTTGTTTTTATTTCCCGCACCGTCGCTTATACAACGTAGTTGCGTATGGGCAGCGGGTATATCCGCGACCACGGAGCACAATGGGCTCTATGTTGCGGATATCCGCGGTAAAATAGAACATGCTGCGTTCTCTTTTCTGCGAGTGGATTACACAATTGCGACCCACTAATGTGAGCGGAATTGTGTAATCCAATGCGATTGATCTGCATAATACTGCGGATCAGACTCATGCAGAATCCGTAATTCCTATCCGGTCATGTGAGACCAACCTAAGGTAGATCGCTACCTTTTTATCACATGACCGGGGACTGCTCACCGAGGCCACCCGTCACTGCCCCAGGCTCTCGGCGACCGTTGGTCGCTGAGAGCAAGGAGATTTTAAATTTCCTGTGCTCCCCGACTCCTGCGCATGTGTCCGGTATTTTGCCGGCGGTCGCATGCGCAGAATCCGGGAAAATTCACGGATGAGGATCGCGTCGGGGTGCAATACGGAGGCCTCCATTAAAAAGTTTCATCTCCTCTCACCGATCGCATCGGTGAGGGGAGATGAACCTTCACCTTTTTTTTTACTTTTACGTGATCGCCATTATCCATTGGATAACAGCGAACACGTGACCAAAAACCGCTCACCGCAGCCCCCACGTGAAATCTCCAGGCTCTCGGCTAAATTTTGTAGCCATGATTAGGGAGATTTTAAATTACGCTGGCAATCCACAGCTTTTGCGCATGCGTCCGCCACCTTGGTGACAGGCGCGTGCGCAGAAACTGGGGTAAGGTCCGCGGATAAATCCGCGGGCCTTAGGTATGGCATTTCATCCTCCCTCACGGATATGATCCGTGGGGGGTGATGAGACGTAAGATTTTTTAACTTTTTTTTACTTTTTCAAGCTTTTTTTTTTTTACTTTTTACACTTTTTAAAAAACTTTTTTTACACTTTTTTTTTACTTTACATGATCACTCTCATCCATTGGATGAGAGTGATCATGTCCCTGGTGACATCCCCCTGCTCCTGGCTACACATGGCAGCCAGGAGCAGAGGAATTTAAAATTTCCCGGGGCTCGAGCCCCTCTGTGCATGCGACCGATGATTGACAGAGAGGGGACTTCGGGTCCCAGAACATCAGGACACCGCTGAGGACCGGGGGTGAGTATTTTCACCTCCCCTCATGGATCCGATCCGTGACGGGAGGTGAAATGGACACTTTTTAAAAACTTTTTAAACTTTTTCGTGATCGCCGCTATCCTCCTGGCTCCCGGCTACCTTCAGGAGCTGGGAGCCAGGAGATTTTAAATTTGCCGGGGGCTCCCGAGCTTCTGCACGTGATGTCATCATCTGACGCGCATGCGTAGAACACTGCCGGCGGGTCCAGGAGGACCAGATTCATCGGGGGCAGTGCGGAGAAGGCAGTTGAGCATTTTTAGCTGCCCTGATGGATCCGATCCATCAGGGCAACTGAATCTTTACTTTTTTTCACAGTTTTATTTACTTTATTGCGATCGGCGATATCCATTTGATAGCGCCGATCGCAATGCCGGGGGGGACTGCGCGCATCCTGGGATGACAGCTCCATGCTGTCGGCTACCTGCGGGCACTGACAGCATGGAGCTGTCACATCCTCAGGCAAGTGGGCATCAATCCAAAGAGGATGCATAAAACTATGTCCTCTAGGATTAAAGCCCAATTTCTGAGGACATAGTTTCCCAATGGGGCAGTCATTAAGGGGTTAAGCTAAACTGTCTCCCCCCGTCCGACGGCAATCGGAGCTCGGCGTATATGCGCCCGTCCCGGACAGTCTGAAAGGGCACACAAACGGCAGATTTGTGCTCCCGTTCACATGATTTTCAGTTGCACTGTGACACAGCCGACCGAAAATTGCTACGCTCATATCAATGAGCCAAAAGACACACAATAATTAGGCTTGTGCTATTTTAAAAAAGCCATTCAAAATTTAGATGGTTGTTTTTTGTTTGAATAACCCCTGCACATTATTTTTAAAATGAACATTGACATACAAGTTTTCTGAGATTGACACTGTGGTGCAACTTTTCTATTGTCGCAAAAAGGTGTGTGTGTGTGTGGTGCAATAAGATGGAGGTAGGTGGTACTGTGTATTTGAACTCTAGGCTTTACTAAAAATGTTTCAGTAAAAATATACATAAATATATTAACTGACAATACATTATAAACTAGAAAAGAACAGTGCATAGTAATCCAACATGGGACAATTCCTTTGCACACTGACTTCATGCAGCCTGTGAGAAAATAAAAATAAAGAGAAAAAAAGCAGCTTGATAGATGACTTCAATACAGTTTTCATCCCAGCAGAAATTCCCATGTGAAGCCTTGTAAGGTGATTGATAGGAAAGGGGCTGGAGTGTAACACTGTATTGAAGGACTAATTATACTGTAAATCATGCAAACGTAGACATGTGTGAACAAAAGTTGTTTGTGAGGTTTTGTCCTCTTATTGAAATGAGAGGGTCAGCTTTTCATTAAATTAGTTAGCTCCTGTAATTGCTATCTCGTTAAGATTATTGTAAAGATCAAAATACAGAAATGACCCTGTAAAGATGTAGCACAGCTTTACGATTACAATAAATTATGACATTTTGTAAAGGTTTAATGATTTGTGTGGACAGTGCCTTAAGTAAAAATGTTAGTTCTGTTTTGTGATGGACTAGTTGTGGTTCTGAAGCTGTAAGGTCCAAAGGAAACATATAAGCATTTGCACATATTGTTTTTACTCATTTATGTCTCACATATACAGTCACTGTCAAAAATAAAATCAAGCACCTAGAAGAATTTGTCAGATGTGAATGAAACTTTATATGTGTGATTGTAACATTGATATAAAGTAAGTGATTACAATATTATACTGAGAAAGGGGATACGCAAAGAGAATTGATCGATCCCTTGGTGATTTTAAGATGGACAGATTCATTAAAAGAGGTTATCAATCTAAAGGTCTTAGACTCTCATCTTCATACAATGCCCGTATTAGGGACAGCCTTATTGTATCTAGTTAAAGAGAGACTGATGAAGGGAAGGTTAGAGTCATATATACATTTGATGACACAGTATTGGGAGATCCTTAAAAATGATCCGGATTTAGCTAATGTATTGTTGCCTAAATCATCTATTACACACTGGAGGGGCCACAATCTCAGAGATAGATTGGTACACAGTCATCCTAAAGCTTCATTCCCACAAACGCATATACGCTGCGTTTTTACGCTACCCATGTGAAGCATTGGTTCCCAATGCATTCATTGACATGGGCAAACATATGGCGCGTAAATACGTCAGCAACGTGAAAGCTGGAACATAAGCGGATGAAATAAGTCTGGTGTATATACCGTGGCCAAAAAGATAGTTCTGGAACTATCTTTTAGCCGATATACGCCGGCGGGTCCTATAGACTCCTGTGGGAGCAGGGAAAAAGAAGGGAAGGGGGAGGCATTTTTGCAGCGTCCAACGCTGCAAAAAGCTTACAGGTGCCTCTACATAGGCACTGGAGGGCATCCCGAGGATTTTGGGAGAGCGAGGGTTTTCCGGGGTGCGACGTATTTCTTCGCAGTGAATCGTCGAGAAAACGCTGTCCGTGATCGCAGAAAAACGCCCATTCAGGCACTTATATGGAGCAGGAGTGAAAACGTAAAAACGCTGTCGCTGTATATTCGCTCATGTGAAAGAGCCCTAAGCCTGTATCTAGCAATTAAACGTGGCTGGAAGCCAACAAGGTAGGAATATTTAAGTGTAGCACCTGCAAAACTTGCAACTTTATCTAGAGAAGCACATCTTTTGAGCGTGCCAGTACGGGACGAGTGTCCAAATTATGAATTGATTAATTTTAAATCCCATGGTATTGTTTATATGACAACATGCCCCTGTCCTAAAAACTAAACAACAACTTGGACGAAGGATTCTTGCCCATGGGGGCAATATTCTATGCAAAGAAAATCTTTCTTGCCATGTGAAAAAACTACATGGTGGTGACCCAGGAATATTATAATTTCAAGCAATCTAATTATTGAGGCCAAATGGATAGCATGGTAATTTCAGATGGCTCCTACAAAAGGACACTAATGGGTATTGAGTTGGAAATCCAACAGTCCGAAAAGTTTAAATGAAACATTATCATTTGCATCCTTTAGTTAGTGTGTTACTTTCAATTTGTATATGTCTCTCTTCCACAATGAGCACCTGATTTGCTAGATGTGTTTTGCATATGCATATATAGGGATATATGGTTCTAGTTGACTGGTGAATTATTTCATCTTTAGCGCATAGATTATATGTTATTCCCATCCATGATATACTGCATTATTTAACAGTAGTGATGAGAGATTAATAGAATAATTGGTTTGTTAACAGGTTAAAACAATACTCAAACACAAGCCTGCTCCAAGGAACAGCCAAAGGGCTACTAAATTTTGCTACGCAAGACAGCAGATGTAATGTACAAGGAGAAATTCTATAAGATCAACTCAAAACTCAAGCATGGGCCTACTCCAAGGAACAGATGTAGAGCTACAAAAAAGTTTTTCTACACAAGACAGCAATGTAATATAATAAATTTTTCAAGAAGAAATTTTGCCAGCTGAACACAACATTCAAGCATGGGCCAAGGAACAGCTGTAGAACTACCAAATATTTTGCTACACAAAACAGCAGATGGGCTGCTTGTTTGAAAAAAAAGGTCATAAATTTTAAAAGGAGAAATTCTACAAGATAAACACAACACCAAAGGTTTTGTTACACAAGGCAGCAGCTGTGTTGTTTGTTTTAAGAACAATGTCATAAATTTTGCAAAGAACAATTTCTACCAGGTGAACAGAACAGCCAAGCACAGGCCTTCTCCAAGGAATAGCTGTAGAGCTACAGATGTCTCTTTTACTTTAGAAAATGTTCGCTTCAGGAGAAGGAGGAAGAGGAAACATGGCAGGAGCCAGAGAAGCAGAGCAGCAGCAGTTCCACCACCACCAGCAGAAACAGCACCTTGGGGGCAAAGTGTACCCCTCGTGGAAAGATGAGAGCTGTAGTTTGCGTATTCCCATATTGCCAATGTTTTTCATTTGGGGAGAATTAGGAGAAGGAAACGGCAGAAGCAAGAGAAGGGGAGCAGTAACATCATTAGCAGCACCTTGATGGCACAGTGTGGTCTTGATATAAATCTATGTTCAGTCATATGTGAGTAAAAACTCAGTGGAATCTGCCACACAGGTGTAAAAGTCAGATGAAATCCATGCCCGGTACATCGTTATAAATGTCAGGTGATTAACATTATCTGTGGACAAACGGATGCATCTGTCAGTTATCACACCCCAGCTGTACACACTGGCAGCCGGGCAGGCAAGCACTTCTAAAGCATGTTGTGCAAGCTCTGGCTACTTGTCCAGCTTAGACACCTAGAAGTCAAAGGGACTAACGCCATGTCCTAGTATATTAAGATGGGAGCTGCAATACTCTCAGACCACCAGGAATAAGTGCTGCTGTGACTGAGTTGTTGTAGGCTGCAACGTGCTGAAAAACGATACCACACCTCTGTTAGACTTCCACTGCCACTGGTGGTGCTGCTGCTTTCTGCTCATCCACCATGAGCTGCAGAGCTACAATCCATTGGGGATCAATCCCCACAGCCATGGGGAAATGCTTTGCTCAAGCTACTAAACAGTCTGTCCTGTGCAGCATTTTGAAGTCCCTCTCCATTATCGGAATGAGATTTGCCATTTTGGCCTTGTAGCGGGGTTCAAGGAGGGTGGCCACACAGTAATGATCTTGACCCAGGTATAATGGAGTCGTCTCCACTGTAGCCATCCTCCCTTCAAAAACCTCCCTCACCCCACTTACCTAAACTAACCACTGAACCATTTTATTTTTGGATAATTTTGGCCACAACAGCCATATTTATTAACAAACAACATTAACATAAAACAACATTTTACAACCCTCTTAAAAAATGGGGGAGAGATCCTTCGAGCCCTGTACCACTCCATCGCCTCACCACCCGAGAAATAGTTGCAACTGCCGCCCGTCGCATAATAACCGATTCGGGCGATGCTATTTCCCAACACACGCCTCCCTTCGCAAATCAACTGACTAAGGAGGCTCACCAACTCGCCTCTAGTCGCTGACCTCCTGACACCGAGGCAGACTAGCCATACACTGGCTAGCCACACCCACCAACTTTGCAGGGCACTGAACTGGCAAAGCAAAGAGGCAACAGACCCACCAATTAAACAATCAAAGGGGAAGGTAGCTATCCAGCCCCTGCCTTCCCCCATCATACTTTTATGCTGACTCCAAGGATCCCTCCCCTCACCGCCACAGCCAGCACGGCTTGACCCCCTCAAGCCTGCGCCACCCTCCACAACAATAGAGCTCGTTCAATGCCCTCTTGAATTCCTTTTGACCACAAATCTATCGCTATGACGCTTCTGTGATCCCTATCTGATCTCCAGTAATTACCTGTGCCTGCCTCCAAATCTATATGCCTAACCACCATACTGCCCTTGCGATCTATAAATCAAGAAACCCCCCTGTTTAGCTTTATCCTGGCCTTATTCACACCCTTCACCGACCTCACTCCCCTCCAACTCCTCCTAGTAACTCTCTCCGACCATACAAGTGCCAGGCCTCGATATGACGTTAGCAGCCACCACATGTCATACCTAATATCCCTCGAGAGGTCCCTCAATGGTCTCCTGCCTAAATCATTCCCCCCCACGTGTAATACTAGCATATCCGGCACTCTATCCAGACTCACCATCCTTTTCACTTCTTCTAACACCCTGCACCACCCCATCCCCCTCAAGCCCATCCACCTGATGACCGCCTCACTTCTTCCGAATCTTAACTGCCTCCCTTCCAGTCTAACTTTTGCTCTTACTGCCCCCCACAAAACGTAGGAGTGGCCCCAAAATGCACACTAACGCCGGACGATGACCTTTAACAAAAATAGAACCACAGAATAATTCATTACCCCACGAACATCACCTGTACTCACTACTCCTGTAATCATCCTACGCCCGTATTGGGCACATCCACTTCCCCTTTAACTACTCCAAAACACACCCTCTGTCCACAACCCCTTTGATCAATCTTTGACCGCCGAATGAAAAATTCTAGCCTCCTGTCCAATCTAACATCCTTCGCCTGTAAACTGTCCCCCCACCTTTTTCTAGGCGAAACTAACTCCCCTATCCATAGTGCTCTGAAAAATGCCACTAAGAACGCTGCCTGAAATAATGTTCTCTCAAAAGGATCCATGCATATGGTATCCAACGCCAACCCCATCCTTTCCAGCAGGCTAAAAGATACCGGTTTCCTTGAATCACGCCGCACCTTCCCCGTCCTCAATCCTCTCACTGCCTGCTTAACTAAAAAATTCTTTGTAACATTCCTTAAGTCTCTCAACTTACCCGCAGAAACACCACCCTGGCGATAAACTGATACTACTGACCACTCCTCCTCCAAAACCGTACCAAGCCAACTCAGCAAGGCCCCCCCCCCACCCTGTCATCCTCAGAGTCCACAGCCCCACACTGTAATATCCAGGCCTCCCACTCATGCCAAGCCGCATCGTATGCCACCCACATACCCCGAGCCAGGCCAGTGACCCCCATCAGGTGTCTAACTGCTCGCTTACAATGTTTCAGAGCTGAACCATGCAGGTCAGCATCCTGAACCGCTCCCACTAGAGAGAGCAATCGCAAGTGAGTTTTCCACCCACGGAATGTGCACTGCCACTATCCGCTCGTTCAGTGATAATGCTTCTAGCACCAGATGGCGCAGCAAATTCACCACTGGGGAAGATGAGGCCATAAGCATGTTAACTACCTGAACCACTTCTAGGTTATCGCCATGAAATCTCACCTTCCCCGGACATGAGCACCCCAAAGCGCCATGGCTTCTGACTAAGCCAGCCTGTTTCCAAGCCTCAGGCCAATCTTCCACACACCATTGTCCTTGGAAGTATGCACCTAACCCAGCACTGCCTGCTGTGACCGTATATAACTCCAAATCCGCATTCTCACTTATTCCCTCCATTCTTACCGATCTGCCATTATACCTTTCCAGGAAGGAGGCCCACACAGCTAAGTCACCTTTGTGACCTTTTCCCAATCTAATGAGATGATGCAGAGCCTTCGCACCAGCCGTGGCTGCTGCCAATCTCCTAAAGAAGGCACGGCCCTTGGACAATACTCTACACACAAAGTAAAGTTTTCCCAGCAGCGACTGCAGCCCTCGCAAGGAAAATTTATTTTTCCCTTGGGCCCTCGCCACCTCCTCCTTTAAATCCTACAATTTTCCTCAGGCAGTTGGCAAACCATTGCCTTGGTGTCAATGGTTGTGTCCAAAAACTTAAACATGTAGTGGGTCCCTCAGTGTTACCCAGGACCAGTGACACCCCAAAACAATGAGCAGTCCATTAAACCGTTGCCACCAAAGTCTCACACATCAGCGACCCATTCGCCCCGAGCACAATATCATCCAGGTAATGGATACCCGACTGAGTCTCGCACCCTAAGAATGAGCTAAACGCTTCAAAAAATATGTGCATGAGATGAAACATCCTGTGGGCAAACAACGATCAGCGAAATAACTTCCTTCCTAAAATACTCCAATAACCTAGTGCTTTCTGGCACCACCGGTAGCAAGTGAAAGTTCAATTCGATATTTACCTTTTCTAGTAAAACCCTGTGTCCATATGTCTGCACCCAACGCAATGCGGTGTCAAATTACATATAAACCACCGAACAAATGTCAGGGTCTCTGCCATCATTTACGGGTGCCCTTTTGGGGTAGGACTAGTGATGAAATAACCAAAGCTTGTTTGGTTCCTTCCTTTAGGACTACACCCAGCGGGGAAACTACCAAATCCTGTAAAGGGGGGTTCCTAAACAGACCCAACATACAGCCTAAGCTAACCTCTTTACCCAGTTACTCTAACACCACACTCGGGTACTCAACTGTCAAGTGCAGATTTTCCATGGAAAATGGGACTGTGTGTGCAGGGGGCGGAATAACGAACCTCTCGCTAAAAGCCCTTAAACTATGCCTCATTCTCCGTGTCCAGATATTTATTTTGAAAAGGCACCATCTCTGCCAATTTCACCGGAGTCCTCCCTTTTCTCAAAAACTGTGCCTTTTTTTTCTGAAGCATTTAGATGCTCCGTGCGACCCTGCGCTACAGTGGAAGCAGGCATGCTTAAACTTGCAACCTGCACCAAACTTACACTGGCCTTCGTTGAACTGCCAACAAAATCCAAATTTGTTTCTCCCCAGGCTGTCCCCCTTGACCCCTTGCCGCTGATGTGGATGCTGAGTCGGAAGACCTGGCTCCCACCTGAAAAGGCCCAAAACGTACTGTGACCGTTACCCTCAGCCACAACCCAATATCCTTTTGATCCGATTGAATCGATGGACGGACCGCTTTCCTCTGCCTGAACTGCTTTTCATAGCGCAGCCAGTTCTGACCCCCATAAACCCTATAAGCTTCCCTGATCGACTCCAAGTAGCGTAAAAAGCCCGGCACTATTTTCCGGTTCCTTTTTCCCTATGACGCTAAACAAAATGGAAAAAACCTGTAACCAGTTTGTGAATGTCTGTGGGATGGGACGCCACCTGCCCTTTTTACTCTTCCTCCTTTTTGTACTCTGTCCATTTTCCCTTATCCAACTAATTTTTTTTTAAAGGCAAGAGGGAGAATATCTTAATGTATGCATCCCTCCAATTTTTTTCCAGTACCTTCTTCAAATGAGCATCCAAGGGCCCCTCGAAGCAAACATAAACCTTGCCTTTGCCCTATCATCCAGGCAGATCTCATCCCCACCTGGACCGCTACTGCAAGTCCCTCCTGTTGTGCGCTTCCCACACCACTGGCGGAGCTTCCATCCAGGACGCTTTCCCCACTGGACGACCCGCCATCCGCAGGTTCAATGCCATAACTAGCCCTAGAATTGGTCAAACGTCCATCACACCCACCACCTGCTCTACCCCAGTCCCTCTAGCCGAGCTTCTTACAGATAAACTCTCCCTGCTGGATGACGTGCTCCTCGGCATGCTCCACACCCTAACTCCTGCCACCGTAAGAACTCCCACATAACTCCCATACTAAGGGCCCTCATCTCCTCACCAATGCCTGGCGCACCCGCAAGCACCTTCCCTCCCACACAAATGCCCCCCTAAACTACCTCCTGCAGGCGCCAACTGACTAAGCACATTAGACATACCAAACATAGATGGCCAATCCGTCTTCCAGACGATCCATCCAGTCCTCATTGCCGCTGTCCCTCTGCGCTGACCTGCTTCTCCCTGGTGTGACTGTTCCGCTGTATCCGCAGCCGCCACAGACCCTCTGGGTACCGAACTGCACCGGGCCACCGCTGTCGCTGCTGTCTGCCACCCGCTGACCTCTTCTCCAAGCCTGCCTCCACTGCTGTCTCCCTCTGTGCAGTGGCTGCCAGCTCTTGCATGATCAGCCACGTGGCAGGGTGGGACCTCTCAACCCCTGGAACTCCCAGGGGGGCCACCCCCTATGCCATCACTTCTCTGCGACGACTGTCTGGTGCTAGGCCCCCCCCCCCGCAGCACAGGAACCAGTACCGAATGCAGCGCATGGAATTTCTCCCAGGCCTGTCTCTCTTTCCCCCCCCCCCCATTTGGTGGACTTGTGGAAGAGGGTCTAACCGGAGGGCCCTGGGCTGGTCTTCTGACGCAGCACCTGCAGGAAGGTGTGTGCCCGTCTCAGCCACACGGCGCATGCGCCCTCTGTGGCCTCCTCTCTTTCACCACTCCTATGGTCAGCTTGTTCTCCAGCGCTTCCCCAGTCAGAAGCTGTAGCCACTCCCGACCATGTTCCTCCACTGCCAACTGGATGCTCACCAGCACAGCCTCCATCTTGGGTAAGTAGTAGCTGATCTCTTCAGGCTCTTCCTTCTTCTTTCTTCCCCCCTCTTCCACCGGACCTCAAGAACTTCTCAGTCTTGGGACTTCTCCTGCTGCAAGACCCACTGACTTCAATCTTCTTTCTGCAATTATCTCACAATTTTCTTTTCTTCTATGGCGCTGGTCTTCCTGGTCTGGCTCCTCCTCTCTTCCTCTCACACTTTCTTGCAAAAGCCCACCCCCCCTTACTCCCCCTCAGCTCCCAGCATTCCCCTGGATTAGTTAACCCCTTCACTCCCCGTTAACCCTGTCATGCTGCGTACACTTATTTCCCTCTGTGCTCAGCTCTGGCATTTCTGAAGTTTTGTTATGGGTTATGCAGCTATTTTGGTTGTTTCTTCAAAGGGGGCTAAAACGGTATCCATGTGTTTGATCTGCAGCCACTCCACAGGCAATAAGTAACTGGTCTCCATACAGCGCTTGCTAATGGCTTACACCATGTGGTACTCTATGATCTGGTGATGGTGGCAGCTCAATTTCTGCTCTCTGTTTCCCACTCATGGTTCTAAAGCTCAATTGTGGAGGAGAGTCATGACGTAAACATGCTACTGCCCCTACACATAACTGCCTCTCTGCATGAAAAGGGAAGGAGATGGCAGGAAAAGGCAGGTACAGTAGCAGGAGAGAGAGCAGGATGAAGCTGACTCCTTGCCTTCTGGTCTTGGGCTCTTCAAGGCAGTGTGTAGTGGGAATTTAAGGTCCCACTTTAGAGTTTATTGCCTCTGATATGCAGTATCATATTGTTTATGTAACAGTTAAACTACAACAAGTGAGTGATTTCCTGCTCAGTGCCCTGTAGGTGGCCGTGTGTACACTGTTTCCAGAAATTATTCAGGAGATAGTTGAACTATGTAAAGGTACCTTAAAAGTGTGACCCGATCAGAAATTTAGGTGCATAACACTTCTAAACTTAAAAGTTCAACATATGCATAGTTCATATATGCCACTTTGGCATATATCAACATACCTATTATGGTGGTTCAGTTGGTTTGAACTGTTGCCTTGAAGCACTGACAATTGGCAACATCTGCATGGAGTTTGTATGTTCTTTCTGTGTGGGGATAGAGACTTTTCACAAGGGTAGAATTTTTCAGCAATCTGCACCTTAATCAGCTGCTGTGAATTCCATGCCAAAGCCCACAAGTCTAATTTTGAATTTTGATGCAGAATTGTTGGCAGAACTAAGCCATTTTCATTCCACATCAAAAGTTGCGCTGAGCTGTGCGGATTTTGGTGCAGAATTTGGCATGTGGCGCGGAATGTGGAAAAATTCAGTCCGTGTGAATGATCACTTAGTTTGGAATGCGAGAAGCTGGATGGAAATATCGAAGAATTGCCCACCACCGGGGCTGTTCTGACCAGACATTTAGGAGGTGTTTAAATGCATGAGAGCACGCACAGCAGGCAACCAAGCTAGACAAACGACCAGCAGAGAGAATTGTCTGAGCACGAACAGCTGCAACTGTTTCGTTGTCTGCCAAACAGAGACAGGCGGCACCATCATTACAGGCCTCTGTGTCTGTCAAAACTATTTCCAAGTGCTTGGCTGAAGAACATTTGGTCTTGCTGTATGCCATGTACCGGGGTGGGCTACAGCAAAGTCATGGACAAGGAAAAAGTCTCTGACACCAGTTCAGGTGCAAACTGAATTTTACTAAAGCACTGTGACCCACGTGACCACAAACAATGGGTAACCCAACAAAATTCACATACACTCAGCCATATGGCTGAGGCTCTTGTGCTGTACAGCGCTGTACTCCCCAAATGTGTGTTACTAAAATATACTATGCTTTTACCTAACGGGCAGGCCTCAATAAACCGGCTCCTTGTTACCTATTAATACCGCTACTCTGGAACAAAGGAAAGGGAGAGTGATCTGAGTACCAGTGGTGCAGCACAACAGCTGACAAACTTAACCACACTGACTCTATCCCCCCAAACCCAATACAATAAGGAAAATGTATAAAGATCAAAAGAACAGCAACTATATAGCCAGGTGAATGTTCCCAGAAGCTTCTAACTGAACAGCTGGATGTGGCATACCAGCCACTGCGTAGATCCTGCTGAATTTGGCCTAACACGGTCCATAAACCTATGTAGTCTAACTGTATAATCAGCCAAAGAGTCCAGATGAATTGAGGGGGCCCTCCAGAAAAGAGTGCGGTACCACAGAGAGCTGTTACTCACTTCTTCAGCGACATCCAGTATTGTCCACACAATATCCAGTCTCGCTCCGGTTATTCAGCAACATCCCCGGCAGCAAGTCTTCTCCCATCCGGCTGGCATCTGATGAGAATCTGAATCAGCTTTGGTCCCCTCAGGACACTCCCATCGCTCAGGACATGACCTCCTTCCCTCTTCCGTAGCTCCACGCTCTTCTCTCCCTGGACAAACTGTCACCTCACAGTGTACGCACGCCTTTTATTTTTCTTTCCTCCCCTGCGTACGCTGTAACCAGGCAACGGGTGCTCCAATCACAGGCTACCATGGTCCTCTCACCTCCCAGCTTGACCATAATCTTTTTGCAGAACAGCGACCTCTTGTGGACAAATAATAAAACACACAGCAGAGGACTATATACATTAACAAGAACAATGTACATATATTGGAGGCTGTCTCACCCTCTCACATTAACCCGTCTATGACATCTACTGCCTTTGACACCCACCCAATCTCTTGTAGTGCTGTCACAAATAACTAAACTGAACTGTTAGGGAGTTGAACCAGGTAGTCTTCAGCGATAAATCCAGGTTTAGTTTGGGCACTAACAACAGCTTTGTTTGTGTCTGGACACCTAGGAGTGAGCGCCTCAATCCTGCTTTTGCTGCAGAGCAGCACACTGCCTCCCACTGTTCCTGTGAATGGTCTGAGGGGCCATCGCATACGACAGTCAGTCAACCCTAGTAGTGGTACGAGGGACAGGGACAGCTCAGCAATATGTTCAGCACATCCTGCAGCCACATGTGTTTCCTCTTATGGCAGAGCTTTCAAGAGGTATATTCCAATAGTCTAATGTTTGGCTGTACATGGCAAGGGTGTCACAGGAATGCCTCCACAACATTGCCACACTGCCGTGGCCTGCCTGGTCGCTAGATTTATTGCCAATTAAATATATATGGGACCATCTGGATAGCTAACTTTAAGCCTGGGTTCACACAGGGCGGATTTGCCGGGATTAGCCAGCCATGTGGACGAGATTTCTCAGAAATCTCGTCCACGCGGGAGGCCAATCCGCTGCGGTAAGTCAGACTGGAATTGTGGCTGTGGCCGCCTCAGCCGTGGTTTCAGAATATGCAGCATGTCTGTTTATCTTTTCTTTCCGGCGCGGCCACGCACTCCTCTATGGGAGCGCCGGCCGCAACGGAAAAGCGAGTGGCCGGGCCGCTTCAAAGCCGCCGTGGGTTTTTCCGCAGCGGTTCTCCTGGCAGAAATCTCGCAGTTTTTGCTGCGGCCAAACCACGAGATTTCTGATGGGAATACGTCCTGTGTGAACCCAGCCTAAGGCTACTCTCACACCGGCGAGAGTTTACAAACTATGGTAGAGCTACTTTGTGCAGTGTTCAGTTTGAGCCTTCGCCTGTGTTGTTACTGAGCTTTCAGCGCAGTAACAATGCAGGCAAAGTAAGCTGATGATGTCGCCACTTTTTCTCCTGTGGCATAGAATGCTACATTCAAAAATATGAAAACCCGGCCGTCTGCAGGCGGCCTTACTTTACATTTTGCATGTAAAAGTGAAGCGCTATTGCGCACACAAAAAAAGCACGCAATCATGCTCCTATTGATTACAATGGGCAATTAGTGTAATTAGTTCAATATGTGTTATTTTCCTGTGCAGAACGAATTGCGCACACAAAATGTATGTGTGTGAATAGAACGATTGAAATCAATTGGTTCTATTTTCTGCTCATGTGAATTTGGCCTAAGGGTACCTTCTCACTGAGCAGAATCACTGTGGGCACGCCACAACGAAATACCAGCAGCGATTCCGCAGTAAATCTCAAGTGGGCACATCCCCAGCTGAATGGCGCACATTGTGTTTTTAATTACGGAACAGTATTGCGGAATAAATTGGTGCTATACAAATAAAGATTACTATTGGCTGTAGAATTTAACCCTTGCATTTCAAGGGTTGAATACCACTGCATCATTCTACAGATATAAACAGACTAGCTGCAGAATTGGAATCTGCAGCATTTTGCAGATTCATCGCAGAAACGTTTCTCACCATAGTAACATAGTATGTTAGGCTTAATGAAGACAAGGTCCATCTGGGTCAGCCTGTTCTAACCTCCTCGTTGATCCAGAGGAAGGCAAAAAACCCAAAGGGGCAGATGCCAATTAGCCCCATCGTGTAAAAAATTCTTTCCCAGCTCCATAATGGCAGTCAGAATAATCCCTGGATCAACCTTTGATAGATTCTACCTGACTGTAAAACCTGCATTAACAACCTGCTGGTCCCCTAATGTCTATATCCTGTAATATCGTAGTGCTCTAGAAAGACATCTAGTCCTCTCTTAAACTCCTCTATGGATTTTGCCATCACCACGTCCTAAGGCAGAGAGTTCCACAGTCTCACTGCTACTTTGTGCAGTGTTCAGTTTGAGCCTTCGCCTGTGTTGTTACTGCGCTTTCAGCGCAGTAACAGTGCAGGCAAAGTAAGCTGATGATGTCGCCACTTTAACTTTTTCTCCTGTGGCATAGAATGCTACATTCAAAAATATGAAAAAACACTGTATACAGTGTTATGCGTTTTTGCCAGTGTTAAAAACCATCCCATTAATTTCAATGGGTGACGCCTCGCGTTTAAAAACGCTTACATGCACGAAAATAGAACAGACAGCACTCGAAAAATGCAGAGTTAAGCCGCCTGCAGACGGGCGGGTTGGATCCGGCGAGAATTCTCGCTGCGGGACCCGACACCAGCGCCTGCAGGGAGGAGCGCATACTCACCCGCGCCTGGCGGCCCCGGCTCTTTCATGTGCCAGCTGCCGGGCAGCCGGCGCATGCGCAGACCGGAATCGGTGGCCGGGTGAGTGACGTTTCTGTGCGAGGCTCTGCGAGCCCCGCACAGAAATAGGATATGCCGCAGTTTGTTTGCCGCGCGACATTTCACGCGGCCAAACCACGGCCGTCTGCATAGGAGTGCGTATTGTAATGCACTCCTATGCAGGCTTTTAGTGGCGGAAATCCCGCGTATAATCCCGCCACAGGATTTCCGCCCGTGTGCAGGCGGCCTAAGGGTGACTACCCACTAGCGTTTTTTTTCCGCTGCAAATTCGCTGCGTTTTTTTCCAATTGTCAATGGGACTTTCTAATGTTAAAAACGCAACGCAAGTTGCGTTGCGAATTTAACATTAGAAAGTCCCATTGACAATTGGAAAAAAAACGCAGCGAATACGCAGCGGAAAAAAAACGCTAGTGGGTAGTCACCCTAAGGCCTCATGTCCACGGGGAAAATCAGGCCTATGCGAATTTCTGCTGCGGATGCACTATAATTGCTTTTTTTTTTATATGGGAGTTCAATTAAGATATGAGCTCTATCAGCTCCCGCGTGCGTGATCCATATTAAAATGGAGCATGTTGCGTTTTTTTCACACACATGAAATTCACTTAAAATACCATCCACGGCTATTTAATTAACTGCGGATGGTCAATGCTTTCCTATGGGATCCGGATTTGCGTCTTTTTTCACGCACGGATTAGCTAAATATAATTTCCCCGTGGACATGACGCCTTAGAATGCTGGTCTGAGAAGCCCCATGGAAATCAATGAAGGTGTTTTACAGCATTTAGCGCAGCATTTCAAATGCCGCGCTAAACGCTGTAAAACGCAAACTGTGTGAGAGCAGCCCAGCAGCCTATGAATTTGCATGATCTAGAAGCTTAGTTACAGCAAATGTGGACCAATATGCTGCAGGATACCATACAGAACCTGTTTGCCTCCATGCCCATCCGTGTCACATATAACAGCCAAGCTAAAGACGGCCCAACAGGGTATTAGAGCCTTCCTTTAAGTGTTCAGTTTTCCACAACAAATTCTCCTTTTTCTCTGAGGCCTTAGTCAGACGGGCGTTTTTTCGCGCGATTTGCGCATGCGCATGCAATTCGCGCATATATAGAACAAATGGTTCGCTATGGTATCGGTCACATGTCCGCTTTTTATGCGAATATGCGAAAAATTATAGGACACGACGATTCGCAGATCGCGCCTATCTGCGTTCTGCGTTTAATGTGCGCACCAAAATCATTTACTGCAGCTAGCTGCGTTTTTTCGCTGGCGAACACGCCGCACTGTACTACCATCATCTGGTGAGTGTATAGTATTCTAGGATGTGCGAACTTGAATGAAATGGCAAAGGCTGACAAGGTGCTCGTAATATGTAGGCAACATCTTATCCATGCTTTACAATGTGTCATTTTTAAGGGCGCTCACCCACTGTCGTTTGCAATTTTCGCGCGGTTTCCGCGGCGTTATATTCGCGGCTTTTTCGCGTTTTTTTCGCTGCTTTTTCGCGCCTTGTCCGTTAACTTCCATTGGCATTCATGGGTGCATTAACTGACAGTTCCTATGTGAAAAATTGAAACGGCCAGAAAAAAAAAAAAAGTGGACAGGAACACATTCAATTCTAATTCCTCTGGAGAAAAACCGCAAAACGCAAAGGAAAAAAATCGCCAGTGGGTGGGAGCCCTAAAAGAGCATCATTTTCGCTACGCTACTTTACCGCACAATAGAACATAACTAGTCAGCAATCCTTATTGGTTTGTGTGTGTGTGTGGGGAGGGGGCTTTGTCTGAACTTGGGCGAAAACCAGAGCAGTTATAATGCAGCAGCGCACTACAGGGTGTAAATAAGTTGCTAGTCTGCTAATGACAAATGCTACTTAGTCCCTTTTGCCACAGCCAAAACACATGTACCCCGCAGAAATACACATAATAACGGTTTAAAGACATAATTCCATTTCACAGGAGAATGGCACATCGCCTGCAGAATGCCCATCTTGTATGTACAGGCTTGAGAAAGGTGCTTGTCGCACCGAAACGCGTTGCCTACCTGTAACTTTATTACATAAATTAAAATGGAAAAACCAACTTGCCTGCTGCTAATACCATCCACGGTAGAGAGGATCTAGAGGAGTCAGCACTTAAAGGAGGGGGCTTCTTGTCCAATACACCCCCCTCCTCCCGAGTACGTGCCATTCTATTTGTTACCTATTCCGTCGCTCGCAGAACGGACCTTTTTTTTGCACTCTATTACATTTAGTTGCATTTTCCACGAGCGCAGACTTTTTTTACTTAAAACTAGCTGTTTGTTCTTTATTGGGGGACCACTCTCCTGGTGAGAGTCCCCCCATACTGTCATTGCAGCTCTCCTCCTTCACGGAGGATAGGAAAAAAGCATATTGAAGAACCTGCTCACTATCCATTGGCGCTGTCTGAACTGTTGTGTTTGTCTAAATCTCACCAATAATGGCATCTAACGTAGCATGTGACTTTCCACAATTAGGCAACCTTTTTGGTATTTGATACGGTCAAAGTTGCATTGCATCGCATGCAAGCAACGTTTGTGGGCAATGCAATGGCACAGAGAGAAAAGTTCACGGGAGAAAGATGGCCTACAAGACAGGCCTGTCGCGGCATCTAGCCGGACCTTGGACGTTTGTGTGTATTTTTGTAGCCTGCTACAAAACATCTCATGTGTGAATTGACCAAGAGGAAACCCTGGCCTTCTCATACAGCCGATTGGTAGCATAGTACAAATGCTTTAAACAAGCGGTAGTTTGGCACCCGTGTGAAGGATGCCTTACAACAGTGAACTGAGGCACAAAGTCCTGTGTTAACATGGTAAATGGCCGTCCGCTTGTGACGCAACCTGTCTGTTTCTAGGCATTTAGAAGGCGTTAAACATAGTCGAAAAAGGCCAACATAGGATGCTGCAAGTGACCAAACGTCTTCACTCATAGGCACATTAGTCTTGTTTTATAGTATTGCCCAGGCTACATTTGTACCTCCATGTGGTCATTCTCAAGGCAAAAGACCAGCCAAACAAGGTGTGCTGTCCATGTTACACAGTTTGCTAAGGACATCATTGAACTGTAAACGTTGCCTTTGTAACTCTGAAACGAGACAAATGTCCCTTTCACTTAAAGAAGTGTTGCCCCTTGCATCATCCTCTGCTGCCACTTCATTCCATTTGGTTAACAAATCTCTTAAAACTGGCATCTGTGCATAGTCCAGAACTTGGCTATGCATTTGTGAGGAGCGGTAGTGGTCCTTTTCGGTCTGTGGCCCGTTTAAATAATATGTAATGCGGAGTTGTTTTCAGTGAGTCCATAGTTTGGTTGGGGTTTCGTTCGGTAGGCATTCGCTAAGAAGCCTCAGGATCCGCTCATCTTGTATTAATAGCCTTAGTTTAAGCATCGTACAATAAAGAGGTCCCAGGTCTGCTGGAAAATGTATTTAACAACACTCTGCAAGTGTTTGGTAGCTCGCGACTATACTCAACTCGAGGTAAACATTGTTTTCCAAAAGGTCTGAGTGCATTTTGTAGCAGATGCATCTAGACTGATGCCAAGTGATCACGGCTGACTTCAAACTACGATATTTGGTCCTAACTCCTTCCACAAGTTGCCCATCACAAGCAACTGCACTAATACAGACATAATCATGTTACACCAATAGGTCACATGAACACTACCACGCAGCCATTTGGACAAAATAGTTCAGTATGTTTGACCATGGCCAACGTGTGTGTGGTGTGGGTGATACATAGTTCTTGAAATCGTCGTTCTACTTTATTTCGGCCGAGGACGAACCAACGACGTTATGATGCCGTTGCGAATCGTGTGCGAAAATTCAACGTTAGGATGCCGGCGCGAATCGTGGGCGAAAATTGAACGTTATGATGCCGTTGCGAATCGTGTGCGAAAATTCGCCCGAGTATTGTGAAGGCGGGCGAAAGTGTGCGTCTGGCGTCATCTGTGCGTGCCCCGCCCCGCGGCTGAGCGCTCCGCGCGGTACTCGCTGCGCGGCGCCATTTTGTAGGCAAACTTTCAGCACTTAAAGATGTCTGGCAGGACCTCACCTCTGGGACGTCGTGAGACGCGGCTGCTGGTCCAGATGATGGACCAGCATGACTATGATGGGCACCATGGCCCCTACCAGCACCCCCACCTGCGCAAAAGGAGCATTATGCGCAAGGTCCGAAGGGCGATGGCACGTGAGTTTGGGACTGTGCGGAGCAGGATACAACTGCAGAAGCGGTGGAGCGACCTCAAGGCGAAAGACCCTGAGCGTCTTGAGGCCATCAGGCGCCGACTCCGTTGTCGGGAAGGAGGTAAGCACAGTGTCTGTGTTAGGGCTCAGAACGTCTCACCTATTTAACCTCCAGCCAGTGTTTTTAACCCCTTAATGACATGGCCTATTTTGGCGTTGAGGACAAAGCAATTGTTGGTATTTTTCCATGTCCATTTTTCCTAAGCCATAACTTTTTTATTTTTCCGTGGACGCGGCCGTATAAGGGCTTGTTTTTTGCGTGGCGAACTGTAGTTTTTATCGGTGCCACTTTTGGGTACATAGACCATATGGTAAAATTATTATTTTTTTTTTTATGAGCGCAGGTAGAGAAAACGCATCAATTCTGCCATTGTTTTTTTTTCAGATTTTTACAGCGTTAATCATGCAGCATAAATGACACACTTTATTTTTTCTGCGGATCGGTACGGTAACAAGGATACTAGAGATGAGCGAACGTACTCGTCCGAGCTTGATATTCGTGCGAATATTAGGGTGTTCGGGATGCTCGTTACTCGTAACGAGTACCACGCGGTGTTCCGGTTACTTTCAGTTTCCTCTCTGAGACGTTAGCGCGCTTTTCTGGCCAATTGAAAGACAGGGAAGGCATTACAACTTCCCCCTGTGACGTTCAAGCCCTATACCACCCCCCTGCTGTGAGTGGCTGGGGCGATCAGATGTCACCCGAGTATAAAAATCGGCCCCTCCTGCGGCTCGGCTCAGATGCCTTGTGAGTTAGCTGAGGGACAGTGGTATCGTGCTGGAGCTGCTGTAAGGAGAGCGTTAGGAGTTAGTGTAGGCTTCAAGAACCCCAACGGTCCTTCTCAGGGCCACATCTAATAGTGTGCAGTACTGTGTTAGCACTGTATTTTTTTTTTTTTTTTTCAAAATTGGATCTGCAGAGCATTGCGCCCTGCAATAGGGACAGAAGTGGTGGTTAGGCAGGGAGAGTGTTAGCAGTGAGTGTAGGCTTCAAGAACCCCAACGGTCCTTTCTAGGGCCACATCTATCCGTGTGCAGTACTGTCCAGGCTGCTGTTAGCAGTGTTGCATTTTTTTTTTTTTCTCAAAACCGGCTGTGCAGACCATTGCACCCGGCATTAATACTACAGGGACAGAATTGTGTAGGCAGGGCCAGAAGACATACATTATTCATTGAATAGACGCAGTGTGGCTTTTCCTTTGAAAAACAATGGAAAAAATTCTATTTCGCCTGCCTCTGACAGTCCTCAGGGCTCTGGGTACGTGTGTGCTGCGTGCAGAACGTTAAAAAAAATCAGACGCAGCCAGCTACGTTTTACTGCAGGCTTGCGCCAATTTTTTTCCTGCATGGGAAATCCCTGATCTGCTGTAGCGAATAACTTTGCATCACTGCAGTTCTCTGACACATTTGCAGGGCCACAACACAGTTATTAAACTTAGTAGTATTCATTGAATACACGCAGTGTGGCTTGTCCTTTGAAAAACAAGGGAAAAAATTCTATTTTGGCTGCAGGCTTGCGCCAATTTCTTTCCTGCATGGGAAATCCCTGATCAGCTGGAGCGAATAACTTTGCATCACTGCAGTTCTCTGACACATTTGCAGGGCCACAACACAGTTATTAAACTTAGTAGTATTCATTGAATACACGCAGTGTGGCTTGTCCTTTGTAAAACAAGGGAAAAAAATTCTATTTCGCCTGCCTCTGACAGTCCTCAGGGCTCTGGGTACGTGTGTGCTGCGTGCAGAACGTTAAAAAAAATCAGACGCAGCCAGCTACGTTTTACTGCAGGCTTGCGCCAATTTTTTTCCTGCATGGGAAATCCCTGATCTGCTGTAGCGAATAACTTTGCATCACTGCAGTTCTCTGACACATTTGCAGGGCCACAACACAGTTATTAAACTTAGTAGTATTCATTGAATACACGCAGTGTGGCTTGTCCTTTGAAAAACAAGGGAAAAAATTCTATTTTGGCTGCAGGCTTGCGCCAATTTCTTTCCTGCATGGGAAATCCCTGATCTGCTGGAGCGAATAACTTTGCATCACTGCAGTTCTCTGACACATTTGCAGGGCCACAACACAGTTATTAAACTTAGTAGTATTCATTGAATACACGCAGTGTGGCTTGTCCTTTGAAAACAAGGGAAAAAATTCTATTTTGGCTGCAGGCTTGCGCCAATTTCTTTCCTGCATGGGAAATCCCTGATCTGCTGGAGCGAATAACTTTGCATCACTGCAGTTCTCTGACACATTTGCAGGGCCACAACACAGTTATTAAACTTAGTAGTATTCATTGAATACACGCAGTGTGGCTTGTCCTTTGAAAAACAAGGGAAAAAATTATATTTTGGCTGCAGGCTTGCGCCAATTTCTTTCCTGCAAGGGAAATCCCTGATCTGCTGGAGCGAATAACTTTGCATCACTGCAGTTCTCTGACACATTTGCAGGGCCACAACACAGTTATTAAACTTAGTAGTATTCATTGAATACACGCAGTGTGGCTTGTCCTTTGAAAAACAAGGGAAAAAAATTCTATTTTGGCTGCAGGCTTGCGCCAATTTTTTTCCTGCATGGGAAATCCCTGATCTGCTGTAGCGAATAACTTTGCATCACTGCAGTTCTCTGACACATTTGCAGGGCCACAACACAGTTATTAAACTTAGTAGTATTCATTGAATACACGCAGTGTGGCTTGTCCTTTGAAAAACAAGGGGAAAAATTCTATTTTGGCTGCAGGCTTGCGCCAATTTCTTTCCTGGCTTGGAAATCACTGGTAATACAGCATGCTGAGGGGTAGGGGTAGGCCTAGAGGACACGGCCGAGGACGCGTAGGCCCAAGTGAGGGTGTGGGCACAGGCCTAGCTCCTGATCCAGGTGTGTCGCAGCCGACTGCTGCGCGATTAGGAGAGAGGCACGTTTCTGGCGTCCCCACATTCATCGCCCAATTAATGGGTCCACGCGGGAGACCTTTATTAGAAAATGAGCAGTGTGAGCAGGTCCTGTCGTGGATGGCAGAAAGTGCTTCGAGCAAGCTATCATCCACCCAGAGTTCTGCGCCGTCCAGTGCTGCAAATCCGAATCCTCTGTCTGCTGCTCCTCCTTCCTCCCAGCCTCCTCACTCCACTACAATGACACATGCTCAGGAGCGGGAAGACTCCCAGGAACTGTTCTCGGGCCCCTGCTCAGATTGGGCAGCAGTGGTTCCTCTCCCACCAGAGGAGTTTATCGTCACTGATGCACAACCATTGGAAAGTTCCCGGGGTCCGGGGGATGAGGCTGGGGACTTCCGGCAACTGTCTCAAGACCTTTCAGTGGGTGAGGAGGACGATGACGATGAGGCACAGTTGTCTTGCAGTGAGGTAGTAGTAAGGGCAGTAAGTCCGAGGGAGGAGCGCACAGAGGATTCGGAGGAAGAGCAGCAGGACGATGAGGTGACTGACCCCACCTGGTGTGCAATGCCTACTCAGGACAGGTCTTCAGAGGGGCAGGCAAGGGCAGCAGCAGGGCAGGTTGCAAGAGGCAGTGCGGTGGCCAGGGGTGGAGGCAGGGCCAGACCGAATAATCCACCAACTGTTTCCCAAAGCGCACCCTCGCGCCATGCCACCCTGCAGAGGCCGAGGTGCTCAAAGGTCTGGCAGTTTTTCACTGAGAGTGCAGACGACCGACGAACAGTGGTGTGCAACCTTTGTCGCGCCAAGATCAGCCGGGGAGCCACCACCACCAGCCTCACCACCACCAGCATGCGCAGACATATGATGGCCAAGCACCCCACAAATTGGGACGAAGGCCGTTCACCGCCTCCGGTTTGCACCGCTGCCTCTCCCCCTGTGCCCCAACCTGCCACTGAGATCCAACCCCCTCTCAGGACACAGGCACTACCATCTCCTGGCCTGCACCCACACCCTCACCTCCGCTGTGCTTGGCCCCATCCACCAATGTCTCTCAGCGCACCGTCCAGCCTTCACTAGCGCAAGTGTTGGAGCGCAAGCGCAAGTACGCCGCCACGCACCCGCACGCTCAGGTGTTAAACGTGCACATAGCCACATTTATCAGCCTGGAGATGCTGCCATATAGGGTTGTGGAAACGGAGGCTTTCAAAGGTATGATGGCGGCCCCGCGCTACTCAGTTCCCAGTCGCCACTACTTTTCTTGATGTGCCGTCCCAGCCCTGCACGACCACGTCTCCCGCAACATTGCACGCGCCCTCACCAAAGCGGTTACTGGCAAGGTCCACTTAACAATGGACACGTGGGCAAGCACAGGCTGGCAGGGCCACTATATCTCCCTGACGGCACATTGGGTGAATTTAGTGGAGGCTGGGACAGAGTCAGAGCCTGGGACCGCTCACGTCCTACCCACCCCCAGAATTGCGGGCCCCAGCTCGGTGGTGGTATCTGCGGCAGTGTATGCTTCCTCCACTCAACCACCCTCCTCCTCCTCCTACGCAACCTCTCTCTCGCAATCAAGATGTGTCAGCAGCAGCACGTCGCCAGCAGTTGGTGTCGCGTGTCGTGGCAGCACAGTGGTGGGCAAGCGTCAGCAGGCCGTGCTGAAACTACTCAGCTTGGAGAGAAGAGGCCCACGGCCCACGAACTGCTGCAGGGTCTGACAGAGCAGACCGACCGCTGGCTTGCGCCGCTGAGCCTCCAACCGGGCATGGTCGTGTGTGACAACGGCCGTAACCTGGTGGCGGCTCTGCAGCTCGGCAGCCTCACACACGTGCCATGCCTGGCCCACGTCTTTAATTTGGTGGTTCAGCGCTTTCTGAAAAGCTACCCACGCTTGTCAGACCTGCTCGGAAAGGTGCGCCGGCTCTGCGCACATTTCCGCAAGTCCCACACGGACGCTGCCACCCTGCGCACCCTTCAACATCGGTTTCATGTGCCAGTGCACCGACTGCTGTGCGACGTGCCCACACGGTGGAACTCTACGCTCCACATGTTGGCCAGGCTGTATGAGCAGCGTAGAGCTATAGTGGAATGCCAACTCCAACATGGGCGGCTCAGTGGGAGTCAGCCTCCTCAATTCTTTACAGAAGAGTGGGCCTGGTTGGCAGACATCTGCCAGGTCCTTGGAAACTTTGAGGAGTCTACCCAGATGGTGAGCGGTGATGCTGCAATCATTAGCGTCACCATTCCTCTGCTATGCCTCTTGAGAAGTTCCCTGCAAAGCATAAAGGCAGACGCTTTGCGCTCGGAAACAGAGGCGGGGGAAGACAGTATGTCGCTGGATAGTCAGAGCACCCTCCTGTCTATATCTCAGCGTGTTGAGGAGGAGGAGCATGAGGAGGATGAGGAGGAGGGGGAAGAGACAGCTTGGCCCACTGCTGAGGGTACCCATGCTGCTTGCCTGTCATCCTTTCAGCGTGTATGGCCTGAGGAGGAGGATCCTGAAAGTGATCTTCCTAGTGAGGACAGCCATGTGTTGCATACAGGTACCCTGGCACACATGGCTGACTTGATGGTAGGATGCCTTTCTCGTGACCCTCGCATTACACGCATTCTGGCCACTACGGATTACTGGGTGTACACACTGCTCAACCCACGGTATAAGGAGAACCTTTCCACTCTCATACCCGAAGAGGAAAGGGGTTCGAGAGTGATGCTATACCACAGGACCCTGGTGGACAAACTGATGGTAAAATTCCCATCCGACAGCGCTAGTGGCCGAAGGCGCAGTTCCGAGGGCCAGGTAGCAGGGGAGGCGCAGAGATCAGGCAGCATGTACAGCACAGGCAGGGGAACACTCTCTAAGGCCTTTGACAGCTTTCTGGCTCCCCAGCAAGACTGTGTCACCGCTCCCCAGTCAAGGCTGAGTCGGCGGGAGCACTGTAAAAGGATGGTGAGGGAGTACGTAGCCGATCGCACGACCGTCCTCCGTGACGCCTCTGCCCCCTACAACTACTGGGTGTCGAAGCTGGACACGTGGCCTGAACTCGCGCTGTATGCCCTGGAGGTGCTTGCTTGTTCTGCGGCTAGCGTCTTGTCAGAGAGGGTGTTTAGTGCGGCTGGGGGAATCATCACAGATAAGCGTACCCGCCTGTCAACCGACAGTGCCGACAGGCTTACACTCATCAAGATGAACAAAGCCTGGATTTCATCAGACTTCTCTTCTCCACCAGCGGACAGCAGCGATACCTAAACAATACGTAGGCTGCACCCGCGGATGGAAGCATTGTTCTCTATCACCATCAAAAACGTGGACCTTTTAGCTTCATCAATCTGTGTATAATATTCATCCTCCTCCTGAAACCTGATGTAATCACGCCGAACGGGCAATTTTTCTTAGGCCCACAAGGCTCAGTCATATAATTTTTGTAAACAATTTTTATACGTTTCAATGCTCATTAAAGCGTTGAAACTTGCACCTGAACCAATTTTTATTTTAACTGGGCTGCCTCCAGGCCTAGCTACAAATTAAGCCACATTAACCAAAGCGATTAATGGGTTTCACCTGCCCTCTTGGTTGGGCATGGGCAATTTTTCTGACGTAAATTAGTACTGTTGGTACTCGCCTACAGTGTAATCCAATTAATTTTTTGCCCACCTGCATTAAAGCTGACGTTACATCAGCTGTGCAGGGCACTGCAATGGGATGTATTTATGTACCACCGGTGGGTTACAGGGAGCCACCCATGCTGTGGGTCCACAGGGAGTTGTAACTGCCCCTATTGGACAAACCATCAGGAGTTTTGGCCTCAAATACCACCTGTACGCTGATGACACCCAGCTATACACCTCTGCCCGTGACATCTCTGCACCCTTCCTCCAAAACATCACTAACTGTCTGTCCGCTGTCTCTAACACCATGTCCTCTCTCTACCTAAAACTAAACCTCTCTAAAACTGACTTACTGGTATTTCCACCCTCCACTAACCGACCTCATCCTGACATCTCCATCTCAGTGTGTGGCGCCACCATAACTCCTAGACAACACGCCCGCTGCCTTGGGGTCATATTTGACTCTGATCTCTCTTTTGCCCCCTACATCCAATCTCTTGCCCGAACATGTCAGCTGCACCTCAAGAACATCGCAAGAATCCGCTCTTTTCTCACTGTGGAGACGTTAAAAACGCTTATTGTCGCCCTCATCCACTCCCGGCTCGATTATTGCAACTCGTTGCTGATCGGCCTCCCCTGCACCAGACTCTACCCTCTCCAGTCCATCCTGAATGCGGCAGCCAGGCTCATCTTCCTGTCCAGCCGCTACTCGGACGCCTCTGTCCTGTGCCGGTCACTGCACTGGCTGCCCGTTAAATACAGAATTCAATTCAAACTCGCTACCTTCATCCACAAAGCCCTCCACAGTACAGCGCCACCCTATATCGCCTCCCTCATCTCAATCCATCAACCAGCCCGGGCTCTCCGCTCTGCTAATGAAACCAGACTGAGCGCCCCTTTAATTCGAACTTCTCATTCCCGCCTCCAAGACTTCTCCAGAGCAGCACCGGTCCTCTGGAACGCACTACCAAAGGCTACCCGAGCAATCCAGGACTCGCAGAACTTCAGGCGTGCTCTAAAAACGCACCTCTTCAGGGAGGCATACCGCATTCCCTAAACAAACCTCTCTGTACTCCGCCTGATAACATGCTCCCTGACCTACTGACTGCAATCCCTGCTAGCCATCATAAACCGCTCCTGCAGTCACACCGTTTCTGCCGTCACACGGCTAAATGTCTGACCATTGTCTATGTGTATAGCATCGCTCACTCTCCACCTCGCAATACTGTGCACATCTCCAGCCCCTTTACCCTCTGTATCACCCCATTACTTGTAGTATGTAAGCTCGTTGGAGCAGGACCCTCACCCCTATTGTTTCCATCAACTGATTACTATATGTAACCGTGGTTCTGTAATGTTTGTATTTTGTCTTTCTGTATTCCCCCTGTCTATGTAAGCGCTGCGGAATATGTTGGCGCTATACAAATAAAGATTATTATTAACTGCATGTGTCCACTTCTAAAGAACCCCAGTCTGACTGGGGCATGCAGTGTGGGCCGAAGCCCACCTGCATTTAATCGGACGTTACCTCAGCTGTGATGGGCACTGCAATGGGATACATTTATGTACAGCCGGTGGGTTCTAGGGAGCCACCCATGCTGTGGGTGTACACGGAATTCCCATTGCGGAGTTGTACCTGCCTGTGACTATTTTTAAAAACCACGGTCTGACTGGGGCATACAGACACCTTGACAAAATGAATAGTGTGTGGCACATAGGTTCCCCATTGCTATGCCCACGTGTGCAGCTCCTGATGGCGGTGGCACAGGATTATATTTCTCATTGCTTCTGTACAGCATTGTGGGCTATCGCCCCGCCCCTTTTAAAGAGGGTCGCTGCCTAGCTGTGCCAACCCTCTGCAGTGTGTGCCTGCGGTTCCTCCTCATGGCAGACGCACTTATAAATAGACATGAGGGTGGTGTGGCATGAGTGCAGCTGAAGGCTGCGCAGGGACACTTTGGTGTGTGCTGTGGACACTGCGTCGTGCGCGGGGGGGGGGGGGGTTGGGCAGCATGTAACCCAGGAGAAGTGGCAGCGGAGTGTCATGCAGGCAGTGATTGTGCTTTGTTGGAGGTAGTGTGGTGCTTAGCTAAGGTATGCATTGCTAATGAGGGCTTTTCAGAAGTAAAAGTTGTTGGGGGGGCCCACTCTTGCCGCTATTGTGGCTTAATAGTGGGACCTGGGAACTTGAGATGCAGCCCAACATGTAGCCCCTCGCCTGCCCTATCCGTTGCTGTGTCATTCCCATCACTTTCTTGAATTGCCCAGATTTTCACAAATGGAAACTTTAGCGAGCATCGGCGATATACAAAAATGCTCGAGTCGCCCATTGACTTCAATGCGGTTCGTTACTCGAAACGAACCCTCGAACATCGCGAAAATTTCGTCCCGAGTAACGAGCACCCGAGCATTTTGGTGCTCGCTCATCTCTAGTTGGGACCCATTAACCTTTCCTATTCATGAAATAATCAATGCTCATGCCAAATTTCAAGTTTCTATAACATCGGGAAGTGAGAATATTAGAGTCCGTATGTAAAATTTGGACGCTAATTCTTTTGCGCTTAGAATTGAATAATCGAGTTGGGACCCATTAACTTTTCCTATTTATGACCTAATCAATGTTTAAGCCAAATTTCAAGTTTCTATGACACCGCGAAGTGAGAGAATTAGATTACGTACGTAAAATTTGGACGCTAATTCTTTTGTGCTTAGAATTGAATAATCGAGTTGGGACCCATTAACCTTTCCTATTTATGACAGAATCAATGCTCATGCCGAATTTCAAGTTTCTATGACACCGGGAAGTGAGAGAATTAGATTACGTATGTAAAATTTGGACGCTAATTCTTTTTCGCTTAGAATTGAATAATCGAGTTGGGACCCATTAACTTTTCCAATTTATGATATAATCAATGCTTGTGCCAAATTTCAAGTTTCTATGACATCGGGAAGTGAGAGAATTAGATTCCGTATGTAAAATTTGGACGCTAATTCTTTTGCGCTTAGAATTGAATAATCGAGTTGGGACCCATTAACTTTTCCTATTTATGACCTAATCAATGTTTAAGCCAAATTTCAAGTTTCTATGACACCGCGAAGTGAGAGAATTAGATTACGTACGTAAAATTTGGACGCTAATTCTTTTGTGCTTAGAATTGAATAATCGAGTTGGGACCCATTAACCTTTCCTATTTATGACAGAATCAATGCTCATGCCGAATTTCAAGTTTCTATGACACCGGGAATTGAGAGAATTAGATTACGTATGTAAAATTTGGACGCTAATTCTTTTTCGCTTAGAATTGAATAATCGAGTTGGGACCCATTAACTTTTCCAATTTATGATATAATCAATGCTTGTGCCAAATTTCAAGTTTCTATGACATCGGGAAGTGAGAGAATTAGATTCCGTATGTAAAATTTGGATGCTAATTCTTTTGCGCTAAGAATTGAATAATCGAGTTGGGACCCATTAACTTTTCCTATTTATGACATAATCAATGCCCGTGCCAAATTTTAAGTTTCTATGACATCGGGAAGTGAGAGTTAGATTCAGTACGCAAAATTTGGACGCTAATTCTTTTGCGCTTAGTATTAAATAATCGAGTTGGGACCAATTAACTTTTGCTATTTATGACATAATCAATGCTCGTGCCAAATTTCAAGTTTCTATGACATCGGGAAGTGACAGATTTAGATTCCGCATGTAAAATTTGGACGCAAATTCTTTTGCACTTAGAATTGAATAATCCACTTGGGACCCCTTAACTTTTCCTATTTATGACATAATTAATGCTTGTGCCAAATTTCAAGTTTCTATGACATCGGGAAGTGAGAGAATTAGATTCTGTGCGTAAAATTTGGACGCTAATTTTTTCAGCTTAGAATTGAATAATCGAGTTGGGACCCATTAACTTTTCCTATTTATGACCTAATCAATGTTTCAGCCAAATTGCAAGTTTCTATGACACCGGGAAGTGAGAGAATTAGATTCCGTACGTGAAATTTGGACGCTAATTCTTTTGCGCTTAGAATTAAATAATCGAGTTGGGGCCCATTAACTTTTCCTATTTATGACATAATCAATGTTTGAGCCAAATTTCAAGTTTCTATGACACCGGGAAGTGAGAGATTTAGATTCTGTACGTAAAATTTGGATGCTAATTCTTTTGCGCTTAGAATTGAATAATCGAGTTGGAACCCATGAACGTTTCCTATTAATGACATAGTCAATGCCCGTGCCAAATTTCAAGTTTCTATGACATCGTAAAGTGATAGAATTAGATTACGTATGTAAAATTTGGACGCTAATTCTTTTGCGCTTAGAATAGAATAATCGAGTTGGGACCCATTAACTTTTCCTATTTATGACATAATTAATGCTTGAGCGAAATTTCAAGTTTCTATGACACCGGGAAGTGAGAGAATTAGATTCCGTATGTCAAATTTGGATGCTACTTCTTATGCGCTTAGAATTGAAGTATCGAGTTGGGACCCAATAACTTTTCCTATTTATGACATAATCAATGCTTGTGCCAAATTTCAAGTTTCTATGACATCGGGAAGTGACAGATTTAGATTCCATGCGTTAAATTTGGACGCTAATTCTTTTGCGCTTAGAATTGAATAGTCAAGTTGGGACCTACGATCTTTTACTGCTTATGACATAATCAATGCCTGTACCAAATTTAAAGTTTCTATGACATCGGGAAGTGAGAGAATTAGATTCTGTATGTAAAATTTGGACGCTAATTTTTTTGTGCTTAGAATTGAATAATCGAGTTGAAACCCATTAACTTTTCCTATTTATGACATAATAAATGCTCACGCCAAATTTCAAGTTTCTATGACATCGGAACGTGAGAGAATTAGATTACGTACTTAAAATTTGGACGCTAATTCTTTTGCGCTTAGAATTACATAATCGAGTTGGGACCCTTTAGATTTTCCTATTTATGACATAATCAATACCCGTACCAAATTTCAAGTTTTAATGACATTGGGAAGTGAGAGATTTAGATTCCGTACTTAAAATTTGGATGCTAATTCTTTTGCGCTTAGAATTGAAAAATCGAGTTGGGACCCAATAACTTTTTCTATTTATGACATAATCAATGCTCGCGCCAAATTTCATGTTTCTATGACATTGGGAAGTGACAGAATTAGATTCCGTACTTAAAATTTGGACGCTAATTCTTTTGCGCTTAGAATTGAATATTCGAGTTGGGACCCATTAACTTTTTCTATTTATGACATAATCAGTGTTTGAGCCAAATTTCAAGTTTCTATGACACCGCAAAGTGAGAGAATTAGATTACGTACGTAAAATTTGGACGCTAATTCTTTTGCGCTTAGAATTGAATAATCGAGTTGGAACCCAAAAACTTTTCCTATTTATAACATAATCAATGTTTGAGGGAAATTTCAAGTTTCTATGACACCGGGAAGTGAGAGAATTAGACTCCGTATGTAAAATTTGGATGCTAATTCTTATGCGCATAGAATTGAAGTATCTTGTTGGGACCCATTAAGCTTTCCTATTTATGACATAATCAATGTGAGTGCCAAATTTCAAGTTTCTATAATATCGGGAAGTGACAGATTTAGATTCCGTACTTAAAATTTGGACGCTAACTCTTTTGCGCTTAGAATTGAATAATCGAGTTGGGACCCATGAACTTTTCCTATTTATGACATAATCAATGTCAGTACCAAATTTCAAGTTTTAATGACATTGGGAAGTGAGAGATTTAGATTCCGTACTTAAAATTTGGATGCTAATTCTTTTGCGCTTAGAATTGAATAATCGAGTTGGGACCCAATAACTTTTCCTATTTATGACATAATCAAAGCTCGTGCCAAATTTCAAGTTTCTATGACATCGGGAAGTGAGAGAATTAGACTCCGTATGTAAAATTTGGATGCTAATTCTTATGCGCATAGAAATGAAGTATCTAGTTGGGACCCATTTAGCTTTCCTATTTATGACATAATCAATGTGAGTGCCAAATTTCAAGTTTCTATAATATCGGGAAGTGACAGATTTAGATTCCGTACTTAAAATTTGGACGCTAACTCTTTTGCACTTAGAATTGAGTAATCGAGTTGGGACCCATTAACTTTTCCTATTTATGACATTGTCAATGACCGTGCCAAATTGCAAGTTTCTATGACACCGGGAAGGGAGAGAAATAGATTACGTACGTTAAATTTGGACGCTAATTCTTTTGCACTTAGAATTGAATAATCGAGTTGGGACCCATGAACATTTCCTATTTATGACATATTCAATGTTTGAGCGAAATTGCAAGTTTCTATAACATCGGGAAGTGAGAGAATTAGATTCCGTACGTACATTTTGGACGCTAATTCTTTTGCGCTTAGAATTGTAAAATCGAGTTTGGACCAATTAACTTTTCCTTTTTATGACATAATCAATGCCCGTGCCAAATTTCAAGTTTCTATGACACCGGGAAGTGTGAGAGAATTAGATTCCGTATGTAAATTTTGGACGCTAATTCTTTTGCGCTTAGAATTGAATAATCGAGTTGGGACCCATTAACTTTTCCTATTTATGACCAAGTCAATGTTTGAGCCAAATTTCAAGTTTCTATGACACCGGGAAGTAAGAAAATTAGATTCCGTACGTGAAATTTGGACGCTAATTCTTTTGCGCTTAGAATTGAATAATCGAGTTGGGACCCATGAACTTTTCCTATTTATGACATATTCAATACTCATGCCAAATTTCAAGTTTCTATGACATCGGAAAGTGAGAGAATTAGATTACGTACATAAAATTTGGACGCTAATTATTTTGCGCTTAGAATTGAATAATCGAGTTGGGACCCATGAACAATTCCTATTTATGACATAATAAATGCCTATGCCAAATTGCAAGTTTCTATGACATCGGGAAGTGAGACAATTTGAGATCCATACGTAAAATTTGGACGCTAATTCTTTGCGCTTAGAATTGAATAATATGGTTGGGACCCATTAACTTTTCCTATTTATGACATAATCAATGTTTGAGCCAAATTTCAAGTTTCTATGACACCTGGAAGTGAGAGAATTATATTCCGTATCTAAAATTTGGACGCTAATTCTTTTGCGCTTGGAATTGAATAATCGAGTTGTGACCCATGAACTTTTCCTATTTATGACATAATCACTGCCTGTACCAAATTTCAAGTTTCCATGTCACCGGGAAGTGAGAGACTTAGATTCTGTACGTAAAATTTGGACGGTAATTCTTTTGCGCTTAGAATTGAATAATTGAGCTGAGACCCATGAACTTTTCCGATTTATGACATAGTCAATGCCCGTGCTAAATTTCAAGTTTCTATGACATCGGAAAGTGATAGAATTAGATTACGTACGTAAAATTTGGACGCTAATTCTTTTGCGCTTAGAATTGAATAATCGAGTTGGGACCCATGAACTTTTCCTATTTATGACATAATCAATGTTTCAGCCAAATTTCAAGTTTCTAACATTGATTATGTCATAAGTAGGAAAAGTTAATGGGTGCCAACTTGATTATTCAATTTCTAAGCGCTAAAGAATTAACGTCCAAATTTTATGTTCAGAATCTAAATCTCTCACTTCCCGATGTCATAGAAACTTGAAATTTGGTACAGGCATTGATTATGTCATAAATTGGAAAAGCTAATGGGTCCCAGCTCGATTATTTAATTCTAAGCGCAAAAGAATTAGCGTCCAAATTTTACGTACGGAATCTAATTCTCTCACTTCCCGATGTCATAGAAACTTGAAATTTGGCACAAGCATTGATTGTGTCATTAATAGGAAAAGCTAATGGGTCCCAACTCGATACGGATCAGGTAGCTTAATATAACAGAGGTCCCCAAAGAAGGTACCCTCTTCAGAGATCTGCGCTCCAATGAAGAATAACATCCAATGGTAACAGACACGAGACACATGACACATAAGGGATGGGTAACACAGCTTTAGAAATATTGTAGCTAAGGAAGATGGAAACAAGGCGTGCGGGTGTGTGGGGGTGGGCAAGGAGGGAGGTGGGTGGGGGATGTTCGTCCAGTCTATGTAAGGTGGGTCCGTTCTCTGAGTGATGACAGGTCCCGGGGAGTGCTTGCAGCCATACCTTTGTAAGCAGGGGTTGAGCAGGGGCTCCTACTCATTGTAATGACCTAAGTTAATGTCTCTCCGGGAAAGACGGAGTCGGCGTGGAGTCCCTCACGTGGCGGGGGGGGGGGGGGAGAGCTCCTTATAGCAGGCGGGAGGGTATTCTCCACTGGGATGACTAACAACTTAGATCAAGGTGGGTTCGTCTCAGATCTCTCCAAGGACCCCATGTGTGAAGGAACTTATCGTGGGCTCCTCTGGACCAACTAGAGAGTTCTGCTAAATTGCAAATAACGTCCACCCTCGCCATCCATTGAGTTACTGAAGGGTTTTTTTTTTTGAGCCACAGAGTGGGTATCAAGGCTTTGGCGGCGTCTATCAAAAAGGCGATGAGTCTATTCTTCTTTGGGTGAAACGCAGGAGACGGTCTCCATAGGAATATCATCTCGGGGGAGAGGTGTAGAGCCTGGGGGATTTTCTTCATGACCTCTTTCACCTCCCTCCAAAAGGGTGCCAACTCTGAGCAACTCCACCATATATGGAGGTATGAACCTGGTTCCTTGTCACACCTCCAACATCTCCCATGTGGTGCTAATTTGTAAGCGTGGAGCCATTGTGGCGTTTTATACCACCTGACGAGTAGTTTGTAGTGGCTTTCTTGAGCCAATACACACGGAGATAGGCCGAATGATGTGTTTAGAATTAACTGTGTGTCGCTTGAGGAGAGAGTGATGTTTAACTCATTTTCCCATGATAGTAGGAAAGAAGGTTTGGTTGAGGATGTTCTAAGAATAAATTGTTTCCGAACCGACGCTAATTTCCTACATTTTGGGTTATGTTCCTTCAATGCTTTCTCAAAGTGCGTCAGAGGTCTGGTGGAAAAAAATCTTTTGAAGAATTCAGCAAATATCTTCACCACAGACGCCTGTTGCAGGAAAGAAAAGCTATGTTGCGGTAGTAAGATTTTAAGGACGTCGGAGGGGTTTTTATGCGCTAGTGCTTGGATATCTCCTACATTAAAAGACCTGAGTCTTTTCCACACTGACCTGGAACTAAGGTCAAAGGGAATGCTTAGAAGTTTCGGTATGGAGCTAAGTGGGGCAAGCGGGGATGGGTCGGGGGCCAATTCCCCTCTCAGGTCGGCCCAAGTTTCACAGGGACCCCTAATCAGGGGGTCAAAGTCTTTGGATCTACATTTGGTTTTTGAGGGGAACCATAGATCTTCTACGAATGAGTCATCCCCCGCATTCTCTGCCAAAGAGACAAAGAGCTAATCCTTTATTGGATGGACCAAGTCCATCCAATAGCTTATGTGTGAGGCCCGATAAAAGTCCTGGATATTTGGAAGGTCAATGCCGCCCTCCGCTCCTCTTTTGGTCATTAAGCTGTAGGCCAGCCTCGGTCTCCTCTGCCTCCAGACGTACCCGGTGAATGCCTTGCGCAATGCTCCAAAGAAGCTCATTGGAAGGTGGATGGGAAGCATCCTTATTTTATAGAGCACTATGGGTAGAATGTAGGTTTTTAAAATATTCTTCCTCCCAAACCATGAGATATGTGGGATATCATATAAACTCAGTAGGTTTTTAATCTGACCTAGTAGGGGCGGGAAGTTAGCTGCATACAAGCTATGTAGCTTCTTAGTTATTTTGACCCCCAAGAAGTCTAGCGAAGAGTCCGCCCAGGTGAAAGGAGAGTTCTCTTTTAGTTGTCTGCCCCGGTTCGCTGGGATAGATACGTTAAGAACCGTTGACTTCCCATAATTAATTTTGAAATTAGATATTAAACCAAAGCTATTGAGAAGCTCTATTAACCTGGGTAGGCCCTTCTCAGGATTTGTCACCAGAAAGACTATATCGTCTGCAAAGGCGGTTGTGTTGAGGGTATGATGTCCCCATGAAAGTCCCGTGATCTCTGGGTCATGCCTTACTAGTTGGAGGAGGGGTTCCAGAGCCAAAACAAATAACGTGGGTGATAGTGGGCAGCCCTGGCGGGTTCCATTCTTAATATTAAAGGGGGCTGAGAGAATTTCATTTATTTTGATCCTGGCGTATGGGGCTGCGTACAGGGAGAAGATGGCAGAGACAAAGGCCGGGGGAAAGTTGAAGTGGTCCAAAACATCCTTCATATAGGCCCAGTCGACTCGGTCAAACGCCTTTTCCGCGTCTGTGCCCACCAGAGCCAACGGAATGTGGCGTTTTTGGGCTGGGCGTATTGCGTGAAGTAATCTACGGCAGTTGTCTCTGCCCTCCCTCCCCCGCACAAAACCCGCCTGCTCCTCATTGATTAGAAGGGGAATAAAGCTCTCCATTCTTTTAGCCAAGAGTTTGGCCCATAATTTCATGTCAAAATTGATAAGGGAGATCGGGCGGTAGTTACCACACATCTCCGGATCCTTATCTTGCTTATGAATCAAAGTTATGTGCACTTCAACCGCTTGTTTGGGCAGGGTGGCTCCTTTCATCAATGCATTAAAAAGTTTGGTGAGTCTGGGAACCAGAATTGAGCTGAAGGCTTTATAATATGGGAGACTTAGGCCGTCAGGACCCGGACTCTTGTTATGGGGGCATGAAGCTAGGAGCTGTTCTACTTCTGATTGTGTTATTGGGGCCAATAGTGAGATAACTTGACTGTCGCTCAGTTTCGGGAGCTGTGCATTGCGCAAGGAGGTCTCGGTCAGCTTTTTTATGTCTGACCCCTCAGGATGGGGGGTGTCCTGTCTAATGTCATACAGGCGAGAGTAAAAGTTCTGGAAGGCGTTAGCTATTTCAGCTGAGGAGGTTGCCAACAAACCTGTAGGGGTCTTTATAGACTTAATGAAACTTTTTGCACACGCTTTCTTTCTTAATGCGGTCATAAGTTTGCTCCCCTTATTGCCTTGAGCATACACTGCATGTTTAAAATATAAGTGTTTTCTATTAAATCTAGACTCTAGGTCTTGTTTGAGATCCCTCCTCAATTCGGTCAGGTTGTCCATAATGGTCTTGGTTTGGGACAATTTCGCCTGTAGCTCTAGTTTAGAAATTTTATTAAGTTTATCGTCTATGGCTTTTTGTTGGAGTTTTTTGGTTTTGGAACGTAAAGCAATTAAAAGACCTCTTGTAAAGGCCTTATGGGCCTCCCAAATCACCGGGATCTCCGGACCCCCCTCTCCGTTCAGAAGAAAATATTCTTCGATGAGTTTGGTGAGGCGCTCTCTTTCCTCAATTGGATCTAATAGTGAGGCATTGAGACGCCATCTCCACTCTTTAGGTTTGGGGTGTAATGGACGCAGATCAAGATGGGGGGCGTGGTCGGAGATAGTAATTATGTCAATTTTAGCTCCCCCTAAGTACGTCAGGAGGTCAGAGGAGACGAAGAGGTAGTCCAACCTTTGGTATGACTTATGTACTTGGGAATAGAAGGTATAATCCTTCGTGGAGGGGTTCAGGAGACGCCACACATCCACCAAATTAAGATCTTGGAGTACCCGTGAGAGCCTCCTGAGTTTTGGCTGAGAGATGTGTGAATGCCCCGTTGAGGAGTCAATCAGGGGGTGAAGAACTACATTGATATCTCCGCCCAGGTGGCCCTCCATGAAATGACTCAGAGTTGTCAGTTGCTTGATTAACCAGGGAATTTGATCTACGTTTGGGGCATATAGATTTGCTATGGTCATTTTCGTATTATTAACAAGCCCCTTTAGGAAAAGGGCTCTACCCTCTCCGTCCCTGTATTGGGAGATGCAGGAGAAGTTGAGGGATTTGTGGAAGTAGGTTGACACCCCCTTGGAGGACGAGGAGGGATGGGCGTAATGGAAGCCCTGCTTAAAGTGTCTGCCCGGAAGGGAGAGACATCTACCTTTTTTAAAATGCATTTCCTGCAAAAGAAGAATTTTTGTACCATACCTTTTGGCCATCAAGGAGACGTTATGCCTCTTCATCGGGGAATTGAGACCTTTCACATTAAAGGACGTGTTCCGTAGGTCGTCCATCGTACGGAAGGCGGTTCTATTTCAGCAGGATAAGTCTGTCAGTTAGGTCACTCTGCTAGGGTCTAAGAATAGAATTACGACGTGTCGAGACTGGTATTCAAGCCTGCAGAGGCGTTTTGCGCCTTGGTTTGGTTGTTGGGAGGAAGGAAGGAGTGTGGACGGGTAGGGATTGGGAAACACACAAGGCAGGGAGGGTGAGGGCACTCGGGCCCGGACGCAAGGGTAGCGGGTAAACAAATAAGTACTCTAAGAGAGGAAAGAGAGTTTATATAGAGAGAATTGGAGTGAGTCTCTTAAGATCGGAAAAAGATCCGGAGCGCTCTCTCCAAAAGCGTTTGTGAATGAACAAGAGTGAACGCCGCACTGATACAGTTAGATGGTAAGGCTTGTACGAGGTCCAACTCAGCGGGCACAACCTCGGGACCAACGAGGTGGGAGGGTATAAGTGATATGAACAAGAAAGTATAAGCATACTTAAAGAGAAGGCAAATTAAAGGCCTATAAACAGACAACAGACAGTGTTAAACGTATAGTGAACGCAATAGCAGCCAGTAAGATTTTCTAACTTAAAGGCACAACTATTAGCTCTGTGGTGGACCATATCGGAGTGACGGCAACTCTTTTTGTCAACTCCTTTCAGCAGTGTAAATGCTGGATGGCTAGGTTGGTGAGATATGGTCGAGCCACAGAGCTCCTTAAACTCTATGCGGACAGATGTCCATCAAAACTGAACATGTGGGGGCAAAAGGGGCAGCGCCTCGATTCAGGTGTCTTCTCCCGTGGGCTCCTCTCGAGCCTTCTTCTTTTTCCCCCTAGGGGATTTCGTGTTCGCTACCGGTTGCCACCTTTCCGGGGGGGACTAGGCAAGGCAGACTCGGGAAGTCAGGGATCGGCAGCCAACAGGGAAGATCAATGGGTTCCATTTCTAGGATCTGCCAACAGTTCCGCAATTCCTCCGGAGAGCGAATGTTCAGCTTACGCCCTTTGTGTGAGATGCTTATGCCGAAAGGGAAGAGCTACGTATATTTGATGTTTTTTGCCCTTAAAGCGTCCAGAAGGGGGCATAATAAGCGGCGTTTTGCAAGCGTGGATGGTGCAAGATCCTGAAATAATTGTAGTGGGGAGTCCGCATAAAGAAGGTCTCTTTGGTTTCTTGCTGCTCTCAGAATCGCCACTGCGTCCGGGAAGTTCAGCAGTTTACACACAATGTCTCTTGGTGGTTCAGATGTAGAGGGAGGGGGCCTCAGGGCCCTATGGATGCGTTCTATAGAAATACTGTCTGCTCTTTCTGCGCCCAGAAGGAGAGAGAAGATCTCTTTGGCGATCTTAGGAAGCGCCTCAGTGGCCCAGGTCTCTGGCAGGCCCTCTATGCGTATGTTATTACGCCTGTTCCTATTCTCAATGTCCTCCTGCATAATAAGGACCTTATTGAGGTAGGCGTGATGTTCGACCAGCACTTTCTCCATGTCGAGTGCGTGAGCGGAGATGGAAGCAGAGGAGGATTCCAGGTCCTCCACTCTTCTGCCTAGGTGCTTCATTTCTTCCTTGATTTCCCCTAGCTCTATAAGCACTGGTTTCATAGTGGAGGTCATAAGGTTCCTCATAAAGGTTTTAGAAATGCTCTCGCCCTCCTCTCCTTCTGAATCCGCATCTTCCTCTCTGTCAGTGCCGGCTGCTCTGCTGGGCTCTTGGGTGGGCAACATCCTGGCAGAGTCCTGCAGGGACCGCGCGCTTCGCTCTTTCAGGTAGCGTTGCATGTCTACTTGTCCCTTATTTGAGCGGGGGGGGGGGGGGGGGAGCCCTGGGGATCGCTGCTTCTCTCCTTGCTTATCTTCCCCATTTTTAAACTTCTGAATTGTTGCTAGAGGTCCCGATAAGTGCCGCCGAGGCGGGTTTCGCTTTCAACACTTCATCCATCTGGCGGTTAGGCTCCGCCCCTCATATAAAGAAGTAGTTTCTTGGTGGGATAATGTGCACGTGAGCTGTATCGAGAGGAGGTAAAGTTGGGGCGCCACGTAGTGCACCTGAAGGTGTGCGTGGTGACTCTGAGAGGTTTTGGATCTTTATAAGTGGCCCTTGTGTTGTGAGTCACTGTCAGTCCTCTCTTCTTGCGTGCGCCCCTAGTGTTGCAGCTTCCACTCTCCCTGCTCTGCTGCACCTAGGCTGTGTGGGGGGGCTGTAGGAGGGGTCCGCGGTACGGGACGTTACGTTGCAGCCACTAGTCCGTTTTCTCCGGATGGTGCACTGCCCTCCCCTCACCACCGATCCGATCTCTACGAGTTTGATAGTTGGAGGTTCTGGGGGGGGGGGGGGGGAGAACCTCTTCACTGGGAGCACCGGCACGCCGCACTTCCGGTCCGCTCCTGAGTATCAGGCTGATACTGTCCCCATACACAGGGTGCTTCAGTGCTGGAGGCGGGGGTGGGGTGGGGGTGGGGCTTGGGAGCGTCCGCAGTGTGGACCGTTACAGCCACGGGCCTGATCTTTCTGGATGGTGAACTGCCCTCTCCCACCACCGGACTAACCCCAGGAAGTCTTGGCAGTTGAAGGCTCTGGGGAGATCTTCTTCATAGGGAGCGCCGGGGCACCGCACTTCCGGTCCGCTCCTGACTATCGGGCGAGCGCTGTCACATAGCCCGGAGTGCTCCAAGGCTGGGCTGATTGACGTGAATACAGCTCGGGCTTCTCCTCCCCGACTAACCTTATAGGTTTGCTTCAGTGGCTGGAGGGTCCAGAGCTAACTTCTGGGCGGAAATGGAGGGGGCACCGCACTTCCGGTTCGCGTTAGTGAGGGAATCTAGGGCCCGGCATCACTGCTGGAGGTAGGCCCCGTTCTTTGCCTCGGCCGAAACGGTCCCAAATCCTCTCTCTGTGGGCCTCAGCTTGCGAGGCAGCTAAAGCTGGTGTTTAGCGGTTCAAAAATGACTTAGAAAAGCCCGCAGGGGAGATAATATGTCTCTCACTGCAGGAGCACCGATGCCATGCGACCGCTCTCTCGGCAAGCTAGGCTCCGCCGACATAATCAATGTTTGAGCCAAATTTCAAGTTTCTATGACATCGGGAAGTGAGAGATTTAGATTCTGTAAGTAAAATTTGGACGCGAATTCTTTTGCGCTTAGAATTGTATAATCGAGTTGGGACCCATTAACGCTTCCTATTTATGACATAATCAGTGTTTGAGCCAAATTTCAAGTTTCTATAACACCGCGAAGTGAGAGAATTAGATTACGTACGTAAAATTTGGACGCTAATTCTTTTGCACTTAGAATTGAATAATCGCGTTGGGACCAATGAACTTTTCCTAGTTATGACATAGTCAATGCCCGTGCCAAATTTCAAGTTTCAATGACATCGGAAAATGATAGAATTAGATTCCGTACTTAAAATTTGTACGCTAATTCTTTTGCGCTTAGAATTGAATAATCGAGTTGGGACCCAATAACATTTCCTTTTTATGACATAATCAATGCTCATGCCAAATTTCAAGTTTCTATAACATTGGGAAGGGAGAGATTTAGATTCCATACATAAAATTTGGACGCTAATTCTTTTGCACTTAGAATTAAATAATCGAGTTGGGACCCATTAGCTTTTCCTATTAATGACATAATCAATGCTTGTGCCAAATTTCAAGTTTCTATGACATCGGGAAGTGAGAGAATTAGATTCCGTACATAAAATTTGGACGCTAATTCTTTTGCGCTTAGAATTGAATAATCGAGTTGGGACCCAATAACTTTTCCTATTTATGACATAATCAATGCTCATGCCAAATTTCAAGTTTCTATAACATCGGGAAGGGAGAGATTTAGATTCCGTACATAAAATTTGGACGCTAATTCTTTTGCGCTTAGAATTGAATAATTGAGTTGGGACCCAATAACATTTCCTTTTTATGACATAATCAATGCTCATGCCAAATTTCAAGTTTCTATAACATTGGGAAGGGAGAGATTTAGATTCCGTACATAAAATTTGGACGCTAATTCTTTTGCACTTAGAATTAAATAATCGAGTTGGGACCCATTAGCTTTTCCTATTAATGACATAATCAATGCTTGTGCCAAATTTCAAGTTTCTATGACATCGGGAAGTGAGAGAATTAGATTCCGTACATAAAATTTGGACGCTAATTCTTTTGCGCTTAGAATTGAATAATCGAGTTGGGACCCATTAGCTTTTCCTATTAATGATATAATCAATGCTTGTGCCAAATTTCAAGTTTCTATAACATTGGGAAGGGAGAGATTTAGATTCCGTACATAAAATTTGGACGCTAATTCTTTTGCGCTTAGAATTAAATAATCGAGTTGGGACCCATTAGCTTTTCCTATTAATGATATAATCAATGCTCGTGCCAAATTTCAAGTTTCTATGACACCGCGAAGTGAGAGAATTAGATTAAGTACGCAAAATTTGGACGCTAATTCTTTTGCGCTTACAATTGAATAATCGAGTTGGGACCCAATAACTTTTCCTATTTATGATATACTAGCTGATATACCCGGCTTCGCCCGAGTTAATTTGGTACTGGTGTTTATCTGGTGTTCACACGGAAAATCTTAGGAAGTCGTGGTTAATTTAGAGATACTGAGGAAAAACATATGTTCACTAGAGATGAGCGAACGTACTCGTCTGAGCTTGATACTCGTTCGAGTATTAGCGTGTTCGAGATGCTCGTTACTCGTGACGAGTACCACGCGATGTTCGAGTTACTTTCACTTTCATCTCTGAGACGTTAGCGCGCTTTTCTGGCCAATAGAAAGACAGGGAAGGCATTACAACTTCCCCCTGCGACGTTCAAGCCCTATACCACCCCCCTGCAGTGAGTGGCTGGCGAGATCAGGTGTCACCCGAGTAAAAAAATCGGCCCCTCCCGCGGCTCGCCACAGATTTGTTCTGACATAGAGGAGGGAAAGTGCTGTTGGTGCCGGAGCTGCTATAGGGAGAGTGTTAGGAGTATTTTAGGCTTCAAGAACCCCAACGGTCCTTCTTAGGGCCACATCTAACCGTGTGCAGTACTGTGGAGGCTGCTTTTTGAAGTGTTGCAAAAATTTTTTTCTGTATATCGGCTGTGCAGAGCATTGCGCCCTGCAGTAATTATTCATACTCCAGGGCCAGAAGTGGTGGTTAGGCAGGGACAGAAGACATATATTGTGAGGCAGGGACAGAAGACATATTTATTGAATATAGGCAGTGGGCCTTAGCAAAAACATTTGGGGAAAAAAATCTATTTGGGCTGCCTGTGACTGTCCTCAGTGTACTGGGTCTGTGCTGGGTGTAGTTGTCCTCCTAATTCATACGCAGCCAGCTAAGTGTTACAGCAGGCTTGCGCAAAATTATTTCCTGGCTCTGTGTTGGCTGTTACATCACCACTGTATTCCAGTCCACAGTGCAACAGTCTGCAGTTATTTGACATACTCCAGGGCCAGTAGTGGTGACGCTGAGAGAGAAGACATATACAGTGTATATAGGCAGTGGGCCTTTCCAAAAACATTTGGGGAAAAAAATCTATTTGGGCTGCCTGTGACTGTCCTCAGTGTACTGGGTCTGTGCTGGGTGTAGTTGTCCTCCTAATTCATACGCAGCCAGCTAAGTGTTACAGCAGGCTTGCGCAAAATTATTTCCTGGCTCTGTGTTGGCTGTTACATCACCGCTGTATTCCAGTCCACAGTGCAACAGTCTGCAGTTATTTGACATACTCCAGGGCCAGTAGTGGTGACGCAGAGAGAGAAGACATATACAGTGTATATAGGCAGTGGGCCTTTCCAAAAACATTTGGGGAAAAAATCTATTTGGGCTGCCTGTGACTGTCCTCAGTGTACTGGGTCTGTGCTGGGTGTAGTTGTCCTCCTAATTCATACGCAGCCAGCTAAGTGTTAGAGCAGGCTTGCGCAAAATTATTTCCTGGCTCTGTGTTGGCTGTTAAATCACCGCTGTATTCTAGTCCACAGTGCAACAGTCTGCAGTTATTTGACATACTCCAGGGCCAGTAGTGGTGACGCAGGGACAGAAGACATATTTATTGAATATAGGCAGTGGGCCTTTCCAAAAACATTTGGGGAAAAAAATCTATTTGGGCTGCCTGTGACTGTCCTCAGTGTTCTGGGTCTGTGCTGGGTGTAGTTGTCCTCCTAATTCATACGCAGCCAGCTAAGTGTTAGAGCAGGCTTGCGCAAAATTATTTCCTGGCGTTCCGTAAGCGAAGTCAGCCTCCAACCACAGGCCAATAAGCGGCACATTTAATTACAGCGTTCTGTTTCTGCATTACTGGTAATACAGCATGCTGAGGGGTTAGGGGTAGGCCTAGAGGACGTGGACGCGGGCGTGGACGCGGAGGCCCAAGTCAGGGTGTGGGCACAGGCCGAGCTCCTGATCCAGGTGTATCGCAGCCGACTGCTGCGGGATTAGGAGAGAGGCACGTTTCTGGCATCCCCACATTCATCTCACAATTAATGGGTCCACGCGGTAGACCTTTACTAGATAATGAGCAGTGTGAGCAGGTCCTGTCGTGGATGGCAGAAAGTGCATCCAGCAATCGTCCACCCAGAATTCTGCGCCGTCCACTGCTGCAACTCTGAATCCTCTGGCTGCTGCTCCTCCTTCCTCCCAGCCTCCTCACTCCATTACAATGACACATTCTGAGGAGCGGGCAGACTCCCAGGAACTGTTCTCGGGCCCCTGCTCAGATTGGGCAGCAATGGTTCCTCTCCCACCAGAGGAGTTTATCGTGACTGATGCCCAACCTTTGGAAAGTTCCTGGGGTCCGGGGGATGAGGCTGGGGACTTCCGGCAACTGTCTCAAGACCTTTCAGTGGGTGAGGAGGACGATGACGATGAGACACAGTTGTCTATCAGTGAGGTAGTAGTAATTGGAGTAAGTCTGAGGGAGGAGCGCACAGAGGATTCGGAGGAAGAGCAGCAGGACGATGAGGTGACTGACCCCACCTGGTTTGCTACGCCTACTGAGGACAGGTCTTCAGAGGGAGAGGCAAGTGCAGCAGCAGGGCAGGTTGGAAGAGGCAGTGCGGTGGCCAGGGGTAGAGGCAGGGCCAGACCGAATAATCCACCAACTGTTTCCCAAAGCGCCCGCTCGCGCCATGCCACACCATGCTGAGGGGTAGGGGTAGACCTAGAGGACGTGGACAGGGACGCAGGCGAGGACGCGGAGGCCCAAGTCAGGGTGTGGGCACAGGCCGAACTCCTGGTCCAGGTTTATTGCAGCCGACTACTGCGGGATTAGGAGAGAGGCAAGTTTCTGGGGTCCCCAGATTCATCTCACAATTAAAGGGTCCACGCGGTAGACCTTTATTAGAAACTGAGCAGTGTGAGCAGGTCCTGTCGTGGATGGCAGAAAGTGCATCCAGCAAACTATCCACCGTCACCACCCAGTCTTCTACGCCCTCCACTGCTGCATCCCTGAATCCTCTCGCTGCTGCTCCTCCCTTCTCCCAGCCTCCTCCCTCCCAGCAAATGACACATTCAGAAGAGCAGGCAGGCTCCCAGGAACTGTTCTCGGGTCCCGGCCTTGAGCGCGAAAAAATGGATCCTCTATCACCTGAGGAGTTTCTCATGACCGATGCCCAACCTTTGGAAAGTTCCCGGGATCCGGGTGAGGAGACTGGGGACTTCCGGCAACTGTCTCAAGAGCTTTCAGTAGGTGAGGAGGACGATGATGATGAGACACAGTTGTCTATCAGTGAGGTAGTAGTAAGGGCAGTAAGTCCGAGGGAGTAGCGCACAGAGGATTCGGAGGAAGAGCAGCAGGACGATGAGGTGACTGACCCCACCTGGTTTGCTACGCCTACTGAGGACAGGTCTTCAGAGGGAGAGGCAAGTGCAGCAGCAGGGCAGGTTGGAAGAGGCAGTGCGGTGGCCAGGGGTAGAGGCAGGGCCAGACCGAATAATCCACCAACTGTTTCCCAAAGCGCCCCCTCGCGCCATGCCACCCTGCAGAGGCCGAGGTGCTCAAAGGTCTGGCAGTTTTTCACTGAGAGTGCAGACGACCGACGAACAGTGGTGTGCAACCTTTGTCGCGCCAAGATCAGCCGGGGAGCCACCACCACCAGCATGCGCAGACATATGATTGCCAAGCACCCCACAAGGTGGGACGAAGGCCGTTCACCGCCTCTGGTTTGCACCGCTGCCTCTCCCCCTGTGCCCCAACCTGCCACTGAGATCCAACCCCCCTCTCAGGACACAGGCACTACCGTCTCCTGGCCTGCACCCACACCCTCACCTCCGCTGTCCTCGGCCCCATCCACCAATGTCTGTCAGCGCACCGTCCAGCCGTCGCTAGCGCAAGTGTTGGAGCGCAAGCGCAAGTACGCCGCCACGCACCCGCACGCTCAAGCGTTAAACGTGCACATAGCCAAATTTATCAGCCTGGAGATGCTGCCGTATAGGGTTGTGGAAACGGAGTCTTTCAAAAGTATGATGGCGGCGGCGGCCCCGCGCTACTCAGTTCCCAGTCGCCACTACTTTTCCCGATGTGCTGTCCCAGCCCTGCACGACCACGTCTCCTGCAACATTGTACGCGCCCTCACCAACGCGGTTACTGCCAAGGTCCACTTAACAACGGACACGTGGACAAGCACAGGCGGGCAGGGCCACTATATCTCCCTGACGGCACATTGGGTGAATTTAGTGGAGGCTGGGACAGAGTCAGAGCCTGGGACCGCTCACGTCCTACCCACCCCCAGAATTGCGGGCCCCAGCTCGGTGGTGGTATCTGCGGCGGTGTATGCTTCCTCCACTAAACCACCCTCCTCCTTCTACGCAACCTCTGTCTCGCAATCAAGATGTGTCAGCAGCAGCACGTCGCCAGCAGTCGGTGTCGCGCGGCATGGCAGCACAGCGGTGGGCAAGCGTCAGCAGGCCGTGCTGAAACTACTCAGCTTAGGAGATAAGAGGCACACGGCCCACGAACTGCTGCAGGGTTTGACAGAGCAGACCGACCGCTGGCTTGCGTCGCTGAGCCTCCAACCGGGCATGGTCGTGTGTGACAACGGCCGTAACCTGGTGGCGGCTCTGCAGCTCGGCAGCCTCACGCACGTGCCATGCCTGGCCCACGTCTTTAATTTGGTGGTTCAGCGCTTTCTGAAAAGCTACCCACGCTTGTCAGACCTGCTCGGAAAGGTGTGCCGGGTCAGCGCACATTTCCGCAAGTCCCACATGGACGCTGCCACCCTGCGCACCCTGCAACATCGGTTTCATCTGCCAGTGCACCGACTGCTGTGCGACGTGCCCACACGGTGGAACTCTACGCTCCACATGTTGGCCAGGCTCTATGAGCAGCGTAGAGCTATAGTGGAATACCAACTCCAACATGGGTGGCGCAGTGGGAGTCAGCCTCCTCAATTCTTTACAGAAGAGTGGGCCTGGTTGGCAGACATCTGCCAGGTCCTTGGAAACTTTGAGGAGTCTACCCAGATGGTGAGCGGCGATGCTGCAATCATTAGCGTCACCATTCCTCTGCTATGCCTCTTGAGAAGTTCCCTGCAAAGCATAAAGGCAGACGCTTTGCGCTCGGAAACAGAGGCGGGGGAAGACAGTATGTTGCTGGATAGTCAGAGCACCCTCCTGTCTATATCTCAGCGCGTTCAGGAGGAGGAGGAGGAGGAGGAGGATGAGGAGGAGGGGGAAGAGACAGCTTGGCCCACTGCTGAGGGTACACATGCTGCTTGCCTGTCATCCTTTCAGCGTGTATGGCCTGAGGAGGAGGAGGATCCTGAAAGTGATCTTCCTAGTGAGGACAGCCATGTGTTGCGTACAGGTACCCTGGCACACATGGCTGACTTCATGTTAGGATGCCTTTCTCGTGACCCTCGCGTTACACGCATTCTGGCCACTACGGATTACTGGGTGTACACACTGCTCGACCCACGGTATAAGGAGAACCTTTCCACTCTCATCGCCGAAGAGAAAAGGGGTTCGAGAGTGATGCTATACCACAGGACCCTGGCGGACAAACTGATGGTAAAATTCCCATCCGACAGCGCTAGTGGCCGAAGGCGCAGTTCCGAGGGCCAGGTAGCAGGGGAGGCGCAGAGATCAGGCAGCATGTACAGCACAGGCAGGGGAACACTCTCTAAGGCCTTTGACAGCTTTCTGGCTCCCCAGCAAGACTGTGTCACCGCTCCCCAGTCAAGGCTGAGTCGGCGGGAGCACTGTAAAAGGATGGTGAGGGAGTACGTAGCCGATCGCACGACCGTCCTCCGTGACGCCTCTGCCCCCTACAACTACTGGGTGTCGAAGCTGGACACGTGGCCTGAACTCGCGCTGTATGCCCTGGAGGTGCTTGCTTGTCCTGCGGCTAGCGTCTTGTCAGAGAGGGTGTTTAGTGCGGCTGGGGGAATCATCACAGATAAGCGTACCTGCCTGTCAACTGACAGTGCCGACAGGCTTACACTCATCAAGATGAACAAAGCCTGGATTTCCCCAGACTTCTCTTCTCCACCAGCGGACAGCAGCGATACCTAAACAATAGGTAGGCTGCACCCGCGGATGGAAGCATCGTTCTCTATCACCATCAAAAACGTGGACCTTTTAGCTTCATCAATCTGTGTATAATATTCATCCTCCTCCTCCTGCTCCTTTTCCTGAAACCTGACGTAATCACGCCGAACGGGCAATTTTTCTTAGGCCCACAAGGCTCAGTCATATAATTTTTGTAAACAATTTTTATACGTTTCAATGCTCATTAAAGCGTTGAAACTTTCACCTGAACCAATTTTTATTTTAACTGGGCTGCCTCCAGGCCTAGTTACAAATTAAGCCACATTAACCAAAGCGATTAATGGGTTTCACCTGCCCTCTTGGTTGGGCATGGGCAATTTTTCTGACGTACATTAGTACTGTTGGTACACCAATTTTTTGGGGCCCTCGCCTACAGTGTAATCCAATTAATTTTTTGCCCACCTGCATTAAAGCTGATGTTACATCAGCTGTGTTGGGCACTGCAATGGGATACATTTATGTACAGCCGGTGGGTTCCAGGGAGCCACCCATGCCGTGGGTCCACACGGAGTTGTAACTGCATGTGTCCACTTCTAAAGAACCCCAGTCTGACTGGGGCATGCAGTGTGGGCCGAAGCCCACCTGCAGTAAGCACGACATTACCTCAGCTGTGTTGGGCAATGCAATGGGATATATTTATGTACCGCCGGTGGGTTCCAGGAAGCCACCCATGCTGTGGGTGCACACGGAATTCCCATTGCGGAGTTGTACCTGGCTGTGACTATTTATTAAAAAAAGCAGTCTGACTGGGGCATGCAGACACCTTGACAGAATGAATAGTGTGTGGCACATAGGTTCCCCATTGCTATGCCCACGCGTGCAGCTCCAGATGGAGGTGGCACAGGATTGGATTTCTCATTGCTTCTGTACAGCATTGTGGGCTATCGCCCCGCCCCTTTTAAAGAGGGTCGCTGCCTAGCCATGTCAACCCTCTGCAGTATGTGCCTGCGGTTCCTCCTCATGGCAGATGCACTTATAAATAGACATGAGTGTGGCGTGGCATGAGGGCAGCTGAAGGCTGCGCAGAGACAGTTTGGTGTGCGCTGTGGACACTGGGTCGTGCGGGGAGGGGGGGGGGGTTGGGCAGCATGTAACACAGGAGAAGTGGCAGCGGAGTGTCATGCAGGCAGTGATTGTGCTTTGTTGGAGGTAGTGTGGTGCTTAGCTAAGGTATGCATTGCTAATGAGGGCTTTTCAGAAGTAAAAATTGTTGGGAGGGGGGGGCCCACTCTTGCCGCTATTGTGGCTTAATAGTGGGACCTGTGAACTTGAGATGCAGCCCAACATGTAGCCCCTCGCCTGCCCTATCCGTTGCTGTGTCGTTCCCATCACTTTCTTGAATTGCCCAGATTTTCACAAATGGAAACCTTAGCGAGCATCGGCGATATACAAAAATGCTCGAGTCGCCCATTGACTTCAATGGGGTTCGTTACTCGAAACGAACCCTCGAGCATCGCGATAATTTCGTCCCGAGTAACGAGCACCCGAGCATTTTGGTGCTCGCTCATCTCTAATGTTCACCATTTTGCATAGTTCTCTGCGTTACCCGGGAAAAACCACGTGGAGGTAACCATGCGAAGTGAGAGAATTAGATTATGTACATAAAATTTGGACACTAATTCTTTTGCGCTTAGAATTGAATAATCGAGTCGGGACCTATGAACTTTTCATATTCATGACATAATCAATGCTTGTGCCAAATTTCATGTTTCTATGACATTGGGAAGTGACATTTAGATTATGTACGTAAAATTTGGACGCTAATTCTTTTGCGCATAGAATTGAATAATGGAGTTGGGACCAATTAGCTTTTACTATTTATGACATAATCAATGCTCGTGCCAAATTTCCTGTTTCTATGACACCGAAAAGTGAGAAAATGACATTCCGCACGTAAAATTTGGACGCTAATTCTTTTGCGCATAGAATTGAATAATCGAGTTGGGACCCATTAGCATTTCCTATTTATGACATAATCAATGCTCGTGCCAAATTTCCTGTTGCTATGACACCGGAAAGTGAAAAAATTACATTCCGCACGTAAAATTTCGACGCCAATTCTTTTGCGCTAGAATTGAATAATCGAGTTGGGACCTATGAACTTTTCCTATTTATGACATAATAAATGCTCATGCCAAATTTCACATTTCTATGACACCAGAAAGTGAAGAAATTACATTCCGCACGTAAAATTTGGCACTAATTCTTTTGTGCATAGAATTGAATAATCGAGTTGGGACCCATTAGCTTTTCCTATTTATGACATAATCATTGCTCATACCAAATTTTCCGTTTCTATGACACCGGAAAGTGAAAAAATTACATTCCGCACGTAAAATTTAGACGCCAATTCTTTTGCGCTAGAATTGAATAATCGAGTTGGGACCTATGAACTATTCCTATTTATAACATAATCAATGCTCCTGCCAAATTTCACATTTCTATGACACCGAAAGTGAGAAAATTAGATTCCGTACGTAAAATTTGGACGCTAATTTTTTTGTGCAAAGAATTGAATTTTCAAGTTATGACCCATTAGCGTTTCCTATTTATGACATAATCAATGCTCGTGCCAAATTTCCCGTTTCTATGACATCGGAAAGTGGAAAAAATTACATTCCGCACGTATAATTTCGACACCAATTCTTTTTCACTGGAATTGAATAATCGAGTTGGGACCCATTAGCTTTTCCTATTTATGACATAATCAATGCTCGTGCCAAATTTCCTGTTTCTATGACACCGGAAAGTGAAGAAATTACATTCCGCACGTAAAATTTGGACGCCAATTCTTTTGCGCTAGAATTGAATAATCGAGTTGGGACCCATTAGCTTTTTCTATTTATGACATAATCTATGCTCGTGCCAAATTTCCTGTTTGTATGACACCGGAAAGTGAAAAAATTACATTCCGCACGTAAAATTTGGACGCTAATTCTTTTGCGCGAGAATTGAATAATCGAGTTGGGACCTATGAACTTTTTCTATTTATGACATAATCAATGCTCATGCCAAATTTCACGTTTCTATGACACCGGAAAGTGAGAAAATTAGATTCCGTACGTAAAATTTGGACGCTATTTCTTTTGCGCATAGAGTTGAATAATCGAGTTGGGACCCATTAGCTTTTCCTATTTATGACATAATCCATGCTCCTGCCAAATTTCGAGTTTCTATGACACCGGGAAGTGAGAGAATTAGATTCCGTACGAAAAATTTGGACGCTAATTCTTTTGCGCATAGAATTGAAAAATCGAGTTGGGACCTATTACCTTTTCCTATTCATGACATATTCAATGCGCGTGCCAAATTTTAACTTCTATGATATTGGGAAGTGAGAGATTTAGATTATGTACGTTAAATTTTGATGCCAATTCTTTTGCGCTAGAATTGAATAATTGAGTTGGGACCCAATTACTTTTCCTATTTTGGAGATAATCTATGCTTGTGCCAAAATTCATGTTTCTACGACATCGGGAAGTTTGAGAACTTTTGGCGAGTCAGTCAGTCAGTGTGTCAGTCAGTGAGTCAGTCAGTCAGTGAGTCAGTGAGGGCTTTCGTCTTTATATATATAGATTCAATGTTTGAGTCAAATTTCAAGTTTCTATAACATCGGGAAGTGAGAGATTTAGATTTCGTACATAAAATTTGGACGCTAATTCTTTTGCACTTAGAATTGAATAATAGAGTTGGGACCCATTAACTTTTCCTATTTATGACATAATCAATGCTCATGGCAAATTTCAAGTTTCTATGACATCGGGAAGTGAGAGATTTAGATTCCGTACTTAACATTTGGACGCTAACTCTTTTGCGCTTAGAATTGAATAATCGAGTTGGGACCCATTAACTTTTCCTACTTATGACAATCAATGTTTGAGCCAAATTTCAAGTTTCTATGACACCGGGAAGTGAGAGAATTAGATTCCGTATGTAAAATTTGGAAGCTTATTCTTTTGTGCTTAGAATTGAATAATCGAGTTGGGACCTATGAACTTTTCCTACTTATGACATAATCAATGTGTTACTATGCAAGGTGGCGCAGGGTCCCGCGGTCAGTGCGCACCACCCCGGCGTCGGCTCCGGCTTCCTGGAGCCCTGACGTCGGAGCTCTCCCGGCGACGTTAAGCGGCTGGTGTGCGGCGGCGTGGGCGTGTCCACCCGTAGGGCGCCGCCCGCACTCCTCCACCTCTCTTGTGCAGTAGTGGGGGAGCTGGCCCCTCCCACTCTCCGCCCCGGGCGGAGTCCTTTGTTTATAAGGCTGGCAGTGACCTGAGCTCGCTGCCAGATATTGGTTCTGCTTGCATCCAGTCAGCCTGTCTCAGTCAGTGCTAGTCGCTAGTCAGTCTTCTTCTACTTTGCCTTTCAGCTTCCATCTCCAGCCTTGCTTTGCCTTGTAAGTCCTGTAGGTCTTTTTCATCTGCCTCTCTGTCGGCACTCTGTCCCCCCATCAGTTAGTTTCTTCTTGTCAGTCGCCAGTACCCTAGCCAGTGCAGGGACCGCAGTCCAGTTGTCTGCCTGGGGTTAGCCAGGGCCGAGGCAAGTAGGCAGGGACAGTGGGGTGCCGGAAGGTTAGGGCACCCCACCTGGCGCTCGGGAGGGGGAGGTCAGAGTGCCGTAACACAATGCCCGTGCCAAATTTCAAGTTTCTATGACACCGGTAAGTGAGAGAATTAGATTACGTATGTAAAATTTGGACGCTAATTCTTTTGCGCTTAGAATTGAATAATCGAGTTGGGACCCATTAACTTTTCCTATTTATGACATTGTCAATACCCGTGCCAAACTGCAAGTTTCTATGACATTGGGAAGTGAGAGATTTAGATTCCGTACGTAAAATTTGGACGCTATTCTGTTGCGCTTAAAATTGAATAATCAAGTTGGGACCCATTAACTTTTCCTTTTTATGACATAATCAATGTTTGAGACAGTTTCCATGACATCGGAAAGTGATAGAATTAGATTACATACGTAAAATTTGGACGCTAATTCATTTGCGCTTAGAATTAAATAATCGAGTTGGGACCCAATAACATTTCCTATTTATGACATAATCAATGCTCATGCCAAATTTCAAGTTTCTATGATATCGGGAAGTGACAGAATTAGATTCCATACGTAAAATTTGGACGCTAATTCTTTTGCACTTACAATTGAATAATCGAGTTGGGACCCATGAACTTTCCCTACTTATGACATTGTCAATGCCCGTGCCAAATTTCAAGTTTCTATGACACCGGGAAGTGAGAAAATTAGATTCCATACGTAAAATTTGGACGCTAATTCTTTTGCACTTAGAAATGAATAATCGAGTTGGGACCCATTAACTTTTCCTATTAATGACATAATCAATGCTTGTGCCAAATTTCAAGTTTCTATGACATCAGGAAGTGACAGATTTAGATTCTGTACGTAAAATTTAGACGCTAATTCTTTTGCGCTTAGAAATGAATAATCGAGTTGGGACCCATTAACCTTTCCTACTTATGACATAATCAATGTGAGTGCCAAATTTCAAGTTTCTATGACATCGGGAAGTGAGAGATTTAGATTCCGTACTTAACATTTGGACGCTAACTCTTTTGCGCTTAGAATTGAATAATCGAGTTGGGATCCATTAACGTTTCCTACTTATGACATAATCAATGTTTGAGCCAAATTTCAAGTTTCTATGACATCGGGAAGTGAGAGATTTACATTCCGTATATAAAGTTTGGACCCTTATTCTTTTGCGCTTAGAATTGAAAATCGAGTTGGGACCTATGAACTTTTCCTACTTATGACATAATCAATGCCCGTGCCAAATTTCTAGTTTCTATGACATCGGGAAGTGACAGAATTAGATTCCGAACATAAAATTTGGACGCTAATTCTTTTGCACTTAGAATTGAATAATCGACTTGGGACCCATTACCTTTTCTATTTATGACATAATCAATGTTTGAGCCAAATTTCAAGTTTCTATGACACCAGTAAGTGAGAGAATTAGATTACGTACGTAAAATTTGGACGCTAATTCTTTTGCACTTAGAATTGAATAATTGAGTTGGGACCCATGAACATTTCCTATTTATGACATTGTCAATGCCCGTGCCAAATTGCAAGTTTCTATGACATCGGAAAGTGAGAGAATTAGGTTCCGTACGTAAAATTTGGACGATAATTCTTTGGCGCTTAGAAATGAAAAATCGAGTTGGGACCCATTAACTTTTCCTATTTACGACATAATCAATATTTGAGCCAAATTTCAAGTTTCTATGACACCGGAAAGTGAAGAAATTACATTCCGCATGTAAAATTTGGACGCTAATTCTTTTGCGCTAGAATTGAATAATTGAGTTGGGACCCAATTACTTTTCCTATTTTGGAGATAATCTATGCTTGTGCCAAAATTCATGTTTCTACGGCATCGGGAAGTTGGAGAACTTTTGGCGAGTCAGTCAGTCAGTCAGTCAGTGAGTCAGTGAGGGCTTTCGTCTTTATATATATAGATTCAATGACACCGGGAAGTGAGAGAATTATATTCCGTATCTAAAATTTGGATGCTAATTCTTTTGCGCATGGAATTGAATCATTGAGTTGGGACCCATGAAATTTTCCTATTTATGACATTGTCAATACCCGTGCCAAATTGCAAGTTTCTATGACATTGGGAAGTGAGAGATTTAGATTCCGTACGTAAAATTTGGACGCTATTCTTTTGCGCTTAAAATTGAATAATCGAGTTGGGACCTATGAACTTTTCCTATTTATGACATAATCAATGCTCGTGCCAAATTTCACGTTCCTATGACACCGGAAAGTGAGAAATAAAGATTCCGTACGTAAAATTTGGACACTAATTCTTTTGCGCATAGAATTAAATAATCGAGTTGGGACCCATTAGATTTTCCTATTTATGACATAATCCATGCTCCTGCCAAATTTCGAGTTTCTATGACACCGGGAAGTGAGAGAATTAGATTCCGTACGTAAAATTTGGACGCTAATTCTTTTGCGCAGAGAATTGAAAAATCGAGTTGGGACCTATTAACTTTTCCTATTCATGACATATTCAATGCACGTGCCAAATTTTAAGTTTCTATGACATTGGGAAGTGAGAGATTTAGATTATGTACGTTAAATTTTGACGCCAATTCTTTTGCGCTAGAATTGAATAATTGAGTTGGGACCCAATTACTTTTCCTATTTTGGAGATAATCTATGCTTGTGCCAAAATTCATGTTTCTACAGCATCGGGAAGTTGGAGAACTTTTGGCGAGTCAGTCAGTCAGTGTGTCAGTCAGTGAGTCAGTGAGATCTTTCGTCTTTATATATATAGATTCAATGACACCGGGAAGTGAGAGAATTATATTCCGTATCTAAAATTTGGATGCTAATTCTTTTGCGCATGGAATTGAATCATCGAGATGGGACCCATGAAATTTTCCTATTTATGACATTGTCAATACCCGTGCCAAATTGCAAGTTTCTATGACATTGGGAAGTGAGAGATTTAGATTCCGTACGTAAAATTTGGACGCTATTCTTTTGCGCTTAAAATTGAATAATCGAGTTGGGACCCATTAACTTTTCCTATTTATGATATAATCAATGCCCGTCCGAAATTTCAAGTTTCTATGACATCGGGAAGTGAGAGAATTAGATTCCGTATGTAAAATTTGGACGCTATTCCTTTGCGCTTAGAATTGAATAATCGAGTTGGGACTAGAGATGAGCGAACGTGTTCTTCCGAGCTTGATATTCGTGCGAATATTAGGGTGTTCGGGATGTTCGTTATTCGTAACGAACACCATGCGATGTTCTGGTTATTTTCACTTCCTTCCCTGAGACGTTAGCGCGCTTTTCTGGCCAATTGAAAGACAGGGAAGGCATTACAACTTCCCCCTGTGACGTTCAAGCCCTATACCACCCCCCTGCTGTGAGTGGCTGGGAAGATCAGGTGTCACCCGAACATAAAAGTCGGCCCCTCCCGCGGTTCGCCTCAGATGCGGTGTGAGTTAGATGAGGGACAGTGCTGTTTGTACCGGAGCTGCTGTAGGGAAAGAATTGGTAGTTAGTGTAGGCTTCAAGACCCCCCAAAGGTCCTTATTAGGGCCACTGATAGCTGTGTGTTGGCTGCTGTTAGCAGTGGCAAATTTTGTTTTCTCAAAATCGCCTCTGCAGACCGTTGCACCTGGCATTAGGGACAGAAGTGCTGCATAGGCAGGGAGAGTGTTAGGAGTGAGTGTAGCCTTCAAGAACCTCAACGGTCCTTTCTAGGGCCATATTTATCCGTGTGCAGTACTGTCCAGGCTGCTGTTAGCTGTGCTGCATTTTTTTTTTGCTTCTCAAAATCGCCTCTGCAGACCATTGCACCCTCCATTGATACTGCAGGGAAAGAATTGTATAGGCAGGGCGACAACACAGTTGTTATTCATTGAATATACGCAGTGCTGCCTTTTGGTGCCAAAAAACTGAAAACAAATCTATTTGTCCAGCCTCTGTCCGTCCTAAGGGCGGTGGACACGTGTGAGCTGCGTGAACAACATTGCTAAATCAGACGCACCCAGCTACGCTTTACTGCTGGCTTCGCCATTTGCTTTCCTTAATTGGGAAAAAAATACCTGCTCTCCAAGAGTTATAATAACTCTGCTACCCTCACGTTCTGTGACACATAAGCAGGGACACAGCACAGTTATTAAACTTCTCATGTTCATTGAATATACGCAGTGCTGCCTTTTGGTGGAAAAAAACTGAAAACAAATCTATTTGTCCAGCCTCTGTCCGTCCTAAGGGCGGTGGACACGTGTGAGCTGCGTGAACAACATTGCTAAATCAGACGCACCCAGCTACGCTTTACTGCTGGCTTCGCCATTTGCTTTCCTTAATTGGGAAAAAAATACCTGCTCTCCAAGAGTTATAATAACTCTGCTACCCTCACGTTCTGTGACACATAAGCAGGGACACAGCACAGTTATTAAACTTCTCATGTTCATTGAATATACGCAGTGCTGCCTTTTGGTGGAAAAAAACTGAAAACAAATCTATTTGTCCAGCCTCTGTCCGTCCTAAGGGCGGTGGACACGTGTGAGCTGCGTGAACAACATTGCTAAATCAGACGCACCCAGTTACGCTTTACTGCTGGCTTCGCCATTTGCTTTCCTTAATTGGGAAAAAAATACCTGCTCTCCAAGAGTTATAATAACTCTGCTACCCTCACGTTCTGTGACACATAAGCAGGGACACAGCACAGTTATTAAACTTCTCATGTTCATTGAATATATGCAGTGCTGCCTTTTGGTGGAAAAAAACTGAAAACAAATCTATTTGTCCAGCCTCTGTCCGTCCTAAGGGCGGTGGACACGTGTGAGCTGCGTGAACAACATTGCTAAATCAGACGCACCCAGTTACGCTTTACTGCTGGCTTCGCCATTTGCTTTCCTTAATTGGGAAAAAAATACCTGCTCTCCAAGAGTTATAATAACTCTGCTACCCTCACGTTCTGTGACACATAAGCAGGGACACAGCACAGTTATTAAACTTCTCATGTTCATTGAATATACGCAGTGCTGCCTTTTGGTGGAAAAAAACTGAAAACAAATCTATTTGTCCAGCCTCTGTCCGTCCTAACGGCGGTGGACACGTGTGAGCTGCGTGAACAACATTGCTAAATCAGACGCACCCAGCTACGCTTTACTGCTGGCTTCGCCATTTGCTTTCCTTAATTGGGAAAAAAATACCTGCTCTCCAAGAGTTATAATAACTCTGCTACCCTCACGTTCTGTGACACATTAGCAGGGACACAGCACAGTTATTAAACTTAGATAATTCATTCACTAGAGGCAGTGGGGCCTTTCGTTTTCCAAAAAGGGCAAAAATTATATTTGGCCTGCAGTCTTGCGCCAATTTATTTCCTGCCTGTGAAATCAAATCACTGGTAATACAGCATGCTGAGGGGTAGGGGTAGGCCTAGAGGACGTGGACGAGGACGCGGAGGGCCAAGTCAGGGTGTGGGCACAGCCCGAGCTCCTGATCCCGGTGTGTCGCAGCCGACTGCTGCGCGATTAGGAGAGAGGCACGTTTCTGGCGTCCCCACATTCATCGCCCAATTAATGGGTCCACGCGGGAGACGGTTATTAGAAAATGAGCAGTGTGAGCAGGTCCTGTCCTGGATGGCAGAAAGTGCTTCGAGCAACCTATCGTCTACCCGCAGTTCTGCGCCGTCCACTGCTGCCAATCCGAATCCTCTGTCTGCTGCTCCTCCTTCCTCCCAGCCTCCTCACTCCACTACAATAACACCTGCTCAGGAGCGGGAACACTCCCAGGAACTGTTCTCGGGCCCCTGCTTAGATTGGGCAGCAGCGGTTCCTCTCCCACCAGAGGAGTTTATCGTCACTGATGCCCAACCATTCGAAAGTTCCCGGAGTCCGGGGGAAGAGGCTGGGGACTTCCGCCAACTGTCTCAACAACTTTCTGTGGGTGAGGAGGACGATGACGATCAGACACAGTTGTCTTGCAGTGAGGTAGTAGTAAGGGCAGTAAGTCCGAGGGAGCAGCGCACAGAGGATTCGGAGGAAGAGCAGCAGGACGATGAGGTGACTGACCCCACCTGGTGTGCAACGCTTACTCAGGAGGACAGGTCTTCAGAGGGGGAGTCAAGGGCATCAGCAGGGCAGGTTGCAAGAGGCAGTGCGGTGGCCAGGGGTAGAGGCAGGGCCAGACCGAATAATCCACCAAGTGTTTCCCAAAGCGCCCCCTCGCGCCATGCCACCCTGCAGAGGCCGAGGTGCTCAAAGGTCTGGCAGTTTTTCACTGAGAGTGCAGACGACCGACGAACAGTGGTGTGCAACCTTTGTCGCGCCAAGATCAGCCGGGGAGCCACCACCACCAGCATGCGCAGACATATGATTGCCAAGCACCCCACAAGGTGGGACGAAGGCCGTTCACCGCCTCTGGTTTGCACCGCTGCCTCTCCCCCTGTGCCCCAACCTGCCACTGAGATCCAACCCCCCTCTCAGGACACAGGCACTACCGTCTCCTGGCCTGCACCCACACCCTCATCTCCGCTGTCCTCGGCCCCATCCAGCAGTGTAGTTCAGCGCACCGTTCAGCCGTCGCTTGCGCAAGTGTTCGAGCGCAAGCGCAAGTACGCCGCCACGCACCCGCACGCTCAAACGTTAACCGTCCGCATAGCAAAATTCATCAGCCTTGAGATGCTGCCGTATAGGGTTGTGGAAACTGAGTCTTTCAAAAGTATCATGGAGGCGGCGGCCCCGCGCTACTCAGTTCCCAGTCGCCACTACTTTTCCCGATGTGCCGTCCCAGCCCTGCACGACCACGTCTCCCGCAACATTGTGCGCGCCCTCACCAACGCGGTTACTGCCACGGTCCACTTAACTACGGACACGTGGACAAGCACAGGCGGGCAGGGCCACTACATCTCCCTGACGGCACATTGGGTGAATTTAGTGGAGGCTGGGACAGAGTCAGAGCCTGGGACCGCTCACGTCCTACCCACCCCCAGAATTGCGGGCCCCAGCTCGGTGCTGGTATCTGCGGAGGTGTATGCTTCCTCCACTAAAGCACCCTCCTCCTCCTCCTCCTCTGTCTCGCAATGAAGATGTGTTAGCAGCAGCATGTCGCCAGCAGTCGGTGTCGCGCGGTGTGGCAGCACAGCGGTGGGCAAGCGTCAGCAGGCCGTGCTGAAACTACTCAGCTTAGGCGATAAGAGGCACACGGCCCACGAACTGCTGCAGGGTCTGACAGAGCAGACCGACCGCTGGCTTGCGCCGCTGAGCCTCCAACCGGGCATGGTCGTGTGTGACAACGGGCGTAACCTGGTGGCGGCTCTGCAGCTCGGCAGCCTCACGCACGTGCCATGCCTGGCCCACGTCTTTAATTTGGTGGTTCAGCGCTTTCTGAAAAGCTACCCACGCTTGTCAGACCTGCTCGTAAAGGCGCGCCGGCTCTGCGCACATTTCCGCAAGTCCCACACGGACGCTGCCACCCTGCGCACCCTGCAACATCACTTTAAGCTGCCAGTGCACCGACTGCTGTGCGACGTGCCCACACGGTGGAACTCTACGCTCCACATGTTGGCCAGGCTCTATGAACAACGTAGAGCTATAGTCGAATACCAACTCCAACATGGGCGGCGCAGTGGGAGTCAGCCTCCTCAATTCCTTTCAGAAGAGTGGGCCTGGTTGGCAGACATCTGCCATGTCCTTGGTAATTTTGAGGAGTCTACCCAGGTGGTGAGCGGCGATGCTACAATCATTAGCGTCACCATTCCTCTGCTATGCATCTTGAGAAATTCCCTGCAAACCATAAAGGCAGCTGCTTTGCGCTCAGAAACGGGGGCGGGGGAAGACAGTATGCCGCTGGATAGTCAGGGCACCCTCCTGTCTATTTCTCAGCGCGTACAGGAGGAGGAGGAGGAGCATGAGGAGGATGAGGAGGAGGGGGAAGAGACAGCTTGGCCCGCTGCTGACGGTACACCGGCTGATTGCCTGTCATCCTTTCAGCGTGTATGGCCTGAGGAGGAGGAGGAGGAGGATCCTGATAGTGATCTTCCTAGTGAAGACAGCCATGTGTTGCGTACAGGTACCCTGGCACACATGGCTGACTTCATGTTAGGATGCCTTTCTCGTGACCCTCGCGTTGCACGCATTCTGGCCACGACGGATTACTGGGTGTACACACTGCTCGATCCACGGTATAAGGAGAACCTGCCCACTCTGATTCCCGAAGAGGAAAGGGGTTCGAGAGTGTTGCTATACCACAGGACCCTTGCGGACAAGCTGATGGTAAAATTCCCAGCCGACAGCGCTAGTGGCAGAAGGCGCAGTACCGAGGGCAAGGTAGCAGGGGATGTGCGTAGATCGAGCAGCATGTACATCCCAGGCAGTGCAACAGTCTTTAAGGGCCTGGCCAGCTTTATGGCTCCCCACCAAGACTGTGTCACCGCTCCCCAGTCACGGCTGAGTCGGCGGGAGCACTGTAAAAGGATGGTGAGGGAGTACGTAGCGGATCGCACGACCATCCTTGGTGACGCCTCTGCCCCCTACAACTACTGGGTGTCGAAGCTGGACATGTGGCCTGAACTAGCGCTGTATGCCCTGGAGGTGCTTGCTTGTCCTGCGGCTAGCGTCTTGTCGGAGAGGGTGTTTAGTGCGGCTGGGGGAATCATCACAGATAAGCGTAGCCGCTTGTCAACCGACAGTGCCGACAGGCTAACACTCATCAAGATGAACAAAGGCTGGATTTCCCCAGACTTCTGTTCTCCACCAGCGGACAGCAGCGATACGTAAGCAATACGTAGGCTGCACCCGCGGATGGAAGCTACGTTCTCTCTCACCATCCAAAACGGGGACATTTCTGCTTCATCAATCTGTGTCTAATATTCCTCCTCCTCCTCCTCCTGCTCCTCCTCCTGAAACCTCACGTAATCACGCTGAACGGGCAATTTTTCTTAGGGCCACAAGGCTCACTCAAATAATTTTTCAGAACAATTTTTATAAGTTTCAATGCGCTTAAAAGCATTGGAACTTTAACTTGAACCAATTTTTCGTTACACTGGGCTGCCTCCAGGCCTAGTTACCACTTAAGCCACATTAACCAAAGCGATTAATGGGTTTCACCTGCCCTCTTGGCTGGCCATGGCCAATTTTTGGGATGTACATTAGTACTGTTGATACAGCAATTTTTGTGGGCCCTCGCCTACAGTGTAATCAAATTAATTTTTAGCCCACCTGCATTACAGCTGACGTTACCTCAGCTGTGTTGGGCAATGCAATGGGATATTTTTATGTACCGCCGGTGGGTTCCAGGGAGCCACCCATGCTGTAGGTGCACACTGAGTTTTTAATACATCTGTACACTTCTAAAGAACCCGTCTGACTGGGGCATGCAGTGTGGGCCGAAGCCCACCTGTATTACGCACAACATTACTACCTCAGCTGTGTTGGGCAATGCAATGGGATATTTCTATGTACCGCCGGTGGCTTCCTGGCACCCACCCAGGCAGTGGGTCCACAGGGAGTTTAACCTACATGTGTTCACTTGTAAAGAACCCCAGTCTGACTGGGGCATGCAGTGTGGGCCGAAACCCACCTGCATTAACCCTTTCCATTCCACTGTGTGACCTGTGAAGACATTAGGGTTTAAGGCTGTACAGCTCCGTTGTTGGTAGACGTCCGTCGGGGTTCTCTTACTGTATATTGCCAGCCTCTCTGCTGTCGGAGCCTATCCTACGTGTCAGCTCATGCAGTACTGGCTTTAGCCAGCATATAGCGCCGTTGTATAACAGCAGAAAAAGAGTAAGCCCCCTAGGAAAACCATATACAAATTGGATTGGAAATGGTTAAGCACAACATTACTACCTCAGCTGTGTTGGGCAATGCAATGGGATATTTCTATGTACCGCCGGTGGCTTCCTGGCACCCACCCATGCTGTAGGTGCACACGGAGTTTTTACTACATCTGTACACTTATAAAGAACCCCAGTCAGACTGGGGCATGCAGTGTGGGCCGAAGCCCACCTGCATAAGGCCGCCTGCAGACGAGCGGGTCGGATCCGGCAGCGAGAAATCTCGCCGCGCGATCCGACCCCAGAGCCTGCAGGGGCGAGCGCGTACTCACCCGCGCCTGGCGGCCCCGGCTCTTTGATGTGCCGGCTGCCGCGCAGCCGGCGCATGCGCAGACCGGAGCCGGCGGCCAGGTGAGTGCGTGCTCCGCACAAAATTAGAACATGCCGCGGTTTGTTTGCCGCGCGAGATTTCGCGCGGCCAAACCGCGGCCGTCTGCATAGGAGTGCGTATTGTAATGCACTCCTATGCAGACTTTCAGCGGCGGAAATCCCGCGGGAAATCCCGCGGCGGGATTTCCGCTCGTCTGCAGGCGGCCTTAAGCACGACATTACTACCTCAGCTGTGTTGGGCAATGCAATGGGATATTTCTGTGTACCGCCGGTGGGTTCCAGGGAGCCACCCATGCTGTGGGTCGACAGGGACTTCACAATAGGGAGTTGTACCTGCCTGTGTCTATGAATTAAAAAGCCCGGTCTGACTGGGGCATGCAGACACCTTGACAGAATGAATAGTGTGTGGCACATAGGTTCCCCATTGCTATGCCCACGTGTGCAGCTCCTGATGGCGGTGGCACAGGATTCTATTTCTCATTGCTTCTGTACAGCATTGTGGGCTATCGCTCCGCCACTTTTAAAGAGGGTCGCTGCCTAGCCGTGCCAACCTCTGCAGTGTGTGCCTGCGGTCCCTCGTCATGGCAGACACAATTCTAAATAGACATGAGCGTGGTGTGGCATGAGGGCAGCTGAAGGCTGCGCAGGGACACTTTGGTGTGCGCTGTGGGGGGGGGGGAGGGGGGGCGGTTGGGCAGCATGTAACCCAGGAGAAGTGTCAGTGGAGTGTCATGCAGGCAGTGATTGTGCTTTGTTGGAGGTAGTGTGGTGCTTAGCAAAGGTATGCCATGCTAATGAGGGCTTTTCAGAAGTAAAAGTTGTTGGGAGGGGGGGGGGCCCACTCTTGCCGGTATTGTGGCTTAATAGTGGGACCTGGGAACTTGAGATGCAGCCCAACATGTAGCCCCTCGCCTGCCCTATCCGTTTCTGTGTCGTTCCCATCACTTTGTTGAATTGCCCAGATTTTCACACATGAAAACCTTAGCGAGCATCGGCGAAATACAAAAATGCTCTGGTCGCCCATTGACTTCAATGGGGTTCGTTGTTTGAAACGAACCCTCGAGCATCCCGGGAAGTTCGTTCCAAATAACGAACACCCGAACATTTTGGTGTTCGCTCATCTCTAGTTGGGACCCATTAACTTTTCCTTTTTATGGCACAATCAATGTTTGAGCCAAATTTCAAGTTTCCCTGACATCAGAAAGTGATAGAATTTGATTACATACGTAAAATTTGGGCGCTAATTCATTTGCGCTTAGAATTAAATAATCGAGTTGGGACCCAATAACATTTCCTATTTATGACATAATCAATGCTCATGCCAAAATTCAAGTTTCTATGACATCGGGAAGTGACAGAATTAGATTCCGTACATAAAACTTAGATGCTAATTATTTTGCGCTCAGAATTGAATAATTGAGTTGGGACCCATGAACTTTTCCTATTTATGACATTGTCAATGCCCGTGCCAAATTTCAAGTTTCTATGACACCGGGAAGTGAGAGAATTAGATTCCATACGTAAAATTTGGACGCTAATTCTTTTGCACTTAGAATTGAATAATCGAGTTGGGACCCATTAACTTTTCCTATTTATGACATAATCAATGTGAGTGACAAATTTCAAGTTTCTATGACATCGGGAAGTGAGAGATTTAGATTCCATATATAAAATTTGGACACTAATTCTTTTGCACTTAGAATTGAATAATAGAGTTGGGACCTAATAACTTTTTCTATTTATGACATAATCAATGCTCATGGCAAATTTCAAGTTTCTATGACATCGGGAAGTGAGAGATTTAGATTCCATATATAAAATTTGGACCCTTATTCTTTTGCGCTTAGAATTGAATAATTGAGTTGGGACCTATGAACTTTTCCTACTTATGACATAATCAATGCCCGTGCCAAATTTCTAGTTTCTATGACATCGGGAAGTGACAGAATTAGATTCCGAACATAAAATTTGGACGCTAATTCTTTTGCGCTTAGAATTGAATAATCGAGTTGGGAACCATAAACTTCTCTATTTATGACATTGTCAATGCCCGTGCCAAATTGCAAGTTTCTATGACATCGGAAAGTAAGAGAATTAGGTTCCGTACGTAAAATTTGGACGCTAATTCTTTTGCGCTTAGAATTGAATAATCGAGTTGGGATCCATTAACTTTTCCTATTTATGACATAATCAATGTTTGAGCCAATTTTCAAGTTTCTATGACACCGGGAAGTGACAGAATTAGATTCCGTACATAAAATTTGGACGCTAACTCTTTTGTGGTTAGAATTGAATAATCAAGTTGGGACCCATGAACTTTTCCTACATATGACATAATCAATGCCCGTGCCAAATTTCAAGGTTCTATTACATCGGGAAGTGAGAGAATTAGATTACGTACGTGAAATTTGGACGCTAAATTGTTTGCGCTTAGAACTGAATAATTGAGTTGGGACCCAATAACTTTTCCTATTTATGACATAATAATCAATGCTCGTACCAAATTTCAAGTGAGAGAATTAGATTACGTATGTAAAATTTGGACGCTAATTCTTTTGCGCTTAGAATTGAATAATTGAGTTAGGACCGATTAACTTTTCCTATTTATGACATAATCAATGTTTTTGCCAAATTTCAAGGTTCTAGGACTTTGGGAAGTGAGAGAATTAGATCAGTACGTAAAATTTTGACGCTAATTATTTTGCGCTTGAATTGAATAATCGAGTTGGGACACCTTTACTTTTCCTATTTTGGAGATAATCTATGCTTGTGCCAAAATTCATGTTTGATTACAAATCATCAGTCAAACAATTATCACATGTATTGAGCATATAACAAAATGTTGATTTTGAAGAGGGATTTACTTAACCCCTTGAGTGGCACGCCCGGAAATTTTCCGGGACGAGCTCCACTGCTCATAGCAACATAGCCCGGAAGATTTCCGGGCTATGTATCACTATGGGAGCTGCAGAGCACAATGCTACAAGCTGTGACATTGTGCTCTGCCTGCACAGACCCAGAGAGAACAAAGCAAGGGCTTTGAAAAAACAGCAGAAGATATTGCCGACATGTCGGCAACCTCCTGCTTTGTTTACAGGTTGCCATAGAGACCATCGGCTTGTCAGAAGCAAGCCGATGGTCTCTGTGGCAGGGAGAGCTGGTTGTTAGCTGTCAGAGGACAGCTAGGTACCTGCTCTTACAGCAGAGATCAGAGAAAACCTCCGATCTCTGCTGTGTTAACCCTTTACATGCTGCAGTCTATGTGACTGCAGCATGTAAAGGGCTGTCACTGCAGCATGTAAAGGGCTGTCACCATCGGACCCCTGGAATGTGATCAGGGGTCCTAATGGGTCCCTGTGGAAGTCCCCTAAAGGGACAAAAAAAAAAAATTAAAAAAAAATTAAAAAAAAAAAAAAGTAAAAAAATTATTAAAAAAAATTAAAAAAACACTTGTCTCCCTTTACTTTGTAAAAAATCAAAAATACAATCACACATGTGGTATCCGTGTGCGTCGTAATGACCCAGAGAAGGAAGTTAATACATTATTTAACCCCTTAATGACATGTCCCCTTTTTTTCTTTTTTCCCCATTTTTTTTTTTTCTCCCCCCTGTTTAAAAAATCACAACTTGTCCCGCAAAAAACAAGCCCTCATATGGCCATGTCAATGGAAAAATGAAAAAGTTATGGCTCTTGAGACGCAACTGCAAAACTAGTTGAAATTCAATGATTAGACCATTTTAAAAAACCTGCCCTGGTGGGCACGACAGGGTGGTAGGAAACCTGCCACTCAAGGGGTTAAAGGGGTTGTCTCGCGAAATCAAGTGGGGTTATACACTTCTGTATGGCCATATTAATGCACTTTGTAATATACATCGTGCATTAAATATGAGCCATACAGAAGTTATTCACTTACCTGCTCCGTTGCTAGCGTCCCCGTCGCCATGGTTCCGTCTAATTTCGGTGTCTTCTTGCCTTTTTAGATGCGCTTGCGCAGATGGGTCTACTCCCTTCGGCAGCATCGGCATTTTGGCTCCGCCCCCTTGTACACGTCATCGCGTAGCTCCGCCCCCGTCACGTGCCGATTCCAGCCAATCAGGAGGCTGGAACCGGCACACGTCATGGGGCTGAGCTACGCAATGACGCGTACAAGGGGGCGGAGCCAAAATGCCGATGCTGCCGAGCGGAGTCGAAGGGAGAAGACCCATCTGCGCAAGCGCGTCTAAAAAGGCAAGAAGACACCGAAATTAGACGGAACCATGGCGACGGGGACGCTAGCAACGGAGCAGGTAAGTGGATAACTTCTGTATGGCTCATATTTAATGCATGATGTATATTAAAAAGTGCATTAATATGGCCATACAGAAGTGTATAACCCCACTTGATTTCGCGAGACAACCCCTTTAACAGCTCTTTTACGTTACATTATCAAGACCTGGGTTGTACCATTGGATTGGCGCATTGCCAACGAGGTTCCGATTTTCAAAAAGGGGTCCAAAAGAGAGCCTGGAAACTACAGGCCGATAAGTTTCACTTCAATAACTGGAAAAATATTTGTGGGGTTTCTGAGAGATACCATCCTAGAATACCTCAAGTAGAACAACAGAATAACTCCTCACCAGCATGAGTTTATGAGCGGTTGATCATGTCAGACCAATCTGATCAGCTTGCATGATGAAGTCAGTTCTAGGCTGCACCTGCGAGAGTCTATTGATCTCGTATATCTTGATTTCTCTAAAGCATTTGACACCGTGCCACATAATAGGTTGATATATAAAATGAGGCAGCTTAGATTGTGTGAAAACGTGTGTATCTGGGTAAAAAACTGGAGAAAGCAGAAGGTTGTAATAAATGGTTCGTACTCAGATTGGGACACCGTCGCTAATGGGGTGCCACAGGGCTCAGTACTAGGCCCCGTTTTGTTCAATATATTAATCAACGACCTGATAGAGGGACTGCACAGTAAAATATTAATATTTGCAGATGATACAAAACTATATAAGACAATTAATACAACGGAGGACAATGTGCGGCTACAAAATGATCTAGACAAGCTGAGGACTTGCGCAGAAACATGGCAAATAAAGTTCAATGTGCACATGGGCAGGAGAAACGGTTGTCCCCAATATGCACTAAATGGGGTACAGCTTGGGAACAGTGTGATGGAAAAAGAGCTGGGGGTATTAGTGAATTGTAGATTTAACTGGAGCAACCAATGCCAGTCAGCTGCAAAAAAGCTAATAAAGTCTTCGGATGTATTAACCCCTTGAGTGGCGGGTTTCCTACCACCCTGTCGTGCCCACCAGGGCAGGTTTTTTAAAATGGTCTAATCATTGAATTTCAACTAATTTTGCAGTTGCGTCTCAAGAGCCATAACTTTTTCCTTTTCCCATTGACATGGCCATGTGAGGGCTTGTTTTTTGCGGGACAAGTTGTGATTTTTTAAACAGGGGGGAGGAAAAAAAGAAATGGGGAAAAAAGAAAAAAAGGGGCCATGTCATTAAGGGGTTAAATAATGTATTAACTTCCTTCTCTGGGTCATTACGACGCATGGATACCACATGTGTGATTGTATTTTTGATTTTTTTACAAAGTAAAGGGAGACAAGTGTTTTTATTATTTTTTTTTATAATTTTTTAAATTTTAAAAAAAAAATATTTTTTTTTTGTCCCTTTAGGGGACTTCCACAGGGACCCATCGGGACCCCTGATCACATTCCGGGGGTCCGATGGTGACAGCCCTTTACATGCTGCAGTGACAGCCCTTTACATGCTGCAGTCACATAGACTGCAGCATGTAAAGGGTTAACACAGCAGAGATCGGAGGTTTTCTCTGATCTCTGCTGTAAGAGCTGGTACCTAGCTGTCCTCTGACAGCTAACAACCAGCTCTCCCTGCCACAGAGACCATTGGCTTGCTTCTGACAAGCCGATGGTCTCTATGGCAACCTGTAAACAAACCAGGAGATTGCCGACATATCGGCAATATCTTCTGCTGGTTTTTCAAAGCCCTTGCTTTGTTCTCTGTGGGACTGTGCAGGCAGAGCACACTGTCACAGCGTGTGGCATTGTGCTCTGCAGCTCCCATAGTGATACATAGCCCGGAAATCTTCCGGGGTATATCACTATGGGCAGTGGAGCTCGTCCCGGAAATTTTCCGGGCGTGCCACTCAAGGGGTTAAAAGAGGTATAAGGGCGAAGGATAAGAACATTATTCTTCCACTATATCAGGCACTCGACAGGCCCCACATGGAATAATGTGTACATTTCTGGACTAGAGATGAGCGAGCACTAGAGATGAGCGAACGTACTCGGATAGGCACTACTCGTCCGAGTAATGTGCCTTATCCGAGTACTGCTGTGTTCGTGCTGAAAGATTCGGGGCGCTCCGCTGCTGACAGGTGAGTCGCAGCGGGGAGCGGGGCAGAGCGGCCGGGAGAGAAGGAGAGAAAGATCTCCCCTCCGTTCCTCCCCGCTCTCCCCTGCAGCTCCCCGCTCCGCAGCGCGTCCCGAATCTTTCAGCACGAGTACAGCGGTACTCGGATAAGGCACATTACTCGGACGAGTAGTGCCTATCCGAGTACGTTCGCTCATCTCTAGCGAGCACCAAAATGCTCGGGTGCTCGTTACTCGAGTCGAACTTCCCGCGATGCTCGAGGGTTCGTTTCGAGTAACGAACCCCATTGAAGTCAATGGGCGACTCAAGCATTTTTGTATATCGCCGATGCTCGCTAAGGTTTTCATTTGTGAAAACCTGGGAAATTCAAGAAAGTGATGGGAACGACACAGAAACAGATAGGGCAGGTGAGGGTACATGTTGGGCTGCATCTCAAGTTCCCAGGTCCCACTATTAAGCCACAATAGCGGCAAGAGTGCCCCCCCCCCCCCAACAATTTTTACTTCTGAAAAACCCTCATTAGCAAGGCATACCTTAGCTAAGCACCACACTACCTCCAACAAAGCACAATCACTGCCTGCATGACAATCTGCTGCCACTTCTCCTGGGTAACATGCTGCCCAACCGCCCATTTCAGTAATAGTAGCAGTCAAGACAGGCCCCAGTAACAATTCCAAAGCAGCAGTATAGGGGGAGCACAGTATTAGTTCAATTTCAGTAGTAGTTGCAGTCAAGACAGGCCCCAGTAACAATTCCAAAGCAGCAGTATAGGGGGAGCACAGTATTAGTTCCATTTCAGTAGTAATTGCAGTCAAGACAGGCCCCAGTAACAATTCCAAGGCAGCAGTATAGGGGGAGCACAGTATTAGTTCCATTTCAACAATAGTAGCAGTCAAGACAGGCCCCAGTAACAATTCCAAAGCAGCAGTATAGGGGGAGCACAGTATTAGTTCCATTTCAGTAGTAGTTGCAGTCAAGACAGGCCCCAGTAACAATTCCGAAGCAGCAGTATAGGGGGAGCACAGTATTAGTTCCATTTCAGTAGTAGTAGCAGTCAAGACAGGCCACAGTAACATTCCCGTTGCAGCAGTTTAGGAAGATAACAGTCTCTTTCACATTTCAGTAGTTGCAGTATAGACAAGGCCCCAGTTACATTTATGTAGCAAAAGTGTAGGCCAAGCCCACACACCTTGCTGTACCATGAGTGCAGGCGAAGCCCTTAAAAATTACTAGGATTACACTGTAGGCGAGGGCCCAAAAAAATTGGTGTACCAACAGTACTAATGTACCTCAGAAAAATTGCCCATGCCCAACCAAGAGGGCAGGTGAAACCCATTAATCGCTTTGGTTACTGTGGCTTAATTTGTAACTAGGCCTGGAGGCAGCCCAGTTAAAATAAAAATTGGTTCAGGTGCAAGTTTCAACGCTTTAATGAGAATTGAAACGTATAAACATTGTTTACAAAAGTAATATGACTGAGCCTTGTGGACCTAAGAAAAATTGCTCGTTCGGCGTGATTACGTCAGGTTTCAGGAGGAGGAGCAGGAGGAGGAGGATGAATATAATACACAGATTGATGAAGCTAAAAGGTCCCCGTTTTTTATGGTGATAGAGAACGATGCTTCCATCCGCGGGTGCAGCCTACGTATTGTTTAGGTACCGCTGCGGTCCGCTGGTGGAGAAGAGAAGTCTGGGGAAATCCAGGCTTTGTTCATCTTTATGAGCCTGTTGGCACTGTCGGTTGACAGGCGGGTACGCTTATCCGTGATGATTCCCCCAGCTGCACTAAACACCCTCTCTGACAAGACGCTAGCCGCAGGGCAAGCAAGCATCTCCAGGGCATAGAGCGCGAGTTCAGGCCACGTGTCCAGCTTCGACACCCAGTAGTTGTAGGGAGCAGAGGCGTCACGGAGGACGGTCGTGCGATCGGCTACGTACTCCCTCACCATCCTTTTACAGTGCTCCCGCCGACTCAGCCTTGACTGGGGAGCGGTGACACAGTCTTGCTGGGGAGCCATAAAGCTGGCAAAGGCCTTGGAGAGTGTTCCCCTGCCTGCGCTATACATGCTGCTTGATCTCCCCTGTTACCTGGTCCTCGGAACTGCACCTTCTGCCACTAGCGCTGTCGGATGGGAATTTTACCATCAGTTTGTCCGCCAGGGTCCTGTGGTATAGCATCACTCTCGAACTCCTTTCCTCTTCGGCGATGAGAGTGGAAAGGTTCTCCTTATACCGTGGGTCGAGCAGTGTGTACACCCAGTAATCCGTAGTGGCCAGAATGCGTGTAACGCGAGGGTCACGAGAAATGCATCCTAACATGAAGTCAGCCATGTGTGCCAGGGTACCTGTATGCACTCACTAGGAAGATCACTTTCAGGATCCTCCTCCTCCTCTTCAGGCCATACATGCTGAAAGGATGACAGGCAAGCAGCATGGGTACGCTCAGCAGTTGGCCCGGCTGTCTCTTCCCCCTCCTCCTCATACTCCTCCCCCTTCTCCTCCTCCAAAACGCGCTGAGATATAGACATGAGGGTGCTCTGACTATCCAGTGACATACTGTCTTCCCCCGCCTCCGTTTCCAAGTGCAAAGCGTCTGCCTTTATGCTTTGCAGGGAACTTCTCAAGAGGCATAGCAGAGGAATGGTGACGCTAATGATTGCAGCATCGCCGCTCTCCATCTGGGTAGACTCCTCAGGTTTCAAAGGACCGGGCAGATGTCTGTCAACCAGGCCCACTCTTCTGTAAAGAATTGAGGAGGCTGACTCCCACGACGCCACCCATGTTGGAGTTGGTATTCCACTATAGCTCTACGCTGCTCATAGAGCCTGGCCAACATGTGGAGCGTAGAGTTCCACCGCGTGGGTACGTCGCACAGCAGTCGGTGCACTGGCAGATTAAACCGATGTTGCAGGGTGCGCAGGGTGGCAGCGTCCGTGTTGGACTTGCAGAAATGTGCGCTGACCCGGCGCACCTTTCCGAGCAGGTCTGACAAGCGTGGGTAGCCTTTCGGAAAGCGCTGAACCACCAAATTAAAGACGTGGGCCAGGCATGGCACATGCGTGAGGCTGCCGAGATGCAGAGCCACCACCAGGTTATGGCCGTTGTCACACACGACCATGCCCGGTTGGAGGCTCAGTGGCGAAAGCCAGCGGTCAGTCTGCTCTGTCAGACCCTGCAGCAGTTCGTGGACCGTGTGCCTCTTCTCTCCTAAGCTGAGTAGTTTCAGCACGGCCTGCTGACGCTTGGCCACCGCTGAGCTGCCGCGCGACACCGACTGCTGGCGACGTGCTGCTGCTGACACATCTTGATTGCGAGACAGAGGTTGCGTAGGAGGAGGGTGGATTGGTGGAGGAAGCATACACCGTCGTAGATACCAGCACCGAGCTGGGGCCCGCAATTCTGGGGGTGGGTAGGACATGAGCGGTCCCAGGCTCTGACTCGGTCCCAGCCTCCACTAAATTCACCCAATGTGCCGTCAGGGAGATATAGTGGCCCTACCCGCCTGTGCTTGTCCACGTGTCCGTTGTTAAGTGGACCTTGCCAGTAACCGCGTTGGTGAGGGCGCGTACAATGTTGCGGGAGATGTGGTCATGCAGGGCTGGGACGGCACATCGGGAAAAGTAGTGGCGACTGGGAACCGAGTGGCGCGGGGCCGCCGCCGCCATCATGTTTTTGAAAGCCTCCGTTTCCACAAGCCTATACGGCAGCATCTCCAGGCTGATCAATTTGGCTATGTGCACGTTTAACGCTTAAACGTGCGGGTGCGTGGCAGCGTACTTGCACTTGCGCTCAAACAGTTGCGCTAGCGACGGCTGGACGCTGCGCTGAGAGACACTGCTGGATGGGGCCGAGGACAGCGGAGGTGAGCGTGTGGGTGCAGGCCGGGAGACGGTCGTGCCTGTGTCCTGAGAGGGGGGTTGGATCTCAGTGGCAGGTTGGGGCACAGGGGGAGAGGCAGTGGTGCAAACCTGAGGTGGTGAACGGCCTTCGTCCCACCTTGTGGGGTGCTTGGCCATCATATGCCTGCGCATGCTGGTGGTGGTGAGGCTGGTGGTGGTGGCTCCCCGGCTGATCTTGGCGCGACAAACCTTGCACACCACACTTCATCGGTCGTCTGCACTCTCAGTGAAAAACTGCCACACCTTTGAGCACCTCGGCCTCTGCAGGGTGGCATGGCGCGAGGGGGCGCTTTGGTAAGCAGTTTGTGGATTATTCGGTCTGGCCCTTCCTCTACCCCTGGCCACCGCGCTGCCTCTTCCAACCTGCCCTGCTGCTGCACTTGCCTCCCCCTCTGAAGACCTGTCCTCAGTAGGCTTAGCAAACCAGGTGGGGTCAGTCACCTCATCGGCCAGCTGCTCTTCCTCCGAATCCTCTGTGTGCTCCTCCCTCGGACTTACTGAAATTACTACTACCTCACTGATAGACAACTGTGTCTCATCGTCATCGTCCTCCTCACCCACTGAAAGCTCTTGAGACAGTTGCCGGAAGTCCCCAGCCTCATCACTCGGACTCCGGGAACTTTCCAAAGGTTGGGCATCGGTCACGACAAACTCCTCCGGTGGGAGGGGAACCATTGCTGCCCAATCTTGGCAGGGGCCTGAGAACAGTTCCTGGGAGTCTGCCTGCTCCTCAGAATGTGTTATTTTCATGGAGTGAGGAGGCTGGGAGGAAGGAGGAGCAGCAGCCAGAGGATTCAGAGTTGCAGCTGTGGACGGCGTAAAAGAATGGGTGGTCGATAGATTGCTGGATGCACTTTCTGCCATCCACGACAGGACCTGCTCACACTGCTCAGTTTCTAATAAAGGTCTACCGCGTGGACCCATTAATTGTGAAATGAATCTGGGGACCCCAGAAACTTGCCTCTCTCCTAATACCGCAGCAGTCGGCTGCGATACACCTGGACCAGTAGCTTGGCCTGTGCCCACACCCTGACTTGGGCCTCTGCGTCCTTGCCCCCATCCACGTCCTCTAGGCCTACCCCTACCCCTCACCATGGTGTATTACGAGTAGAGCAGAAACAGAACGCTGTAATTAAATGTGCCGCTTATTGGCCTGTGGTTGAAGGCTGACTTCACATACGGAACGCACAGCAGAGCCAAGAAACAATTATGCGCAAGCCTGTAGTCAGACCTAGGTGCGTATGACTGAGCTACTGGAATTCACAGGGCAGAACCAGTCAAGTGGCCAAAGGCCAGAGGTAGGCCTTAAGTATTTTGGTTCAATTTTTTAAAATGGTGAGGTGAAAAACCAGACAGACACCATATGCAGCGTATATATGTATACTCTTTCCCTCTGGCGGGATGACGGCGATCATGTAACGGACACAGCAGAGCCAGGAAACAATTATGCGCAAGGCTGGGTATTAATCAGCGACTACTACCCCCAGCACACACGCCGTAAACTGAAGACGGTCACAGGCAGGCCAAATATAGTATTTTTTTCCACTTTTTGGGAAAAAGCCCACTGCCTCTGATATACCCTGTATTTGGATTCCCCTGTTGGAGGATGACTGTGGTTACTGAAAGCACAGTGCAGCCAGGAAACAATTATGCGCAGGGCTGGGTATTAATCAGCGACTAATACCCCCAGCACACACGCCGTAAACTGAAGACGGTCACAGGCAGGCCAAATATAGTATTTTTTTTCCACTTTTTGGGAAAAAGCCCACTGCCTATATAGCCAGTATACCTCTTTCCCTGTACCACTGTCCCTGCCTCACCAGTACTGCCCCTATACTCTGTAAAATGACTGCAGACTGAGGACGTTATGGTCTGCACGCCCGATATACAAAAAAAAAAAATTGTGCAACACTGCTAAAAGCAGCCTCAACAGTACTGCACATGGTCAGATGTGGCCCTAAGAAGGACCATTGGGGTTCTTGAAGACTAAAATAACACCTAACACTCTCCCTATAGCAGCTACAGCAAGACAGCACTTTCCCTGATCTCTCTCAGTGTGCATCTGTGGCGAGCAGCGGGCGGGGCAGATTTAAATATTCGGGTGTCATCTGATCTCCCCTGCCACTCACTGCAGGGGGGTGGGATAGGGCTGGAATGTCACAGGAGGAAGTTGTAATGCCTTCCCTGTGTTTCTATTGGCCAGAAAAGCGCACAAATTTCTCAGGGAAGGAAATGTAATGGAGTCGAGCACCGCGTGGTGCTCGTCTCGAGTAACGAGCATCTCGAACACTCTAATACTCAAACGAGCATCAAGCTCGGACGAGTACGCTCGCTCATCTCTATTCTGGACACCAGTGCTCAGGAAGGATGTTGCAGTGTTTGAGGGGATTCAAAGAAGGGCAATTAAACTAATAAATGGAATGAGAGGACTGAAATACCCAGAGAGGCTATCTAAAAAATTAGGATTATTCAGGTTGGAAAAAAGACGGCTGAGGGGCGATCAAATACCTATGTATAAATACATGAGGGGACAATATAAGGATCTCTCCCATGATCTGTTTATATCCAGGACTGTGTCGGTAACGAGAGGGCATCCGCTATGTCTAGAAGAAAGTAGGTTTTGTCACTAACACAGAAGGTGGTTCTTTACTGTAAGAACAGTGAGACTGTGGAACTCTCTGCCTGAAGACGTGGTGATGGCAAAATCCTTAGAGGAGTTTAAGAGGTGACTAGATGCCTTTCTCGAGCGGAAGGATATTACAGGACATAGACATTAGGTGACCAGCGGGTTTGTAGCCCTGGGTTTTTACAGTCAGGTAGGAACTATCAAAGGTTGATCCAGAGATTATTCTGGTCATTATGCAGTCGGGAATGAATTTTCCCTCAAATGGGCTAATTGGATTCTGCCTCTTGGGGTTTTTGCCTTCCTTTGGATCAACTAGAGGGTGGAAATAGGCTGAACTAGATGGACATTGTCTTCATTCAGCATAACCCCTTAGTGGCCTGTTTGCGCCTTAATGACCAGACCAAATTTTGGAAATATGACATGTCACTTTGACATAGAATAACTCTGTAAAGGTTTTGCATATCCACGTGATTCTGACATTGTTTTTTCGTCACTTATTGTACGTCATTTAGGTGGTGAAAATAGTCCAATATATTTTGTGTATATTTATTAAAAGCACCAACATTCGGAAAATTTTGAAAAAATTGTAATTTTTTCACATTTTCAACTGCAATATCTCAAATATGTGCAAACATACTGTACAAATTTTTGATAAGATATATATTTCCATGTGTTTACTTTATTCTGGACACACATTGGAAAAACTTCAGTTTTTTTTAACCATTTAAGAGATGTACAAATTTAACATTGATTTTTAATATTTTTAAGGAACATTTTGTTTTTCTACACCAAGCCAAGCTGGCAAATGCTTATAAGTGTCAGAATTAGAGATGAGCGAACACCAAAATGTTCGGGTGTTCGTTATTCGAAACGAACTTCCCGCGATGTTCGAGGGTTCGTTTCGAATAACGAACCCCATTGAAGTCAATGGGCGACCAGAGCATTTTTGTATTTCGCCGATGCTCGCTAAGGTTTTCATGTGTGAAAATCTGGGCAATTCAAGAAAGTGATGGGAATGACACAGAAACGGATAGGGCAGGCGAGGGGCTACATGTTGGGCTGCATCTCAAGTTCCCAGGTCCCACTATTAAGCCACAATACCGGCAAGAGTGCCCCCCCCCCCTCCCAACAACTTTTACTTCTGAAAAGCCCTCATTAGCATGGCATACCTTAGCTAAGCACCACACTACCTCCAACAAAGCACAATCACTGCCTGCATGACACTTGGCTGCCACTTCTCCTGGGTTACATGCTGCCCAACCCCCCCCCCCCCCCGCACGACAGTGTCCACAGCGTACACCAAATTGTTCCTGCCCAGCCTTCAGCTGCCCTCATGCCACGCCACAATCATGTCTATTTATAAGTGCGAACTGAAAAGCCCTCATTAGCATGGCATACCTTAGCTAAGCACCACACTAGCTACAACAAAGCACAATCACTGCCTGGATGACACTCCGCTGCCACTTCTCCTGGGTTACATGCTGCCCAACCGCCCATTTCAGTAATAGTAGCAGTCAAGACAGGCCCCAGTAACAATTCCAAAGCAGCAGTATAGGGGGAGCACAGTATTAGTTCAATTTCAGTAGTAGTTGCAGTCAAGACAGGCCCCAGTAACAATTCCAAAGCAGCAGTATAGGGGGAGCACAGTATTAGTTCCATTTCAGTAGTAGTTGCAGTCAAGACAGGCCCCAGTAACAATTCCGAAGCAGCAGTATAGCGGGAGCGCAGTCTTCGTTCCATGTCAGCAATAGTAGCACTCAAGACAGGCCCCAGTAACAATTCTGAAGCAGCAGTATAGTGGGAGCGCAGTCTTAGTTCCATTTCAGTAGCCTTAGTATAGCCAAGGCCCAAGTTACATTTATGTAGCTAAAGTGTAGGCCAACCCCACACACCTTTCTGTACCATGAGTGCTCCCGCCGACTCAGCCTTGACTGGGGAGCGGTGACACAGTCTTGGTGGGGAGCCATAAAGCTGGCCAGGCCCTTAAAGACTGTTGCACTGCCTGGGATGTACATGCTGCTCGATCTCCACACCTCCCCTGCTACCTTGCCCTTGGTACTGCGCCTTCTGCCACTAGCGCTGTCAGCTGGGAATTTTACCATCAGCTTGTCCGCAAGGGTCCTGTGGTATAGCAACACTCTCGAACCCCTTTCCTCTTCGGGAATGAGAGTGGGCAGGTTCTCCTTATAGCGTGGGTCGAGCAGTGTGTACACCCAGTAATCCGTTGTGGCCAGAATGTGTGCAACGCGAGGGTCACGAGAAAGGCATCCTAACATGAAGTCAGCCATGTGTGCCAGGGTACCTGTACGCAACACATGGCTGTCTTCACTAGGAAGATCACTGCCAGGATCCTCCTCCTCCTCCTCCTCCTCAGGCCATACACGCTGAAAGGATGACAGGCAATCAGCCGGTGTACCGTCAGCAGCGGGCCAAGCTGTCTCTTCCCCCTCCTCCTCATCCTCCTCATGCTCCTCTTCCTCCTCCTGTACGCGCTGAGAAATAGACAGGAGGGTGCCCTGACTATCCAGCGGCATACTGTCTTCCACCGCCCCCGTTTCCGAGCGCAAAGCAGCTGCCTTTATGGTTTGCAGGGAATTTCTCAAGATGCATAGCAGAGGAATGGTGACGCTAATGATTGTAGCATCGCCGCTCACCACCTGGGTAGACTCCTCAAAATTACCAAGGACATGGCAGATGTCTGCCAACCAGGCCCACTCTTCTGAAAGGAATTGAGGAGGCTGACTCCCACTGCGCCGCCCATGTTGGAGTTGGTATTCGACTATAGCTCTACGCTGTTCATAGAGCCTGGCCAACATGTGGAGCGTAGAGTTCCACCGTGTGGGCACGTCGCACAGCAGTCGGTGCACTGGCAGCTTAAAGTGATGTTGCAGGGTGCGCAGGGTGGCAGCGTCCGTGTGGGACTTGCGGAAATGTGCGCAGAGCCGGCGCGCCTTTACGAGCAGGTCTGACAAGCGTGGGTAGCTTTTCAGAAAGCGCTGAACCACCAAATTAAAGACGTGGGCCAGGCATGGCATGTGCGTGAGGCTGCCGAGCTGCAGAGCCGCCACCAGGTTACGGCTGTTGTCACACACGACCATGCCCGGTTGGAGGCTCAGCGGCGCAGGCCAGCGGTCGGTCTGCTGTGTCAGACCCTGCAGCAGTTCGTGGGCCGTGGGCCGTGTGCCTCTTATCGCCTAAGCTGAGTAGTTTCAGCACGGCCTGCTGACGCTTGCCCACCGCTGTGCTGCCACACCGCGCGACACCGACTGCTGGCGACATGCTGCTGCTGACACATCTTGATTGCGAGACAGAGGAGGAGGAGGAGGAGGAGGGTGCTTTAGTGGAGGAAGCATACACCTCCGCAGATACCAGCACCGAGCTGGGGCCCGCAATTCTGGGGGTGGGAAGGACGTGAGCGGTCCCAGGCTCTGACTCTGTCCCAGCCTCCACTAAATTCACCCAATGTGCCGTCAGGGAGATGTAGTGGCCCTGCCCGCCTGTGCTTGTCCACGTGTCCGTTGTTAAGTGGACCGTGGCAGTAACCGCGTTGGTGAGGGCGCGTACAATGTTGCGGGAGACGTGGTCGTGCAGGGCTGGGACGGCACATCGGGAAAAGTAGTGGCGACTGGGAACTGAGTAGCGCGGGGCCGCCGCCTCCATGATACTTTTGAAGGACTCCGTTTCCACAACCCTATACGGCAGCATCTCAAGGCTGATGAATTTTGCTATGCGGACGGTTAACGTTTGAGCGTGCGGGTGCGTGGCGGCGTACTTGCGCTTGCGCTCCAACAGTTGCGCAAGCGACGGCTGGACGGTGCGCTGAACTACACTGCTGGATGGGGCCGAGGACAGCGGAGATGAGGGTGTGGGTGCAGGCCATGAGGCGGTAGTGCCTGTGTCCTGAGAGGGGGGTTGCATCTCAGTGGCAGGTTGGGGCACAGGGGGAGAGGCAGGGGTGCAAACCGGAGGCGGTGAACGGCCTTCGTCCCACCTTGTGGGGTGCTTGGCCATCATATGTCTGCGCATGGTGGTGGTGGTGAGGCTGTTGGTGTTGGCTCCCCGGCTGAGCTTTGCGCGACAAAGGTTGCACACCACTGTTCGTCGGTCGTCAGGCGTCTCTGTGAAAAACTGCCAGACCTTAGAGCACCTCGGCCTCTGCAGGGTGGCATGGCGCGAGGGGGCGCTTTGGGAAACAGTTGGTGGATTATTCGGTCTGGCCCTGCCTCTACCCCTGGCCACCGCACTGCCTCTTGCAACCTGCCCTGCTGATGCCCTTGACTCCCCCTCTGAAGACCTGTCCTCCTGAGTAAGCGTTGCACACCAGGTGGGGTCAGTCACCTCATCGTCCTGCTGCTCTTCCTCCGAATCCTCTGTGCGCTGCTCCCTTGGACTTACTGGCCTTACTACTACCTCACTGCAAGACAACTGTGTCTGATCGTCATCGTCCTCCTCACCCACAGAAAGTTGTTGAGACAGTTGGCGGAAGTCCCCAGCCTCTTCCCCCGGACCCCAGGAACTTTCGAATGGTTGGGCATCAGTGACGATAAACTCCTCTGGTGGGAGAGGAACCGCTGCTGCCCAATCTAAGCAGGGGCCCGAGAACAGTTCCTGGGAGTGTTCCCGCTCCTGAGCAGGTGTCATTGTAGTGGAGTGAGGAGGCTGGGAGGAAGGAGGAGCAGCAGACAGAGGATTCGGATTTGCAGCAGTGGACGGCGCAGAACTGCGGGTTGACGATAGGTTGCTCGAAGCACTTTCTGCCATCCAGGACAGGACCTGCTCACACTGCTCATTTTCTAATAACCGTCTCCCGCGTGGACCCATTAATTGGGCGATGAATGTGGGGACGCCAGAAACGTGCCTCTCTCCTAATCGCGCAGCAGTCGGCTGCGATACACCTGGATCAGGAGCTCGGCCTGTGCCCACACCCTGACTTGGCCCTCCGCGTCCTCGGCCGCGTCCACGTCCTCTAGGCCTACCCCTACCCCTCAGCATGCTGTATTACCAGTGATTTGATTTCACAGGCAAGAAATAAATTGGCGCAAGACTGCAGGCCAAATATAATTTTTTCCCTTTTTTGAAAACGAAAGGCCCCACTGCCTCTAGTGAATGAATAATCTAAGTTTAATAACTGTGCTGTGGCCCTGGTAATGTGTCACAGAACGTGAGGGTAGCAGAGTTATTATAACTCTGGCAGAGCAGGTATTTTTTTCCCAATTAAGGAAAGCAAATGGCGAAGCCAGCAGTAAAACGTAGCTGGGTGCGTCTGATTTTTAAACGTTGCACACGCAGCCGACACGTACACACAGCCCTTAGGACGGACAGAGGCAGGACAAATAGATTTTTTTTCAGTTTTTTTCCACCAAAAGGCAGCACTGCGTATATTCAATGAACATGAGAAGTTTAATAACTGTGCTGTGGCCCTGCTAATGTGTCACAGAACGTGAGGGTAGCAGAGTTATTATAACTCTGGCAGAGCAGGTATTTTTTTCCCAATTAAGGAAAGCAAATGGCGAAGCCAGCAGTAAAACGTAGCTGGGTGCGTCTGATTTTTAAACGTTGCACACGCAGCCGACACGTACACACAGCCCTTAGGACGGACAGAGGCAGGACAAATAGATTTTTTTTCAGTTTTTTTCCACCAAAAGGCAGCACTGCGTATATTCAATGAACATGAGAAGTTTAATAACTGTGCTGTGTCCCTGCTAATGTGGCACAGAACGTGAGGGTAGCAGAGTTATTATAACTCTGGCAGAGCAGGTATTTTTTTCCCAATTAAGGAAAGCAAATGGCGAAGCCAGCAGTAAAACGTAGCTGGGTGCGTATGATTTTTAAACGTTGCACACGCAGCCGACACGTGTCCACCGCCCTTAGGACGGACAGAGGCAGGACAAATAGATTTTTTTTCACTTGTTTTACAAGCAAAAGGCCGCACTGCGTATATTCAATGAATAATAACTGTGTTGTGGCCCTGCCTACACAATTCTTTCCCTGCAGTATCAATGGAGGGTGCAATGCTCTGCAGAGGCGATTTTGAGAAGAAAAAAAAAATGCAGCACAGCTAACAGCAGCCAGCACAGTACTGCACACGGTTAAATATGGCCCTAGAAAGGACCGTTGAGGTTCTTGAAGGCTACACTCACTCCTAACACTCTCCCTGCCTATGCAACACTTCTGTCCCTAATGCCGGGTGCAACCCTCTGCAGAGCCGATTTTGAGAAGAAAAAAAATTGCCACTGCTAACAGCAGCCAACACACAGCTATCAGTGGCCCTAATAAGGACCTTTGGGGGTCTTGAAGCCTACACTAACTACCAATTCTTTCCCTACAGCAGCTCCAGTACAAACAGCACTGTCCCTCATCTAACTCACAAGGCATCTGAGGCGAGCCGCGGGAGGGGCCGACTTTTATATTCGGCGGACACCTGATCTCCCCAGCCACTCACTGCAGGGGGGTGGTATAGGGCTTGAACGACGCAGGGGGAAGTTGTAATGCCTTCCCTGTCTTTCAATTGGCCAGAAAAGCGCGCTAACGTCTCAGGGAAGCAAGTGAAAGTAACCCGAACACCGCATGGTGTTCGTTACGAATAACGAACATCCCGAACACCCTAATATCCGCACGGATATCAAGTTCGGACGAACACGTTCGCTCATCTCTAGTCAGAATGATAACTACCACTAAAAATGACCCCATTTAAAAAAAAATACACACCTTAATATATGCACTGAGGGGTGTCTTGAGTATTTTGATCCTACAGTTTTTTTTCATAAGTTAATGCAATATAGAGGAGAAAAAATAAAATTTCATATTTTTGCAAATATGCCATTAAAAAGACAGGGTTTTTTTTCTATAGTGCACATGAAAATGAGGATTTGCACCCAAAATGGATACCCCTGTTTGTCATGTGTTCAGAAACATACTAATTGTGGCCCTAATCTTATATCTGTATGCACAGCAGGGCCCAAATCGAAAGGAGCAGCCGGTAGCTTTCAGAACAGTCATTTTGCTTGAAGGTGTTTTAGGGCCTATTGCCCACTTGTAGCGCCCTTGAGCGGCCAAAGCAATGAAGAACCAGCACAAATGACCCCATTTTGAAAACTACATCCCTTTCCGAATTCATCTAGGTGTGTACTGCGCATTTAGACCCTACAGTTTTTGAATGTATCTAAGCAAAGTTGGAGGAAAAAATTACGATTTTCATTTTTTTGGCAATTGTGTCACTTTTAAAAGAGGTTTTTTTTGTACAGCACACATAGGAATGAAGACTTGTACCACAAAATGGATCCCACATTTGTCCTGTGTGCAGAACCATACCTATTGTGGCCCTAGTACTATGTTCGTATGCACAACGGGGCCTAAAACGAAAGGAGCAGCTGATGGCTTTCAGAACTGACATTTTGCTTGAAGGAGGTTTAGGCCCCATTGCTCACTTGTAGAGCCCTTGAGCGGCCAAAACGACAAAGAACCCCCACAAGTGACCTAATTTTGAAAACTAGACCCCTTAATGCATTCATCTAGGGGTGTACTGCTTATTTTTGCCCCACAGTTTTTAAATGAATCAGAGCAAATCAGAAGGAAAAAATTACAATTTTAATTTTTTTGGCAATTATGTCATTTTAAAAACCTTGTTTTTGTACAGCACACATCTGAATGAAGACTTTTACCCCAAAATGGATCTCCCCATTTGTCTCGTGTTCAGAAACATATCCATTGTGGCCCTAATATTATGTCCGTATGCACAACGGGTCTCAAACCGAAAGGCGCATCAAACTTCTACTGTCTTAGCTATTACGAATCGCCATTATCCATTTGATAACGGTGATCACGTGACCGGGGACCACTCACTACAGCCCACGGTCATTTCTCCAGCCTCTCAGCTACCTTTAGTAGCCAGGAGCAAGGAGACTTTAAATTTACTGGGCCCTCCACAGCTTCTGCGCTTGGATCCACCATTTTGCTGATGGGCACATGCGCCAAAGTTGGGGAAAGGTCTGCGGATAAATATTCCATCGGGGAACATTGCCTGAGGTCTTAGGTAAGTAATTTCACCTCCCCTCATAGATTGGAGCTGTGATTGGAGGTGAAACTTTAATTCTTTTTTACTTTTCGCCGTTTTCCACTTGACTGCGTACTGTGTACTGTATGGCCCCGTGAAATCTCCAGACTCTGTTTGGTAGCCAGGAGCAGGGTGATTTTAAATTACCCTAGCAATCTTCGGGTTTTGCACATGCGTCCGCCATCTTGGTAGCGGGCACGTGCGCAAAAGCCATGGCGTGGTCCACTGATAAATCCATGGCCTTAGGTACGTTATTTCATCTCCCATCATGGATATGAGCCGTGAGCGGAGATGAAACTTAAACTTTGTTTTCTTTTTTTTTTAACTTTTTTTTTTTTACTTCCATCGGATAGCAGCGATCATGTGACCAGGAACCGCATACAGCGACTCCCGTTGACATCTCTCTACTCTCGGCTACACATGGGAGCCGGGAGCAGAGAGTTTTTAAATTACCTGGGCCAAGTGCACCTTCTGTGCACGTGCCGGCGTATAACGTCATGCCTGCATGCGCAGAAGGCTCCTGCGGGACCCAGGAGACCTGGACAGCACAGGACATCAGGGAGAAGGCGGGTGAGTACTTTCACCTGCTTTGATGAATCCAATCCATTATTGACCTTTACATGATCGCCGGCATTCAGTAAATGCCGGTGATCATGTGACCGGGGTAGGTGTCCAGCAGCCCGGAATGGCAGCTCCAGGTTGCCGACTACCTCCAGGAGCCGTCAGCATGGTGCTGTCACGTCTTCAGCTTGCAGGGCCTTGATCCCTGCAGGAAACATGCTTTTACGTCCTCAGGGATTAAAGCCCAGCAAGCTAGGATGTAAAAAGGCAATGGGCTGGTCACTGAGGGGCTAACATACTATGTTACTATGTGTGAAAGTGTCCTGAAATATAGTCAAATAGGCTACATTACTTATTTTAAAAGACATTAAAATGATCATATACCTATCTCTTATGAAATATACAGCAGCAAGTAGAGCTGACATAGAATATATAATCTTATCATCTATTTACTACCATAGTCAATTTAATAGAAAAATAGATGCAGGAAGCTTTTTCATTAAAATCTGCTGCAGCCTTTCTTCTATGTGTGCGAAATTAAAAAAAACTAGGGAAAAAAAGTGGTCAGTACGCGAAAGCCTCAGTAAAAGAAATTTTAAATTTTATTAAAAATAATTATTTAAAAATTTCACATTACAGCAGAGATGAGTTCCCAAACAAAAAGAAATAATGCATCAAAAAAGGCAAGGCATTTAGCATGTGTATGCAAGAGATATCCAGTGCTATCACAATCATTGTCAAGTAACAGAGGAGGATGAGAGGAGAGGGGCCGATTACTCACTGGTCGACTATACGAGCACCTCGCAGCTACCAACTGTCACGGCCGAGCCTCAATCGATCACTCTAGCAGTATTGTAAGTTTGAAATCATTGGAATACAGGCTGATTTGTACCCAGGGCTTTCCTGGGCTTCTGCACAAGGCTTAACTTTTAAATTGTAGATTTATTCTAGAAAATGTCAAGCAGTGCAATATGTATGTACAAAAGATATACAAAAAAGGAGGTTGTATAGGAAATACAGGTAATACACAACAAGCAATATTTAAAAATAAACAGGAATAAAAAAAACAGAAAGTTACCAGATTTTGGGATACATGGTCCAAGGTTCTGACTTGTGCAGAGCCACTGAAGCACTGGGAAGGTCTTTACTTGGGGCATATCTCCAGCAGGTCTGACAAGTGGAGTTTGTGTAGCCCCGAATTATAAAGGGTCCCTTTTAGAACACACCTTCTCCCTGCCCCCTCTGAAGTCATTTGGAGAGAGGCATGTTGGATTCGTATGAACTCTTGAAAATCATAATTCCCCATTTTGGCCATATCGTGAGACGTGAGATCCTCCGATTGGAAATTTAGGCCTAGCATATTTTTAGTCATGATTTTACATACGGTTTGAGCCCATACATGGGCCTTGGACCTCAACGTGTATAGATGAATTTTGTTCAGCAGGCTAGGACTTTCATATGCCCCAGAATGTTTAATAACAAATTTCCTGGGAAACTTAGCCCTAGATAAATGAGCTTCCTGAGACTTCATTAACAGGCAGATGACAATGCGACTTCCTCATGCTAACTCTAGCTAAACAGGTTTTAGGGGTCTGGAGGCTTGAAGAGAATGGGGATCATTTACATCACAGCTAAGGTGAGGTAATACAATTATCTCTCCAAAGGCAACATGCAGAAGGCCTGGAAGAGCAAATTAGCATCTACCTGCCATTAGCTAGTTGTATTGACATTGGAACAAAGGATTTCCTATGCAGGACTTCCTATGGACGAATACATATCAGAGGCCTCTCTGATGTGAGGGAAAAAGGGGAGATTAGAACATTGAATTCATCTAGCTTTCCCAGTACTCTGCCAAATTACAAATATAAAATAGAAGCTGAGATAGGCCTAAAGACTGCACATCACAATATCCATCTATATCATATCTATCTACTTATCTCATGGCTGTCTACCTATACAATCATCACACTTCCCCTTTTTAGATGGGCGACTGGGTGGTTGATCTCTACAGATCACTTCCAAAGCCCATCCCTGTTGGATGGGATAGTAAGGGGGAATTCAAGGGGAAAGGATGTCAGCTCAACTTTACTAGTGTTCTGAATGGCAGCTGATTGATACTGGACAGCCAGGGGGACACTTTCTCAATCTCTTTATATGACAATCATGTTTAGAATTGTAACACCCCAATATACTTACTTTATTTATGGCCAGAGGCCTAGACTTTGTCGCGGTGACGCCGTGATTGGACACTCCGGATGATATGTCTCAGAAATAATAGAGACAAGTCTGGTTTAGATTAGCAGTCTGCGAGTGAGCAGATTTACTAACTTTGGTATTTGCAACAACGGGTTAACTTTACAATTCTTTAAAGACGTATTTAAGCAGGTATACAAGGATGCAGTACTAAGCAAGCAAGATACATAGTGTAGAATTGATGATACTCTGACTTCAACACTCTGTCTCTTTTGAAGGTAGATAGACTAGACAATTTTCCCCACTTATGAATTTAGATGAAACAAGTAAATTAGATTTTGACTGTAGAATATTATGCAGCAGAGGTACAAGCGACTGTATGCTAATCCTGGCTTGTACTTCACCGATTAGCTGTAACTCACTGCTAGATGAAGATGGACCTCTGAAAGGATCTTCTCTTCTCTGCGGCTGGATGCCAAGGGAGCGGGTTGGTCACCTCGCTCTACCTTGGGTAACTGATAGCTGAACTACTCCTCCTCTCCGACCACAGAATTGCAACCATTACTTGCTCACACCTGGCTGAGTCTGACTAACTGCTCTGTGTCACTTCTATTTATACCCTTTCCCTTTCCTTCCTGCGCTTCCTCGTCATTGGGCTCTGCACCAGTAAGATTAAACCTGACTGTCAGCCAACGAGAGACAAGCTGACATCAGGGTTGAGCTCTATGGACAAGGTCTCTCCCACAGACGGCACCTTCTGAATCCAGGGATGGCATCCAGACAGGTGAGATAGGACAAGCATGATGTGAGTTTTCTGTAGGACCTGCTGGGTCACTACACAATGATCACCATAATACAACAAGTACATTGAATACTACATATTCACATGTACAGGACAATAATAGGAATATGAACATAACAATAGTGCCAACCTTATAATCTGCGCCGCGATGCATGTTTAGCTAAAGCTTCCTCAAGGGGTACAGTTCTGAGTTGAAATACTTCCTCTTCAATAGTACCCAGATTAAGCAGCTAATTAGATCACATGGTATACAAACACACCCCAGGATTTACATCATCAGAGTAACAAAACACTCCCTTGTGTGGTCAGATCTTGTTGTGTGTCAATGCACTGGTGGTGCAGTAGCAGGGTCAGGATTTTATAATGAGTCTAATCAGGAAACAGAGGGGGGATTAGGACCAAGAGCCAGGAACTAGATTACTGTGAACAGGGACTAGTAAATGACACAACCTTTCCACTTCCCGCGGTGCCTTGCATAGCCCTGCTCCTGCAAGGAAAGTAGAGAAACTAAATTTCTATCAACAGGCAGTGGATTACAAAAGTTCTGGAAGGGAAACCCTTATTTTCAAGCACTGTAAATTTGATTTTCAGTAGTAAAACTAAAAAAAAAAGGGAATGCAAATGTATTAAAAGATTGAACAACATATAATAATCAGCTTTATTTATATAATGCCTACATATTACTTAGACGTTACATCACTTGATATTGGGTTCTGTCCACATTACAGCTTAGTTTTTACATTAATTTATAAGCATGTTTTTGGAGTGTAAGAGAACTCTGGAGTTCTCAGAGGAAGCCCATGCAAACACGGGGAAACAAAAACTCCATGCAGATGTTGTCTTTGGTCATATTTGAACCTAGGAGCCCAGCACTGCAAGGCAACAGTCCTGCCCACTAAGCCATAGTGCTGCCCTAAGCTATATATTTCCATCTGTTTACTTTATTCTAGAAGCACATTTGAAAAAAACTTAATTTTTTTCACCTTTTAAGAAACATACAAATTTAACATTGATTGCTAAACTTTGGAGGAACGTTTTGTTTTCCTACACCAAGCCAAGATTGCAAAGGTTTATAAGTGTCAGAATGATAACTACCTCTACAAATGACCCTATTTAAAAAAATGCACACCTTAATATATTGAATGAGGGGTGTGTTGAGTATTTTGACCCTACAGTTTTTTTCATGAGGTAATGCAATATAGAGGAGAAAAATTGAAATTTCATATTTTTGCAAATATGTAATTTTAAAGACAGGATTTTTTTCTATAGTGCACATGAAAATGGAGATTTGCACCAAACAATTCATACCCCTGTTCAGAAACATACCGATTGTGGCCCTAATCTTATGTCCGTATGCACAATGGGGCCCAAACCGAAAGGAGCAGCCTCTGGCTTTCAGAACAGAAATTTTGCTTGAATGTGTTTTAGGCCCCCTATAGCAGACTTGTAGAGCCAAAATGGTAGAAAACCCCCACAAATTACCCCATTTTGAAAACTAGACCTCTTAAATTCATCTAGGGGTGTACTGCATATTTTGACCCCATAGTTTTTGAATGAATCTAAGGAAAGCAGAAGAAAAAATTACTATTTCCAATTGTGTAATTTTGAAAACTGTTTTATTGTATAGCACACATATGAATGAAGACTTACACCTCAAAAATGGATACTGCTCTTTGTCCCGTGTTCAAAAACATACCCATTATAGCCCCAATCTGCTTACTGGACACATGGCTAAGCCTGCAATGGAGGAGGCTTTCAGGGGACAACTGAAAAAAATCCCAGGCCTAATTGCTCACATGTATCACCAAGGTTCCAAAATGATTGAGCGCCCCCAAAAGTGACCCAATTTTGAAAACTAGACCCCTTAGCCCATTTATCTAGGTGTGTACTGAGCATTCTGACCCCACAATTTTTTGCAAAATTATTATAAAGCATTTACAAAATAAATTCTATTTTTTTCACAAATGTCATTTTCATGACAGATTCCTTTGTTTCAAGCAGCAAAAACTGGGGAGACGCATCCCAAATTGTATGGCACTAGTCCTTCTGTGCTCAGCAATATCTTCATTGAAGCCCCAATCTACCTATAGGACACATGACTAGGCCTATAAAGGAAGGAGCACCCATTGGATTTTAGGACATAACTAAAAAAAATTCCAGGCCCCATTGTACACTTGTGCAGAAAAAAAATTGACTCCATAAAAAGAATTACCCACACACCTTTTTTTGCCATTCTCTAAGATAATGCCATTCCCTAAGATATCCCTTAGATAAAAGTAAAAATGTAAAACTGTATGGTATGTCTCAAAACAGGGGTGATTACAGAGGCCTGGTTGGGATGGGCACATGGGGCAATACAAACAGTGATCCCTCCTACTCCCATGCTTGCTGCAAATCTGACAATTTTTGGGGGCATATTTCTTTACCTAAGTGGCAGGCATGGGGTGTAAAAAGTGGTGCTCTGTGAGGCTTTGTAAGCTTGCTGAGGTGCGGTGGTCTCAAACAGAAGGCACTCAACAAGCTGCTCCTCGAACTGCAGGGAAGTAAGCGTTCCCTGGGACTTTTTGTAAATAACGTATTACAGGTAGCAATCTAAATGAATGGAATTTGTTTGCAGAGGCCAGCAGCGTATCCCAGCTGTGAGCCCGGCCATGGCTCTGTATACGTCCGCGTAATGAGTACAGAGTACTCACACAGGCGGTCATGTGCAGTAAATTTTTGTTTGTTTGTTTATATTTCCCGCGTCATATATCCACGACCATAGAGCACAATGGGCTTTATGTTGCGGATATCCATGGTAAAATAGAACATGCTGCATTCTGTTTTCTGCAAGTGGATTACGTAATTCCGACCTGCTAATGTGAGCGGAATTGTGTAATCCAATGCATTTGATTGATCCGCGGATTACTGTGGATCAAACACATGAGGAATCCGCAATTCCTATCCGGTCGTGTGAGATCGCTACCTTTTTATATATCATTTGATAATAGCGATCATGTGATTGCTCAACGAGGCCTCCGGTCGCTGCTCCAGGTTCTTGGCTACCTTTGGAGGCCAGGAGAAAGGATATTTTAAATTTTCCAGGTCTTCCCTTGCTTCTGCATATGTGTCCATCATTGTGTCGGCGGGCGCATGAGCAGAAGCCTGAGAAGGTCTGAGGGAGCATTATCGTGTCGGGGTTTAAATGGAATGCCTCCTGTAAGAAGTTTCAGCTTCAACTTTTTTTTTAACCTTTAAGTGATCTCTGTTATCCATTGCATGACGGCGATCACATAAACAGAGACCACTCACCGTGGATCTCGGTCACTGCTCCAGTCTCTTGGCTACATTTTTTCGTTTATTTATATTTGGCGCATCACTGCTTATTGATGATGCGGGTCCCCTCAGCCGATACATAATGTAATTGCATATGGGCTGCAGGTATATCTATGACTATAGAGCACAATGGGCTTTATGCTGCGGATTTCCGCGGTAAAATAGAGCATGCTGCGTTCTGTTTTATGTAATTCTGACCCGCTAATGTGAGTGGATTGTATTGGTGAGGGGAGCTTAAACATAACTTTTTAAAAAGTTTTACATGATCGTCATTATCAATTGAATAACGGTGATCACGTGCCCGGGGACCGCTCATCGTGTCCCTCAGTCACTGCTCCAGGTTATCTGTAGTAGCCAGAAGTAAGGAGATTTTAAATGTCCCTGGCCCTCCCCAGGTTCTGTGCTTGCGCCTGCCATTTTGCCGGTGAAAGGCCCGTGTATAAAGATCCTGTCGGGGTACAAATCCAAGGGCCTTAGGAAAGTAATTTCATCTTTCCTCACAAATCTGATCCATGACAGGAGGTGAAATTTTTCCTTTTTCTTTTACATGATCACCGTTATTCAAAGAATAACGCATACCGTGGTCCCTTGTGAAATCCCCAGGGTCTCAGCTACCTTTGGTAGCCAGGAGCAGGGAGATTTTAATTTGCCGGACAATCCTCCGCTTTTTCGTATGCGTCTTCCATATTAACGATGGATACATGTGCAGAAACCGTAGAAAAGTCTGTGGATAAAGATCCCTTCAGGAACAAATCTGGGGGCCTTAGGTAAGTAATTTTGTCCCGCTCATGGATTGTATCCCAGTTATATAAAAGACTAGCAGATATACCCAGCTTCGCTCGAGTTAATTTGGTACTGGTGTTTATCTGGTGTTCACACGGAAAATCTTATGAAGTCGTGGTTACTTTAGAGATACCGAGGAAAAAAATATGTTCACCATTTTGCATGGTTCTTTGCATTACCCAGGAAACACCATGTGGAGGTAACCATGCAACATTTCCTTTATATAAAATGACATCAGGAATGAGAGAGACTTAAATTACGTACATAAAATTTGGACACTAATTGTTTTGCGCTTAGAATTGAATAATCGAGCTGGGACCCATTAGCTTTTTCTATTTATGACATAATCAATGCCCGTACCAAATTTCAAGTTTCTATGACACCAGAAAGTGAGAGAATTAGATTCCGAACATAAAATTTGGACGCTAGCTCTTTTGCGCTTAGAATTGAATAATCGAGTTGGGACCCATTAACTTTTCCTATTTATAATATAATCAATGCCCGTGCCAAATTTCACGTTTCTATGACACCAAAAAGTAAGAGAATTAGATTCTGTACATAAAATCTGGACGCTAGTTCTTTTGCGCTTGAATTGAATAATCGAGTTGGGACCCATCAACTTTTCCTATGTATGACATAATCAATGCCCATGCCAAATTTCAAGTTTCTATGACATTGGGAAGTGAGAGAACTAGTTTCCGTACGTAAAATTTGGACGCTAATTCTTTTGCGCTTAGAATTGAATAATCGAGTTGGGACCCATTAGCTTTTCATATTTATGATATAATCAATGCTCGTGCCAAATTTCAAGTTTTTATGACATCGGGAAGTGAGAGAATAAGATTACGTACGTAAAATTTGGACGCTAATTCTTTTGCGCATAGAATTGAATAATCGAGTTGGGACCCATTAACTTTTCCTATGTATCACATAATAATCAATGCTCCTGCCAAATTTCAAGTGAGAGAATTAGATTACGTAGGTAAAATTTGGACGCTAATTCTTTTGCGCATAGAATTGAATAATCGAGTTAGGACCCAAAACCTTTTTCTATTTCTGACACAATCAATGCTCGTGGCAAATTTCGAGTTTCTATGACACCGGGAAGTGAGAGAATTAGATTCCGTACGTAAAATTTGGACGCTAATTCTTTTGCGCTTAGAATTGAACAATCGAGTTGGGACCCATTATCTTTTCCTATATATGACATAATCAATGCCCATTCCAAATTTCACATTTCTATGACACAGGAAAGTGAGAGAATTACATTCCGTACGTAAAATTTGGACGCTAATTCTTTTGTGCTTAGAATTAAAAAATCGAGTTATGACTAGAGATGAGCGAGCCTACTCGGCCACGCCCCTTTTTCGCCCGAGCACAGCTATTTTCGAGTACTTCCGTACTCTGGCGAAAAGATTCGGGGGGCGCCGTGGGTGAGCGGGAGGTTGCAGTGGGGAGTGGGGGGGGAGAGGGAGAGAGAGAGGGCTCCCCCCTGTTCCCCGCTGCTACCCCCCACGCCGCCATGCCTCCCCCCGCCCCCCGGCGCCCCCCGAATCTTTTCACCCGAGTACTGAAGTACTCGAAAATCGCGGTGCTCGATCAAATAAATACTCGAAACGTGTAGATTCGCTCATCTCTACTTATGACTAGAGATGAGCGAGCACCAAAATGCTCGGGTGCTCGTTATTCGGGACGAAATTTTCGCGATGCTCGAGGGTTCGTTTCGAGTAACGAACCCCATTGAAGTCAATGGGCGACCCGAGCATTTTTGTATATCGCCGATGCTCGCTAAGATTTTCATTTGTGAAAATCGGGGCAATTCAAGAAAGTGATGGGAACGACACAGCAACGGACAGGGCAGGCGAGGGGCTACATGTTGGGCTGCATCTCAAGTTCCCAGGTCCCACTATTAAGCCACAATAGCGGCAAGAGTGCCCCCCCCCCCCCACTGTCAGCATAAAGATCGTTCTCCTCTGCCATAGCTGTAACAGCTGTGGCAGAGAAGAACGATGTTTGCCCATTGAATTCAATGGAGCCAGCAATACAGCAGGTTCCACTGAAAGCAATGGGCTGCCGGCGATCGCGGGATGAATTGTCGGGAAGGGCTTAAATATATAAGCCCTTCCCTGCAATTCATCCAGAAATGTGTTACAATAAAAATATATACCGGCGTATAAGGCGACGGGGCGTATAAGACGACCCCCCAACTGTAACCTTATACGCCGGGAATACAGTTGAGCAAAGAATAAAAATCATTTTGATACCTTGGCCTCGGCCCACATTTCTGCCCTAGTCAGTCAGTGTATTTGTGCCAGATAGGTAAAACACTGCGATGTTTTAGACATACCCCTGTAACATTCCTGTAGCAAAGGTATAAACAGACCCCTGTAACATTTCTGTAGCAGAAGTATAGGCAGACCCCAGTAACATTTCTGTAGTAAAAGTATAGGCAGACACCAGTAACATTTATGTAGCAGAAGTATAGGCAGACCCCAGCAACATTTCTGTAGCAGAAGTATAGGCAGACCCCAGTAACATTTCTGTAGCAGAAGTATCGGCAGACCCCAGAACATTTCTGTAGTAAACGTATTGACAGACCCCAGTAACATTTCTGTAGTAAAAGTATAGGCAGACCACTGTAACATTTCTGTAGCAGAAGTATAGGCAGACCCCTGTAACATTTATGTAGTAAAAGTAGAGGCAGACCCCTGTAACATTTCTGTAGCAGAAGTATAGGCAGACCCCATTAACATTTCTGTAGTAATAGTATAGACAGACCCCTGTAACATTTCTGTAGCAGAAGTATAGGCAGACCCAAGTAACATTTCTGTAGTAAAAGTAAAGACAGACCCCAGTAACATTTCTGTAGTAAAAGTAGAGGCGGACCCCAGTAACATTTCTGTAGTAAAAGTAGAGGCGGACCCCAGTAACAGTTCTGTAGCAAAGGTATAGGCAGACCCCTGTAACATTTCTGTAGCAGAAGTACAGGCAGACCCCAGTAACATTTCTGTAGTAAGAGTATAGGCGAACCCCTGAAAAATTGGTGTACCATGAGTTTAGGTGAAGGCCGGAAAAATTAGTTAGATAACAGTATAGGCGAGGGCCAGAAAAATTAGTGTACCAAGAGTACAAGTGTACCCCTGAAAAATTGCTTAACCGAGAGGGCAGGTGAAACCCATGAATATTTTTTAAAGATACAGCTCGCTGTTGCCTAATTTGTAACAGAGCCTGGAAGCAGCCCTGTGAAAAAAATTGGTTTCTGTTAAAGTATCAATACTTTTGAAACTTAAAAAAATTGTAATCAGAGCCTTTTGGACCGCAGAAAAATTGGCAGTTCAGCGTGATGACATGATGTTTCAGGAGGAGGAGTAGGAGGACCAGGACTATTATCCGAGAGTGATTGACAAAGCTAATTCCCCCTTTTTTTTCCAGTGATAGTGAATGCTTTTTTCTCCGGTTGCAGCAAAAAGAATCTTTAGGTTCCGCTGCTCTCCGCCAGTGGAGAAGAGAAGTCTGGGGAAATCCAGGCTTTGTTCATCTTTATGAGTGTAAGCATGTCGGCACTGGCAGTTGACAGGCGGGTACGCTTATCCTTGATGATTCCCCCAGCTGCACTAAACACCCTCTCTGACAAGACGCTAGCCGCAGGACAAGCAAGCACCTCCAGGGCATACAGCGCGAGTTCAGGCCACGTGTCCAGCTTCGACACCCAGTAGCTGTAGGTGGCAGAGGCGTCACGGAGAACGGTCGTGCGATCGGCTACGTACTCCCTCACCATCCTTTTACAGTGCTCCCGCCGACTCAGCCTTGACTGGGGAGCGGTGACACAGTCTTGCTGGGGAGCCATAAAGCTGTCCAGGGCCTTAAAGAGTGTTGCACTGCCTGTGCTGTACATGCTGCTCGATCTCCGCACCTCCCCTGCTACCTTGCCCTCGGAACTGCGCCTTCTGCCACTAGCGCTGTCGGATGGGAATTTTACCATCAGCTTGTCCGCCAGGGTCCTGTGGTATAGCAACACTCTCGAACCCCTTTCCTCTTCGGGAATGAGAGTGGAAAGGTTCTCCTTATACCGTGGGTCGAGCAGTGTGTACACCCAGTAATCCGTAGTGGCCAGAATGCGTGCAACGCGAGGGTCACGAGAAAGGCATCCTAACATGAAGTCAGCCATGTGTGCCAGGGTACCTGTACGCAACACATGGCTGTCTTCACTAGGAAGATCACTTTCAGGATCCTCCTCCTCCTCCTCCTCCTCCTCAGGCCATACACGCTGAAAGGATGACAGGCAAGCAGCATGGGTACCATCAGCAGTGGGCCAAGCTGTCTCTTCCCCCTCCTCCTCATCCTCCTCATGCTCCTCCTCCTCCTCAACGCGCTGAGATATAGACAGGAGGGTGCTCTGACTATCCAGCGACATACTGTCTTCCCCCGCCTCCGTTTCCGAGCGCAAAGCATCTGCCTTTATGCTTTGCAGGGAACTTCTCAAGAGGCATAGCAGAGGAATGGTGACGCTAATGATTGCAGCATCGCCGCTCACCACCTGGGTAGACTCCTCAAACTTTCCAAGGACCTGGCAGATGTCTGCCAACCAGGCCCACTCTTCTGAAAATAATTGAGGAGGCTGACTCCCACTGCGCCGCCCATGTTGGAGTTGGCATTCCACTATAGCTCTACGCTGCTCATAGAGTCTGGCCAACATGTGGAGCGTAGAGTTCCACCGTGTGGGCACGTCGCACAGCAGTCGGTGCACTGGCAGATTAAACCGATGTTGCAGGGTGCGCAGGGTGGCAGCGTCCGTGTGGGACTTGCGGAAATGTGCGCAGAGCCGGCGCACCTTTACGAGCAGGTCTGACAAGCGTGGGTAGCTTTTCAGAAACCGCTGAACCACCAAATTAAAGACGTGGGCCAGGCATAGCACGTGCGTGAGGCTGCCGAGCTGCAGAGCCGCCACCAGGTTACGCCCGTTGTCACACACGACCATGCCCGGTTGGAGGCTCAGCGGCGCAAGCCAACGGTCGGTCTGCTCTGTTAGACCCCGCAGCAGTTCGTGGGCCGTGTGCCTCTTATCTCCTAAGCTGAGTAGTTTCAGCACGGCCTGCTGACGCTTGTCCACCGCTGTGCTGCCACGCCGCACGACACCGACTGCTGGCGACGTCCTGCTGCTGCTGACACATCTAGATTGCGAGACAGAGGTTGCGGAGGAGGAGGGTGCTTTAGTGGAGGAAGCATACACCCCCGCAGATACCACCACCGAGCTGGGGCCCGCAATTCTGGGGGTGGGTAGGACGTGAGCGGTCCCAGGCTCTGACTCTGTCCCAGCCTCCACTAAATTCACCCAATGTGCCGTCAGGGAGATGTAGTAGCCCTGCCCGCCTGTGCTTGTCCACGTGTCCGTTGTTAAGTGGACCTTGGCAGTAACCGCGTTGGTGAGGGCGCGTACAATGTTGCGGGAGACGTGGTCGTGCAGGGCTGGGACGGCACATCGGGAAAAGTAGTGGCGACTGGGAACTGAGTAGCGCGGGGCCGCCGCCGCCATCATACTTTTGAAGGACTCCGTTTCCACAACCCTATACGGCAGCATCTCCAGGCTGATAAATTTGGCTATGTGGACGGTTATCGCTTGAGCGTGCGGGTGCGTGGCGGCGTACTTGCGCTTGCGCTCAAACACTTGCGCTAGCGACGGCTGGACGGTGCTGTGCGAGACATTGGTGGATTGGGCCGAGGACAGCGGAGGTGAGGGTGTGGGTGCAGGCCAGGAGACGATAGTGCCTGTGTCCTCAGAGCGGGGTTGGATCTCAGGGGCAGGTTGGGGCACAGGGGGAGAGGCAGCGGTGCAAACCGGAGGCGGTGAACGGCCTTCGTCCCACCTTGTGGGGTGCTTGGCCATCATATGTCTGCGCATGCTGGTGGTGGTGAGGCTGTTGGTGGTGGCTCCCCGGTTGATCTTGGCGCGACAAAGGTTGCACACCACTGTTCGTCGGTCGTCAGGCGTCTCTGTGAAAAACTGCCAGACCTTAGAGCACCTTGGCCTCTGCAGGGTGGCATGGCGCGAGGGTGCGCTTTGGGAAACAATTGGTGGATTATTCGGTCTGGCCCTGCCTCTACCCCTGGCCACCGCACTGCCTCTTCCAACCTGCCCTGCTGCTGCCCTTGCCTCCCCCTCAGAAGACCTGTCCTGAGTAGGCGTTGCAAACCAGGTGGGGTCAGTCACCTCATCGTCCTGCTGCTCTTCCTCAGAATCCTCTGTGCGCTCCTCCCTCGGACTTACTGCCCTTACTACTACCTCACCGATAGACAACTGTGTCTCATCGTCATCGGCCTCCTCACCCACTGAAAGGTCTTGAGACAGTTGCCGGAAGTCCCCAGCCTCATCCCCCGGACCCTGGGAACTTTCCAATGGTTGGGCATCAGTGACGATAAACTCCTCTGGTGGGAGAGGAACCACTGCTGCCCAATCTGAGCAGGGGCCCGAGAACAGTTCCTGGGAGTCTTCCCGCTCCTGAGCATGTGTCATTGTAGTGGAGTGAGGAGGCTGGGAGGAAGAAGGAGCAGCAGACAGAGGATTCGGATTTGCAGCAGTGGACGGCGCAGAACTGTGGGTGGACGATAGGTTGCTCGAAGCACTTTCTGCCATCCACGACAGGACCTGCTCACACTGCTCATTTTCTAATAAAGGTCTCCCGCGTGGACCCATTAATTGTGCGATGAATGTGGGGATGCCAGAAACGTGCCTCTCTCCTAATCGCGCAGCAGTCGGCTGCGATACACCTGGATCAGGAGTTCGGCCTGTGCCCACACCCTCACTTGGGCCTCCGCGTCCTTGGCCGCGTCCACGTCCTCTAGGCCTACCCCTACCCCTCAGCATGCTGTATTACCAGTGATTTGATTTCTCAGCCAGGAAATAAATTGGCGCAAGCCTGCTGTTAAACTTAGCTGGCTGCGTATGATTTTTGTTTAAGTTCTCCACCCAGCACACACGTACCGAGAACGCTGAGGACTGTCAGAGGCAGGCCAAATAGAATTTTTGCCCTTTTTTTTTTAAAGGAAAGGCCCACTGACTATATTCAATCAATAATAAATGTGTTGTGGCCCTGCAGTGTGTCACAGAACTGCAGTCTTGCACTGTTATTAACTGCAGCAGAGCGGTGATTTCCCAGCCAGGAAATAAATTGGCGCAAGCCTGCAGGCCAAATAGAACTTTTTGCCCTTTTTTTTTAAAGGAAAGGCCCACTGACTATATTCAATCAATAATAAATGTGTTGTGGCCCTGCAGTGTGTCACAGAACTGCAGTCTTGCACTGTTATTAACTGCAGCAGAGCGGTGATTTCCCAGCCAGGAAATAAATTGGCGCAAGCCTGCTGTTAAACTTAGCTGGCTGCGTATGATTTTTTTTACGTTCTCCACCCAGCACACACGTACCCAGAACGCTGAGGACTGTCAGAGGCAGGCCAAATAGAACTTTTTGCCCTTTTTTTTTTAAAGGAAAGGCCCACTGACTATATTCAATCAATAATAAATGTGTTGTGGCCCTGCAGTGTGTCACAGAACTGCAGTCTTGCACTGTTATTAACTGCAGCAGAGCGGTGATTTCCCAGCCAGGAAATAAATTGGCGCAAGCCTGCTGTTAAACTTAGCTGGCTGCGTATGATTTTTTTTACGTTCTCCACCCAGCACACACGTACCCAGAACGCTGAGGACTGTCAGAGGCAGGCCAAATAGAACTTTTTGCCCTTTTTTTTTAAAGGAAAGGCCCACTGACTATATTCAATCAATAATAAATGTGTTGTGACCCTGCAGTGTGTCACAGAACTGCAGTCTTGCACTGTTATTAACTGCAGCAGAGCGGTGATTTCCCAGCCAGGAAATAAATTGGCGCAAGCCTGCTGTTAAACTTAGCTGGCTGCGTATGATTTTTTTTACGTTCTCCACCCAGCACACACGTACCCAGAACGCTGAGGACTGTCAGAGGCAGGCCAAATAGAACTTTTTGCCCTTTTTTTTTAAAGGAAAGGCCCACTGACTATATTCAATCAATAATAAATGTGTTGTGGCCCTGCAGTGTGTCACAGAACTGCAGTCTTGCACTGTTATTAACTGCAGCAGAGCGGTGATTTCCCAGCCAGGAAATAAATTGGCGCAAGCCTGCAGGCCAAATAGAACTTTTTGCCCTTTTTTTTTAAAGGAAAGGCCCACTGACTATATTCAATCAATAATAAATGTGTTGTGGCCCTGCAGTGTGTCACAGAACTGCAGTCTTGCACTGTTATTAACTGCAGCAGAGCGGTGATTTCCCAGCCAGGAAATAAATTGGCGCAAGCCTGCTGTTAAACTTAGCTGGCTGCGTATGATTTTTTTTACGTTCTCCACCCAGCACACACGTACCCAGAACGCTGAGGACTGTCAGAGGCAGGCCAAATAGAACTTTTTGCCCTTTTTTTTTTAAAGGAAAGGCCCACTGACTATATTCAATCAATAATAAATGTGTTGTGGCCCTGCAGTGTGTCACAGAACTGCAGTCTTGCACTGTTATTAACTGCAGCAGAGCGGTGATTTCCCAGCCAGGAAATAAATTGGCGCAAGCCTGCTGTTAAACTTAGCTGGCTGCGTATGATTTTTTTTACGTTCTCCACCCAGCACACACGTACCCAGAACGCTGAGGACTGTCAGAGGCAGGCCAAATAGAACTTTTTGCCCTTTTTTTTTAAAGGAAAGGCCCACTGACTATATTCAATCAATAATAAATGTGTTGTGACCCTGCAGTGTGTCACAGAACTGCAGTCTTGCACTGTTATTAACTGCAGCAGAGCGGTGATTTCCCAGCCAGGAAATAAATTGGCGCAAGCCTGCTGTTAAACTTAGCTGGCTGCGTATGATTTTTTTTACGTTCTCCACCCAGCACACACGTACCCAGAACGCTGAGGACTGTCAGAGGCAGGCCAAATAGAACTTTTTGCCCTTTTTTTTTTAAAGGAAAGGCCCACTGACTATATTCAATCAATAATAAATGTGTTGTGGCCCTGCAGTGTGTCACAGAACTGCAGTCTTGCACTGTTATTAACTGCAGCAGAGCGGTGATTTCCCAGCCAGGAAATAAATTGGCGCAAGCCTGCTGTTAAACGTAGCTGGCTGCGTATGATTTTTTTTACGTTCTCCACCCAGCACACACGTACCCAGAACGCTGAGGACTGTCAGAGGCAGGCCAAATAGAACTTTTTGCCCTGTTTTTTTTAAAGGAAAGGCCCACTGACTATATTCAATCAATAAAATATGTCTTCTGGCCCTGCCTACACAATTCTGTCCCTGTAGTATTACTGCAGGGCGCAAATGCTCTGCACGGCCGATTTGGAAAAAAAAAAAATGTGCAACACTGCTAACAGCAGCCTCCACAGTACTGCACACGGTTAGATGTGGCCCTAAGAAGGACCATTGGGGTTCTTGAAGCCTACACTAACTCCTAACACTCTCCCTGCCTAACCACCACTTCTGTCCCTGTAGTATTACTGCAGGGCGCAATGCTCTGCACGGCCGATATACCAAAAAAAAAAAACGTGCACCACTGCAAAAGGCAGCCTCCACAGTACTGCACACGCTTAGATGTGGCCCTAAGAAGGACCGTTGGGGTTCTTGAAGCCTACACTAACTCCTAACACTCTCCCTACAGCAGCTCCAACAAGATACCACTGTCCCTCAGCTATCTCACAACGCATCTGAGGCGAGCCGCGGGAGGGGCCGATTTTTATACTCGGGTGACACCTGATCTCCCCAGCCACTCACTGCAGGGGGGTGGTATAGGGCTGGAACATCACAGGGGGAAGTTGTAATGCCTTCCCTGTCTTTCAATTGGCCAGAAAAGCTCGCTAACGTCTCAGAGATGAAAGTGAAAGTAACCCGAACATCGCGTGGTACTCGTTACGAGTAACGAGCATCCCGAACACCCTAATATTCGCCCGAGCATCAAGCTCGGACGAGTACGTTCGCTCATCTCTAATCATAGACTGAACATGAGTCAACAATGTAATGCAGCAGCCAAAAAGGCAAACACAATTCTGAGATGTATTAAGAGAAGCATAGATTCTAGATCACGTGAGATAATTATCCCCCTCTACTCTTCCTTAGTCAGACCTCATCTGGAATTCTGTGTCTTGTTCCAGGCACCCCAATTTAAAAAAGACACCTCGTCGAAACGTCACCATTTTTATGGAGCAATAAATCTTTTTTCCAATTTACTACACCATTGATGCTGCTACTTCATTGCTGACTGCTGGATTAGTTTGGGACTGGAGATCCGTGGTCCCACAGGTGGCTTTGCATTTCCCTTTGCGGAACCTCTGCATATGACTTGCATTATAAAGGTGTGCTGCAGGACTTTTCACTTGCAATTTAAAAAAGACATAGACAAACTGGAGCAAATTCAGAGAAGATTTACCAAGATGGTGAGCAGTCTGTAATTCATGTCCTATGAGGAGCGGTTAAAGGATCTGGGAATGTTTAGCTTGCAAAAAAGAAAATTGAGAGGAGACTTAGCTTTCTACAAATATCTGAAGGGCTGTCACAGTGCTGAGTGATCAGCCCTATTCTCAGGAAAAACTATTCTAGGAAAGACTAGAAACAATGGGATGAACTTTCTATGTGAAGCGCTGAGCATTTACATGTAACGAGAAGCCAGCAATTCAGTGATAGTTTTTTTTTTAAACTTTCTGAGCAAAACCATGATCAGCAATAGTTTTTAAACTGACTGAAAGACAGCGATAATGACAAGTGAATGAATAGAGAGCAATTCTTTCATATTTACACTGCACGATTATCACTCAAATTTGTTCATTTGAATGAATTTTGAGCGATAATTGTTTAGTGCATATGGCCCATTACTCTGTTACAATGGCTTCTAGTTCCTAGCACAATTACTATTCAATTAAAATATCACTCTCCAATGAAACTATTATATTCAGAACTGACTTTTTGACAGACGTTTGACACCTCTTAAGTGTATATTGCTTTACATTTTGAGTTTCGAAGATGAAAAGCTTAATCCCTGCTATATGAAAATAGACATTTATTAGATTTGTGCTCCAACTATTCAGTGCTATCATTATTTATTACAGTTAAGTAAATAAATAGCCAAGATACAAATAAATTGCACTTTAATAGTAGTCCTAGAGCTACATCCTATTTACATATGGTCACAATTAGGGATGAGCGAACGTGTCCGTTACGGACACATCCGCACCCGGACACCGGCTTTGCCGAACACTGCCGTGTTCGCGCGTAAGTGTCCGGGTGCCGCCGGGGGGTGGGGAGATGCGCGGCGGCGCGGGCGGCAGTAGCGGGGAACAGGGGGGAGCCCTCTCTCTCTCCCTCTCCCCCCCACTCCCCGCCGCACCCCCCCGCGCTGCCACGGCGGCCCCCGAACTTTTTCGCCCGAACACTGAAGTGTTCGCAAAGTTCGGTGTTCGGGCGAAAAAGGGGCGGAGCCGAACGTGTTCGCTCATCTCTAGTCACAATCACAAAAAGTCAGAAGTATATATTGTATTCCATTTGGTTCTTAATTCAGACAATAATATAGCTGATATACAATTCAACTACTGGTTACGAATTTTGTTATATCAAGTTGTTCATAGCAAATCAATTAAAGACATACAGTACATGAATAAAATTGTATTAATGTTGAAAATGACAGAGTTACTATGTGGTCTTGATTGAGGGAGATTAAAAAAAAAGTCCATATAGTGCAGGACAGTTGAACTGTTGTAGTTGATTAATTTCTGCTTACATACCTGTAAAACATATAAGTGTAACAAGTCAAAGAATAGCTCTACAGTATTCATGAATATTTGCTTCCTACCATATTTCTTGCAATATAAGTTAAAGACCATCTGACGAAAAATAAAATACAAAGGTAAAAGGGGTTATCTCATGAAAGGTATTGTTTATAGATAGATTCAGGTCATAATTCTAAAGATTTTTTGTCTTAACGCTCATTTTAAAAAACTAATTTTTTATGTTTCTATACTCAGATATTTCAGAAATATTAAAATAGCACCACCTGGTGTTTCTATTCTGTGCCCACCTCAAGATATGTTCCAAAGTGGTCACACATGCACAGTCTTGCTTTTCTCATAGCTCGCTTGGGTGCAGAAGGATCCCTCAGGAGGTGAATTCTCTGCTTCGAAAGCTGCAAAGTCTTCTCATGTCAGAAAAGATGATGAGCGATTGAAACAGCCATAACACTGTCTGCTTGACATAGCGAAAATCAAGACTGACATAATTGACCACTTGAAGCATGTACTGAGGTGGGCACAATATAAAAACAGCAGGTGGTGCTATTCTAGCATTAGTCCTGTAATATCTAGGCATATGAACATTTCTTTTTATAATTGTAAATACAAACATTATTTATAATTTGACTATGAACAATATTTTTCATTGAACACCTTCTTTAAGTGGTCAAGAATTTTAAAAAAATCTAAAAATTAAATCATCCCAGTAGTTTGTGAGACATCAAGGGTTTAACAGTTGTGAGCGAAATCTTCAATGTTTTTTGGGGTTAGCAGTAACTTTCAAGCATAAACTGTGTTTCAAAGTGAAACTCCCTCAATGTTACTGAACCAAAATTTCTTCACAACAATGTAAAATACTCATTTTCAGTGATCATTTAAAAAGTATGCTTTCTGTTTAGTCAGGTTTACGCTGTTAAATATTACATTTCATTTAAAGAGCTAAAACAATTGAATTTGCAAACTTTCGTTATATATTATGTACTTACTTATTACAGTGACTTGTAATGACTCTTTTAAATTGTGCGAATCTTGACGTTCATACTTTTCTAAATCATACATATTTTGCCTCAAGAGCCCCTCCAGAAGTTCTATACTTATTGGATATTTCATAGACTTTGAAGGTTTTGCAAAATCCAGATGAAGGATTACTGATTTATCCTCCTCACTTTAAAAGAAAAAGCCAGGAACAATTTTAGAACTATTTAAAAGAAAAACAAAACAATCATCCTATCAATGTGGAACTTTTTAGTATAAAGTACTTATCACCTCAGTTCTACCTCTGTACATCCATAGCAGAGGTATGGGCAGTGATAAACTGACAAGAGCATATTTGGACATCTAATCCAGGCAGTGCTCTCCTATTTGGAGAAGTGTATTCTTATTCATTGTACACTTGAACAGTTGAATCAGGAAATCACTTTCATCAAACTCTGAACAGGTACTGGACCCAATGTTCAGTGGGCAGATATACTTCATAGGATAGCCATTACTTTATTGAAAGTAATAGGAGTTATAGAAACTTTCTAATGTGATTAATAATTCATAAGAGTTCATGAGCCAATCCAGGTGAAATCTTTTACCATGCTCATGTGATAAGTCACTGTATAATGAAATGTACTTTGAGGGACAGGTTGCATCCCAAATCTTTGTATAATTTCAAAATGTCAGTCGCAATTTGCTTGAAGTTGTTTGATTTAGTTTCCCTAGAATTGTGTCTGTCATGTTCTTGAATGCCACCCAGGTAGATTTTTCTTTGTTTCAATTAAGCATTCATTGAATCTATTGCCAGTTCTCTGATCTGTGGATTCTATGACAGAATCACTAACTGGGTTGGTCAGGGAAAAGTGGATATAGTATATCTTGACTGTAATAAAGCATTTGCAAAGTATCTCATACCACACTTAATGAAAAAATGACCAAATATGGGATTGACAAGGCAACTGCTAGGTGGATTCACAACTGGCTGAGTGATTATACTTAAAGAGTGGTCATGATTGGCTGCACTTCCAAGTGGAAGAATGTATCAAGTGGGGTACCACAAGGCTCTATCCTAGGTCCAGAGTTGCTCAACATTTTTATAAACGATCTGGAGGAGGGAATTGATGGGGAGCTGATCAAATTTGCTGATGACACAAAACTAGGATGGATAGCTAGCACTAGGGAAGAGAAATAGAATATTAAAAAAGATGTAGAAAATCTTGAACAGTGAGCGGCGACTAAAAGAATGGTATTTAACAAGGAGAAATACAAAGTCCTACATCTGGGGAACAAAAAAAAAACAGAATGGGAGGAATTGGGCTAAGCGGCAGCACATGTGAAAAAGACTTGGGTATACTAATAGATCATAGACTGAAGATGAGTCAACAATGTGATGCAGCAGCCAAAAAGGTAAACACAATTCTGGGATGTATTAAGAGAAGCAGTCTACAGTCTAGATCATGTGAAGTAATTATCCCCCTCTACTCTTCCTTAATGAGACCTCATCTGGAATACTGTGTCCAGTTCTGGGCACCCCACTTTAAAAAAGACATCGACAAACTTGAACAAGTTCAGAGAAGAGCTAACAAGATGGTGAGAGGTCTGCAAACCATGTCCTATGAGGAACAGTTAAAGGATCTGGGAATGTTTAGCCTGCAAAAAAGGAGGCTGAGGGCAGACTTAATAGCTGTCTACAAATATCTGAAGAGCTGTCACAGTGCAGAGGGATCAGCCCTATTCTCATTTGCTCAAGGAAAGACTTGAAGCAATGGGATGAAACTGAAAGGGAGGAGACACAGATTATATATTAGAAAAATCTTTTTGACAGTGAGTGTGATCAATGAGTGAAACAGGTTGCCACAGGAGGTGGTGAGTTCTCCCTCAATGGAAGTCTTCAAACAGAGTCTGGAGAGACATCTATCTGGGATTATTTAGTGAATTCTGCATTGAGCAGGGGGTTGGACCCAATGACCCCGGAGGTCCCTTCCAACTCTACCATTCTATGATTAATCAGCTAAAACTTTCAGAGCTAAATAGCATATATATATATATATATATATATATATATACACACACGTGACCAGGAATAGAATCAACTCAGGAAACTAAAATGGAGGAAACACAAATTAGATGTTAGAAAAAAACTTTCTGAAAGTGAGGGTGATCAATGAATGGAAGAGGTTAACATGGGAGGTGGTGAATTCTCCTTCAATAGAAGTGCTAAAACGAAGGCTGTACAAATATCTGTCTGGGATGACTTAGTGAATCCTGCACTGAGCAGGGGATTGGACCACATGACCCTGGAGGTCCCTTCCAACTCTACCATTCTATGATTCTATGACCCATGAAAACACCCTCTTTCCTCTTTGCTGAGTAAATTTGGTCTTGAGATAGGCAAATCCTCTGCCATTTTTATCTACTGCCTTGACAAACTGTTTCATAATTTAATATGTAATACATAAAGCAGGATACCTTCAGAGGACACAAGACTTTCCCATTGAACATTTTTTCCGCCAATTCACAAAATTTTGTCTGACCAGTCCTACCTAATGTAGTAAGATTGCCTGTAACGGCTATCCCACTCACACAGAAAACAAAAATACTTCATGAACCCTGTCTGCATTTCAAATATGACAGCAATGAACTTCAAGTCTCCACAGGTTTTCCGCTTACGTTCAGAATATTTAATTGAACGAAGTATGTGCTGCAGCGTTTCATAGGTCGACTTTGCAAGACTGGCATAACGGACTGGAACAAAACACAGCACATTGCCATTGTGAAGCAAAACTACTTTCAAACTGGTTTTTGAGGGGTCTATGAAAAGCCTCCATTCTTGGACATCATAAGAACAACCTGGAGCTGACATTAAACCACTTGTCACTAAAAAAATGTTAGGGTACCATGAGAAGTGAAGAAATGCACAATATTTCATTCTCTGTGTCTATAAATTGTTACACTTGTTTTGGGTTAGAGAAGATTACATTCCTGCAACATAGAGCCCAGCAATTCCTTTTACTTAGGCCTAGATCACAGGCTAAATCATTTAAATCTGTCTGAGTTAAGAAGCGTTTAGTTTAATGTCCTGTAGGTTTAAATGTGGGATAATTTCTTTCACGCCTTGATGGAAATTGGTTCTCTTACTGCATTGTCTCTTCATCATCATCTTTGAGTTCTTCACTTGAAGATTTGAAGGGAGCAGGAATAGCTTCAGAGTCTGGTATTGCCAACACAAGTTGGGATACACAATGTGACTATTAGGGTATGTTTACAAAGGAAATGCTGCGGAAGTGCAATCACCTGACCAGCAGTTGAGGCTGCCGGGTACCAGCTGAAGGAGTGCATTGACAGCTGAAGACTTCGGAAGTGAGCAGTATATCCTCTGAAATCAGCTGAGGGTACGCAACTCATTTAAAGTCAAAATCTGCATCAATACAGATTTTGACTCTGTTTTTGATGCGGAAATGCTGAAGAATTTTCCACTGCAGACATTCCGCAGCATTTCTACCCTGTGTAAACATACCCTTAGATTTTCTGTTTGTGAAGCCTTTGATATTTGTTAGACAGAAGTAACAGTCTGTCACATGGTATTTTTGTTCCCTCCCCATCATAGATAGCCCCAATGACATTAATGTACCTGAACCTCTCTACCAGTTTTTAATTTCACATAGCAAGTGGCACGACAGAAATGTGGGGCCTAAGTCTTTTCCCTTATGTCCGATTTCACATCCAAAGTAATAATTGCAATGACAATGTTTTTTATGTCTCTCCAATATTAACCTACCACATATATAGCAAAAGTTTTCTGGTTTGTTTCAGCATGTGCGAGGTGCCATATTGTTTTGCTAGGAAAATATGCGGCCCTAAGACTTATTAAAACTGACTGTCAGTAAAACTGTCTTTGTTGCCCATAGCAACTAATCAAACTGCAGCCTATATTTTACCTTAGCAGTTTTAAAAATGAAAGCTGAACTATGATTGGTTGCTATGGGCAGCAAAGACAGGTTTACTGTTAGACAAATTTGGTAAATCAAGCCCATGGTGTTCAATAGGTCTAGATAAGTTGAGGGTTTGGGTTGAAAAATGGCAAATGAAGTTCAATATTGATAAATGTAAGGTTATGCACACAGACAGGAGAAATGGATGCCACCAATATATGCTAAATGGGATACAGCTAGTGAAAGGTGAGATGGAAAAAGACCTGGGGGTACTAGTTGACTGTAGACCTAATTGGAGCAGTCAATGTTAGCTTCTGTAAAAGCAAATAAAGACTTGGGGTGCATTAAAAGAGGTATAGAGGTGAGGGAGGAGAACATTATTCTTCTGATATATAAGGCACTTGTCAGGCACCACATGGAATACTGCGTACAGTTCTGGACACCAGTGCTCAGGAAAGATGTTGCAGTGCTTGAAGGGGTCCAAAGAAGGGCAACTAAATTAATAAACGGAATGAGAGGAGTGGAATACTCAGAGAAGCTATCAAATTTGGGAATATTTACCCTGGAAAAAAGAAGGTTAAGAGGCCACCAAATAACTACGTATAAATACATAAAGGGACAATACAAAAATCTCTCCCATGATCTGTTTATATCCAGAACTGCGAAGGTAACAAGAGGATATCCGCTCCGTCTAGAAAAAAAGCAGATGTTACGTCTGTTGGGCACACCTACTATAACATGGATGCAGAAGTGGTATCACGTTCCTACAGGATGCGCTTGCAGGAACACTAAAGGGACAATGAACTGTGCGCAGGAACCTGGACTATCGGACAGACATAACATAGAACTGAAAAACGGCCAACACACTAACCAAACATCCCCGAAAGCATAAGCAGATGGAATTGCTGTAATAAATACGAGGAATTAGTTAGTGAATTGGCCAAGTCACTTAGTCTGCAAGCCCAGCTTCAAGGGTCCTCATATTTCGCCGTCCATACTCTAACGAGGCAGCATGAAACAGAACCCTGTCTGCAAGCAGAGCAATTGCCTTGATAAAGGTGGCCCTGCGCTGGAACTTAAGTACCACACTAGCCTAGAGATGATACATGATCCAGCAGCACAGGACACAATTCACACACCAACACACTAGGGCTAGCATGCAAGACAGAACAACCACAGAACAGGACTGTCCGCACCTAATGTCTGGCCACCTGCACAAACACTGAACAAGACATTGTTCACACACATACAGACATGCAGGACCAACAAACCCTAGAGTAAAGGGATATCAGCTTCCTCTTGCAGAGGGGCTGGTGTATATATATGCAGCAGACCTGTGGGGATTGGCTGGCAGGAGGAATTCCACACCCAGTCAGCTCAATTATCCCTCACCTGTGAAGCTGTGGTCTTGGAACTCTGTAGAACAACAGATCCCAGCAGCACAACCTGACAGTACCTCCCCTTTAAAAAAGAGGCCTCTGGACCCTTAAGGCATAAAATAAAAACAACCTCTAAACAGGACCACTGTGCCTTACACCAAAAGGTCACCGAACAGTAGTCTGCATCGAGTATGCACAAATCCAGAGGGAAATAAAAATGGAGAACCCTCCTGCTGACATAGCGTGCACAGGACTTATCCGTATGGGCCTGATGCAGATGCCAGCTAGTCAGCTAGGTAAAGGGAATACACACAGGTACATATCACAGCGGTTTGGTGCAAACAGTAGTAGGCTGGTCATTATGTTACATCCACTCGGCGCACTAAAGCGCCACGTCTCCATACAGACGCGATATTGTGTCCATTTAAAACTGCAAACACACTATATTGTTGCATAGAGCAATTGCACCTCTCCAGGCCAAGATGGAAGGACCCCTGTCCCTTACTAACCAGGGAAAGATGGGAACCCATGCCTAAAAGCGGCGCGCTCGTCCTGATAAGGTCAGCCCGACTGTCTACATCTGGGACCTAGTTTTCCCAAGTTAGGTACATAGAGAGATGAACTAAACATAGAACAGGAATGCAACTTAAAGGAGATGTCTCGAGGAAGCAGTGATTTTTTTTTTTTGCCCAGTCCCCCTAATTAAACATACATTACTAATTACCCCTGTAAATGACTTTCCTAGCTGGTTTGTACTTACCGTTCCAGCATTTCAGCAACTTATAAAAGTTTCCCCAAGATGGCCGCCGGCTCTTTCCCCGTCGCTCGCTGCAGCCCGACGTGCGCGCTCCCGAGACGCTGCCAGCTGTGTCTCCATGGCAACCGGACGCCCCGCAGCCGCCGACCAGACGCCCCACAGCCGCCGACCAGTCACCCACCGCCAGGCAGCAGGTAACCGGCGCTAGCCCCCGGCTCCCCAGCGCTACGCTCCCGGCTCCCCAGCGCTACGCTCCCGGCTCCCCAGCGCTAGACCCTCAGCCCAGCGCTAGGTTCCGGAGCCCAGCGCTAGGTTCCGGAGCCCAGCGCTAGGTTCCGGAGCCCAGCGCTAGGTTCCGGAGCCCAGGTGAAGGCCCCGGAGCCCAGCGCTGGGCTCCGGGGCCTTCACCTGTCAGTGAACATCACCCCCGACCCATCACTTACCCCCCTGGCCCAGCGCTAGTTCCCCCGGCCTAGCGACAGCCCCCCCGGCCTAGCGACAGCCCCCCCATCGCAGCGGCAGCCCCCCCGGCCTAGCGACAGCCCCCCCATCGCAGCGGCAGCCCCCCCCCGGCCTAGCGACAGCCCCCCCATCGCAGCGACAGCCCCCCCCGGCCTAGCGACAGCCCCCCCATCGCAGCGGCAGCCCCCCCGCCTAGCGACAGCCCCCCCATCGCAGCGGCAGCCCCCCCCCGGCCTAGCGACAGCCCCCCCATCGCAGCGACAGCCCCCCCCGGCCTAGCGACAGCCCCCCCATCGCAGCGACAGCCCCCCCCGGCCTAGCGACAGCCCCCCCATCGCAGCGGCAGCCCCCCCCCGGCCTAGCGACAGCCCCCCCATCGCAGCGACAGCCCCCCCCCGGCCTAGCGACAGCCCCCCCATCGCAGCGACAGCCCCCCCCCCGGCCTAGCGACAGCCCCCCCATCGCAGCGGCAGCCCCCCCCCCGGCCTAGCGACAGCCCCCCCATCGCAGCGACAGCCCCCCCCATCGCAGCGACAGCCCCCCCATCGCAGCGACAGCGACGACAGCCCCCCCCCCCGGCGCAGCGGCAGCCCCCCCGGCCTATCACTTACCTGGACGGCAGGACAGCTGGACGGCAGGACAGCTGGGCGGCTTCTCCGGACAGCTGGGCGGCTCTGCACCTTCCTCTAACAGAGGATGGTACAGAATGGCCGCTCCAGCGCGCTCCCGAGCAGTGACAGCTCATCTGCGCATGCGCAGAAGAGCTGTAGCGGGGAGCACACTGAAGCGGCTCGTGCTGAAAGGAGAAGACCGGACTGCGCAAGCGCGTCTAAAAAAGCAAGCTGCCAGCGAATTTAGACGGAACCATGGAGACGAGGACGCCAGCAACGGAGCAGGTAAGTGAATAACTTCTGTATGGCTCATATTTAATGCACGATGTATATTACAAAGTGCATTAATATGGCCATACGGAAGTGTATAACCCCACTTGGTTTTGCGAGACCACCCCTTTAAGTACATGTTTGGCCACTTGCACAGACATATCACACATGTCACTGTTCATGGTTGTGCAAATAACATATAAAAGAAACCCCACCCAGAACTCACATGCATACAGATCAGATGTCAAACCATAGCTAGTCCAAGTGTCCTCCCACCAGGGGAATAGAGAGTTAGCCACCATGCTGAAATAGGGAACAGTGTCAGGCATCACCCATCTGACACACATAGGACATCATATATCTGGATGCCGCACCTGCCCAGGGAAAGGAAGAAACCTGCGGGCCGGCTGCACCTGTGTGGTCACCGTACCACACACTACACAATGCATGCACCCCAGAACACAAGGATGAGAGGGACAATAGGTACCCAGACCGTCTTCAGGGGATGAGAGAGGGACACTACAATCAATGCACCACACCAGCTCTGAGTGGGCTCAACACAGGGTACAATAGTAAAGCACTAAAATGACCAGCAATCTCTCACAAGAGTTTGCTGGTATTTATCTGCAGCAGACAAGGGGGATTGGCTGGAGGAGAATACCAGCTCAATTAACCCCTACCTGTGAAGGTGTGCACAGGAAAACCTGTAGAACCACAGGTCCTAGAAGCACAACCTTAACAGCAAGTTTCATCACCAACACAGAAAGGGGTTCTTTATTGTAAGAGCAGTGAGATTGTGGAACTCTCTGTCTGAGTATCTGGTGATGGCAAAATCCATAGAAGAGTTTAAGAGGGGAATAGATGTCTTTTTAGAGCAATATGATAATACAGGATATAGACATTAGGTGACCAGCGGGGTTGTTGATCCGGGTCTTGGAGTTAGGGAGAACTCAAACATTGATCCATGGATTATTCTGACTGCCATTATGGAGTCGGGAAGGAATTTTTTCCTCTAATGAGCTAAATTGGCATCTACCTCGTTGTTGTTTTTTTGCCTGCCTCTGGATCAATAAGGTGGGGTGGAATCAGGCTGAAGTAGATGGACATTGTCTTCTTCAGCCTAACATACTATGTTACTATGTGAATATACAGTTACAAAATTGTACTATATTGAATATCCTACTTTCTTATTATGTCAATAATTTCATTATTTTGATTGACAATTTTGGTTTCAACCTGAATATAGGTAAGACCACTAATTTTTACATAGGATGAATTAACAATAAATAAAAAAAAAAAAAACGCTTATTTTCTCCTTATATGTTAATGCAATTATAGCTATTTACTCATGTATAATGAGGTATCATGAACTTACGTTGAATTATAATTGACTTTGGCGGCAAGGAAGAAGTAATTCAGAAATGTAGACTTTGAATATATACTTGTAATCTGTAAAACAAAGTCATGTGATGTTTAGTTACAAATGATCCCAAGTTGAACTTCAGCCATAACCTCATTTTGTTCTGCAATGCAGAATATCTTTATAAATATATACCCCTAAGACTTCATCTTAGATGGAAGTAGGGCCATATATATAATTTGTATGAAAGAGTATTTGGGGGTGTGATATGGATGGCAGTGCCATAGAACACACAAGGCTGCAGCTCCGTTACCAAAAAAGTGAATAAGGGGTATTTCCCCCATAAGTAGCACCCCTAAAACCCTGCAATTCACACCAGTGAGCAGGCTAGTGTTAGCACTGTGGGAGAATTCACTCTCCGTGGATCTGTAAAATCGAGTCCTACTTGTAGGCCTGAAGCTGCAGCCTCAATTTACAGACTGCTGACGACTGCACTCCCACATCGGTGACTGTACAGCTAGTCAGCGGCAGTTACTTTCAATAGTATTGAGGTGTGAGTATAGAGTGGTTGCAATACAAGATCCAGCCAGTAAATGGGGGCAGAATTCCTAATATATTACCAGCAGTTGAAGTTCTGCACTGATGCCACAGCACCCCATCTAGAGTCCTGGCATCCGTGCTCACTGCGTTCTCAGGTGCTCCACTCACCACCTCAACGCCACCTGGATGTCCATTCACCAGTAAGTGGGGCAGTCCCTCTCGTCACAGCGTGCATTCCAGCGGTGATGAGAGGGACCGCCCCACTCACCAGTAATTATGTATTATCGATATATGTATCTTTCTCACACTTTGTATGCAGGCTTGAGAAAGGTGCTTCCTAATAGTAGAGAAACGGGTTGCCCTTACCATGTATGTGTCTGTTCTGAATAAAACATCCATTGTGGACCTGAAGCCATTATCCAAATGACTGTGGTTACTACAACTAGGAGGGGGTTTCTGTGTATGTAAACCATACCCCCCTCCTTCAAAGTAAGTGGTACATTGTTTACCTTTTTCTGTATATTTGAAAATGTTGGGTTGCGGAATCTGCGGTCGGCGTCCGCACAGAGGATCTGCAGCAAACAGCATGAATTAAAAGGTATGTAAAATCGCTTTTTCCTTTGCACTCATGGAAACAAATAGCGTATTCTGTGGAGGAAAAATCGCAGCATGCTCTATCTATTGACATTGTGGATGGGCTGCAGGTACCCAAGCCAATGCCTAACAACGGCGCTGAAAATACAAATATTTTTTAAAAATCTGTTTCGTGCACGACCTATTGCGAGCTCTACTGTGTGCAGCTGGCCTTACTGCCCCCTGCTATCTTTCATCTATTATCTAACGTTTTATTTATTTATTTTTCTTCCCCTTCACATTCACCTTGGGTCTCTCCTCTTTCTCTAAAGCCGCCTGCACATGGCCTGGACGGATTCCGCTGTGAGAATTCTCGCAGCAGGATGCAACCCGTGCCTTGCATTCACCTTATACTTATCTGTCCGGCGTTTTCTCTCTCCGCACATGAACAGTGCAGAGCCGGGGCGTCACCAGTGATGTTTCTGTGTGGGCCTCTGCGAGGCTCGCACAGAAATAGGACATGCCGCGATTTATTTATTGCGCAAGTTTTTACAAGGTCAAATCACAGCCGTCTGCATAGGATTGCATTATCTAATGCAATCCTATGGCAGTGGGCACGGGTGGAAATTCTACGGTAAATCCCGCCACGGAATTTCCCCCCGTGTACAGGAGGCCTAATAAAAATTTTGCAAAGCGATCCTCACTGGCGCTGTTGTGGTTTCTTGTCCACTAAATTTATAGCTGTTATGACAACCAGAACAGCTTCAGCAACCAATTTCTTTCTCATTTTAATAATTGTTTTCACAGTTAAAACTGTTTATTGGCAATGATTTCATCATCCCCTCCCTCTCTTTTTTCCCTTCCCTCCTCTCTTGTGGGGTTTCAGTTTTATGATTTTTACATATCCCATAGTGTGCAGGGCTTTAACTCTCTCCAAAAATGCTCAAAATCCTCCAGTTACTACAAAAGCGTGTGATATTATTTGTTTACAGGAGACATTTTTCTAAAAACTCCTCCCCATGCTACCTCTCACCCCACTACCCTATCTTCTATTCTTCCACTGCCCTACAAAAATCCAAGGCGTCATTATTTATTTTGGTAGATCAGTTCCCTTCATTCTTTCAACTACTATAGTAGAAGGCCGATGGACAATGAGCGATCAGCTGATCGGTCATCATTTATGCTGCATAACCGATGGATGATCAGCTGATTGCTTATCGCTCAGTGTAAATAGCAGCCGTTCACTACTGAACGGCTGCTACGTTATGTCATTGCATAAGGGCGCCCTGCTGTTAGCCAGCGATACTAGATCTCGTGCAGGTATACGGGAGCTAGAATGTACGAGGACGAGTGTCGAGCATCGTTTGTCCGACACTTGTCCCATCGAAATGGTCCTTTAGTCATTCTCCTCTTACTTTATTTAACAAATCTCCTGACACATCACCCCAAAGGGACCAGAATGCCTACATTCTTCCTGAAGCCTTAAGAGCAATGTTCCAAGACTTCGGCTGAAGGCACATGGGCAGAGATTCCGCGGCGAGATTTTGCGCAGAATTTCCGCCCATTGCATGCTGCCATAGGATTGTTTTAGTTTATGCAATCCTATGCAGACAGCCACAATTTGACCAAGGGAAAACTCGTGCGGTAACAAAAGCATGACATGTCCTATTTCAGTGTGAGCCTCGCTGTTGCGCCGTCTCTGCACTGCGCATGTGCGTCTGTGCACCAGCCGGCACATCACAGAGCAGAAAGAAGACGCCAGACGAGTAAGCGAGAGGTCAATGCAGGGGCACGGGTCACATTGTGCTGCGAAAACGTTTCTGTAAGCATTACCGACTCTCAGCTTACTAAAGTCCTCACAGATCTGTTTGTCACTATTTTACCTGATGCAAAAGAATTTGAACTTCTAATAGACAGAGTTCATAGAGTACGTAAACCGAAAACTATTCCAGCAGAAAATCCTAGAAAAAGGATGTTTTAGCTAGACTACATTTTTATCATTTTAAGGAAACCCTAAGAGCCGCATCTCAAGCCACTAACTTACCAGATCATCTTCGCCACATTATACTATTCTCAGATCTATCACCTACAACTCTGTCGAGAAAGAGAGAATTCGCTCAGTAAACAAAAATATTGAGAGTAGAAAAAATGAAATATGAATGGTGTTTTCCTGTAAAACTTTTAGTTGGCAAAAACTGCATCACTCATATAGCTAGTTCCCCAAAAGATGCAGAAAATTTACTTACGAAATGGTCCCTGCTAAGTGAGAATAATCTATATGAAGGTAACCTAGCAACTGCTAAAAAGAGATGTACGTCTCTGACACGAGAATGGAAAAAAAGTATCTCCATACAGATCCAAGAAAAACCCATGAATCGAACATTTCCAAGTATTCCAGTTTTTTTCTATACATTTTATCAATGTGCCTAGATCTCGTGAAAACAAGACTTAAGAATTACAAATTTAACTGCTGAATTGTGCTCCTTAAAATGGTTATTCTATTATCTCTCCTTTTATTCATAACCCCCTCCTCACCATACTTAGCATTCTACAAATTTACCTAGTATTTCTAAGTGGTTCATAAACAACCAGGACTGATGGATGTTCTCCTTTTTCTAATTTTTGTCGTCATTTGTTTTGTTTCAATAGCTTTATTTCTCCAAGTCAGTCTGCTTATCTTGTTTTTTTCTTTTTTGTTTGTGCATTTAGATGGGATAATTATCACATTTCAAATGGGGTGTACACATCTATTATTTTTTCCTCAAGGTTTCCCTCACACAAGTGTTTGCAGAAACGCAGCGTTTTTCAACGCTGCATTTACTGCAGTTTCAACAGCGTTGTCATACATTTTGACAACGTTTTGGCCTGTAAACACAGCCAAGGATGCAGACAAAAAAAGACATCAATATTCATCTAGCTGACGTTGTCTGGTCCCTGCCACCGGAGCTCTCAGCACTTGTCAAGCTGAAGAGGATCTTTTGCTAGTGACGGGGATTACAATCCCCCACCTCCAGCGAGAGATTGCTCTGATTGGCTGAGAGCTGCTGAGTATCAGCTGGCTCCGCCAATCACAGCCAGCGCTGTCGGCTTGACAAGTGCCCGGCAGGCTGCACGGAGCTTCGGAGAGCAGCTGGAGAGTCCCAGACAGCATCAGCTAGGTGAAGATTCCTTGGTAGTGCAGCTAGTGCTGGCGTTTAATGCTGTCAAAAACCTGGTACCAAGTTGTGCCTACTGGCACCCGCCGCCATCAGCTGCTCACCCCTTCAGTGAATACCGTCAGGGGCCGCAGCTCCCCTGCCGGTATTCACTAAGCTGCGCTGCTAGCGGCGCTGATCCCAATGCACACTGCGATGTCAGTGGGCAACCGGGATCCTCCTACCCCCTCCCCCGATGTCTCCTCTTAGGTTCCACGAGAACACGGGGAGGAGTCGTCCGGCAGCACACTGACGTCACAGTGTGCATCAGAATCAGCGCCGAGCAGAGGAGTAGCGGAGCTTTCACAAGGAGGAGGGGGTAAGTATGTTGGTCTCGGGGTGGGGTATGGGGGGCCGCTATTACACTGGGGCCGCTGTGGGGTGTCACTATTACTACTGGGGTACGCTGTGGAATGTCACTATTATACTGGGGGGGCGCTGTGGGATGCCACTATTATCACTGGGTCCGCTGGGGGGGTTACTATTGTCGCTGGGGGGGTGTCACTATTATCGCTGGGGTATGTTTACATGTGGCGGAAATGGGCAAGGCTTTTTCAAAATAGACAGGGTGCATATTTTGATTGCTTTTTTGATGCAAAAAAGCTGCAGAATTTTCCACATAAATTTCCGCTGAGGAAAACCTGCAGCATTTTTACATCCAAAAAGCAGTCAAAATCTGCACGTTGTCTATTTTGATGGAGCCTTGCCTTTTTTAGAATGATGGAGGTAAAATTATATGTCGTGATAAGCCCCGCCCCCTGACATTTGCAATGAATAAGTGGGTTTTGGGTTGCAGTTTGGGCACATGGTCTCTAAAAGGTTCGCCATCACTGTATTAGGACAACTTTATAATGTTAAACAGGCAGCGTTGATAATATGTGGAGACTTCGCATCTCACGGCATGATAGACAGAAATACCCCTCTAACATCCACTAGAATTATGCCTGCCTTGTGGTGCCTTCAAGCTCCAAATGTCTAAACCATCTCAAATACAGTTCCCACCAAACTCTGCCATGGCCCTTTTGAGCATAGATATTGACAAATCCCCTCACAATATGCAAACGGTTATTATACATGCTTTTATAGCCACCAAGATAAGTATAGCACAACATTGGAAATCTTATTCTTCTCCCTCCATGGCAGAGATAATTAGATCTATAAATACCAACTGTTGGTTTGAATAGATGAGTACAAGTGCCTGACAAAAGGAGTAATCTAATTCAGACAACATTGGGAAATATGGTTATCAAGCAACTTAAGCTTAACGCCATCTCACTGTTACCCGTGTTAACACCCTTTATATTAAAAAAGATTGGGATTTTATTACTTTTTTTCAGATTGACTGACTGAGTGACTGATCTGTCATGTTATGTTATATTTTCCCATGCTATGCGATCTTATTTTTTTCTATTCACTGAAAACTGTAACACAGATATTCCAGGGTTTGTTTTTTTGAAATGAAGAGGTGTATTGAAATACATTTTTTCCGCAGATTCTAAAAATAAACTTCAAATTCTGCATCACATCAGGTTTTTTCACAAATCACAAAAATGTGAAAATTACAAAAAATGTAAATTTTTTTTTTGACATTCATATGTGACAACTAGAGATGAGTGAACATGCTAGTTTAGGACAATTACTCGATCGAGCATCGCTTTTTTTGAGTAACTGCCTAAATCGGGCGAAAAGATTAGGGGGGCGCTGGGGGTGAGCGGGGGTTGCAGTGGGGAGTGGGGAGGGAAGAGAGAGGGGTGAGCAGGGGGTTGCGGTAAGGAGTGGGGGGGGGGAAGAGAGAGAGAGAGCTCCCCCCTGCTACCCCCTGCTCCACCCCGCAGCCCCCCGCCATCCCCCCAAATCTTTTTGCCCGAGCAGGCAGTTACTTGAAAAAAGCGATGCTCGATCGAGTAATTGTCCTAAACGAGCACGTTTGCTCATCTCTAGTGGAGAGCAGAGGTATTGTTCCATCTCCATTGCTCCATTTGTAACATGTGAAAATGCAAACATACCTAACATTTACTATTTGGCTTCCCTTAAAATTAACTCTTTTTGGATTTTCTTTGGTGTTCGTCCATACAGTCTCCAACAATAGTCAGCCATCATATGTGTAGTCCACCTTAGTTTCCTGATAAAAGCGTTCACCATTTTGTTTTCGTAAAATCACCAAGATTGTCAGGAAAGTAATTTAGTTGAGCATGAAGAAAGTGAACTTTGATGCTCATGTTGCAACTAGAGATGATTGAGCACTCTCAGTTAAGGCAGTTACTCGAGCGAGCATTGCTCTTCTCAAGTAACTGCATACTGGTCCGAGCAGATTCAGGGGTGGGGTGGCAGGGGGGCGGCGGGTAGCGGGGGGAAGAGTGAGAGAGATCTCTCTTTCACCCCCCCCTTCCCCCCCTTGAATCTGCTCAGACCAGCATGCAGTTACTTGAGAAGAGCGATGCTCACTCGAGTAACCGCCTTAACCGAGGGTGCTCGCTCATCTCTAGTTGCAACCAAACAGTTTATAGGATTCCAAAATCTCGTCAACTAAAATGGTGTAATTTGCAGCCTTCGTGCTCCCCGAAAAGTGTTGTACGACATTTCTGAATGCAGTCCATGCTGCCAGTTCACACTCACCCATGGTTGTCTCAAATATGTTGTAAGCCCTTAATTTTTGTATTTGTGGGCCCATAAAAATTCAGCTTTGATTTTTTAGAAGTGATTGATGGAAACTTAACACCAAGGTACTGAAAGCATTCACTGTCCTTGCTTAAAGCTGTCACGAATTGCTTCATTAAGTCAAGTTTTATGTGTAATGATGGCAACATATTTTCGAGGGATCAACTAGTCGAAGTGAAACAATGTTTTTTCGCCAAGTGTGAAGGTACTTCTGACTGGCCACTGCTTCCGAACCCAATGTTCAAGTCCTTGCTCTGGAGTCCCATTCACAAAAAAAAAACAAGGAAATTTGGTGTAACCTGCTTGTTGGCTGAGCAATATTGCAATCACCTTGAAATCCCCGTACACAGACTATTCATTAATCTAGTACTGCAGAATTTACAGCAGAAATGTAAGGTTTTCATATGCCTCCTTCATAGTTACAGAATGTGGTACTGGAATGGATGGATGGATGTTAGTATTGTGTAATAAAACACCTTTTAAACTGGATTTGCTGGCATCTATGAAGAACCTCCACTCTCCTGGGTTATAATTAACGTTAAAGTATTTCACGCCTTCCTCTGCTTCTCGGTGTCTGTACCAGGAGAATCTCGTATTAGGATACAGTAAATTATTTTCATGAAATCGTGATCCTGAAAACTGTGATGCATCTTTAGGTGAATTCAGATCGCGGAGCAAATCACTCATTTGATGATGGATTCGCTATGGGACACTGGTCTCATGGCAGATGGCATATTGGGATACACAATGTTACACTTATTGGTGCTGGTATGGCCCGAGAGCTTCACTGTGTAGAAGTACTTGCATATATGCTATTTAACCCCTTCACGACCAATGACGTACCGGTACGTCATGGAGCCGCGGGGTATGTATGAAGCGGGGTTGCGTGGCAACCTCTCTTCATACAGTGCGGGCGTCAGCTGTTTATAACAGCTGACAACCGTGGGCAATAGCCGCGAGCGGCCGCACGGCCGATCGCGGCTATTAATCATTTAAATGCCGCTGTCAATTCTGACAGAGGCATTTAAATCCCCCGAACGATGTTCGGGGGTCCAGCGCGGACCCCCGCGGTGAGATCGGGGTAGCCGTGCAGGTGACATGGCAGCCGGGGGGCCTAATGAAAGGCCCCAGGGCTGCCTTAACAGACAGCCTATGAAGCCATCCCCGTGGGGTGGCTTGATAGACTGCCTGTCAAAAAGCAGTATGACGTAATGCTATAGCATTACGTCATACTGCAGGAGCGATCAAAGCATCGCATCTTAAAGTCCCCCAGGGGGACTTCAAAGTAATGTAAAAAAAAATAATCAATGAAGTTTTTTTTAATTGAAAAAAAAAGATGTAAAAGTTTAAATCACCCCCTTTTTGCCATATCTATTATTAAAAAATCTAAATAATAAATTAAAAATATGTATTTGGTATCACCGCGTCCATAAAAGTCCGAACTATCAAAGTAGCACATTATTTTTCCTGCACAGTGAACATCGTCCGAAAAAAAAATAAAGAACGCCAGAAATGCATTTTTTTAGTTACCCTGTCTCCCAGAAAAAAACGCAATAAAAAGCGATCAAAAAGTCGTATGTATTCCAAATTAGCACTATAAATACTACAGGACATTACGCAAAAAATGAGACCTTGCTTAAGAAAAATAAAAAAGTTATCGCGCGCACAAAATGATGGCAGAAAATAATTGAAAAAAATTTAATGTCTTTGAAAAAAAAAGAGAAGTATAGTAAAAAATAAACTATACAAGTTTGGTATCGTAGTAATCGTACTGACCCATAGAATAAAGTTATCATGTCGTTATTGTTGCCATTTGTGCGCCGTAGAAACAAGACGCACTACAAGATGGCGAAATGTCGGTTTTTTTTTCACTTTACTCCACTTAGAATTTTTTAAAAGTTTTTCAGTACATTATATGGTACTTTAAATAGCACCATTGCAAAAAAAAAACTCGTCCCGCAAAAAACAAGCCCTCATACTGTGACGTCGATGGATAAATAAAGGAGTTATGATTTTTTTAAAGGGGGGAGGAAAAAACAAAAATGGAAAAAGAAAAAGGGCCGCGTCATTAAGGGGTTAATAATTTGTTCCAAGATCTTTCCCAGTATAGAAGTCAGGCTCACAGTTCTGTAGTTTTCTGGATCCACCTTCTTCCCTTTTATGAAGATAGGGACAACATTTTCCAATCTTCTAGGACTTGCCCTGTTCTCCAGGAATTTTCAAAGATTATGACGAGTGGTTCAGCAATTACCTCTGCTGCTTCCTTCAGTATCCTAGGACGTAATTCATCCAGACCTGGAGACTTGAATTCATTTAAGTTAGCTAAGTGTTCCATCACCATCTCTCTGTTTATAGATAGCCTGCATTCTTTTATTCCCTGCATAGCACAGGGAAGATTAGTTATGTTACATCTACTTTCTGAGAGAAAACATATACAAAATAGGAATTTAAAAGTTCAGCCTTGTCAACATCTTTTTTAACCAATTCACCATTTTCATCTTTGACTTTTCTTTTGCTTTTGAAATACCCCCTCCCAAATCCTTTATTATTGTTTTTAGCTTCAATTTATTATTAGCTTTTGCTTTTTTAACGCTTGGCATACAATTTCTGATGACTGCATTACATTCTTCTTTGGATATTTCTCCCTCTTTCCATTTGATAAACATATTTTTCTTCCTTTTAAAAAAGGGGGGTAAGCTCTGTGTTCATCCATCCTGCTTTCTTTAAATCCTTCACATTCTTCCTGCTTTTAGGGATTGTTAATGATCTGATGCTTATTGGCTCCATCCAAAACATTCCAGTAATAATAGTGTACTACACTCCAAATTCTAAACCAACTCAGTTCCTATCAAACCTGCTTGAATTATTGAGACTAATAAAGTTGAAATGGTTATCATATGTGGTGACTCCAACTGCATGCTCGACTCGAGCCTTGACAGGAACGCCAATTTCCTTCCAACCCCACTCCCATTAGCCCAACATTCTATATCACATACTTTTAAACACTCCTCCTCCACCACCACCTGGTTGATGCCTGGTGTGAAAAAACGCAACTAATAAGGAGTTTACGCATTACTCGACTCCTCAATTCTTATATAAGAGAATGGTTCATATCTTAGTACCCGCCCCTTTTTTAGCACTGATCATGAGTTCTAATAACCTCTTGATCCCCTGGTCAGACCATAGCCCAATGTCAATCATGTGTAGCTCCTTAATGACTAAGCCTACCAATACCAAAATCTTAAATGAAGACAATGTCCATCTGGTTCAGCCTGTTTCAACCCCCCCCTTATTGGTCCAGAGGAAGGCAAACAAAACAATGAGCCAATTTAGCTAATTTTGAGGTAATAATGGCAGCCAGAGTAATCCCTAGATCAACATTCGAGATCAACCACCCCACTGGTCACCTAATGTCTATATCCTGTAATATCACAGCGCTCTTTAAAGATATCTAGTGCCCTCTTAAACTTCTCTTTGGATTTTGCCATCACCATGTCCTCAGGCAGAGAGTTCCACATTCTCACTGCTCTTACAGTAGAGAACCCCTTTCTGTGTTGGTGATGAAATCTGCTTTCTTCTAGACATAAAGGATGCCCTCTTGTTACCGTCGCAGTCCTGGGTATAAACAGATCATGGGAGAGATCTTTGTATTGTCCCCTAATGTATTTATACATAGTTATTTGATCGCCCTTAGCAGTCTTTTTCCAGGGTAAATAATCCCAATATTGATAGCCTCTCTATGTATTTCAGTCCCCCCATTCCATTTATTAATTTAGTTGCCCTTCTTTGAAACCTCTCAAGCAGTGGAACATCTTTCCTGAGCACAGGTCTCTAGAACTGTACACAGTATTCTATGTACTCACTGACATATGACAAATGACTCACTCCTGACATACGTATAGGTTTTAGCCTGAATGACTACACAACTAGATGAATATTTTAGAATAATATTCCTTCTGTCTCCTGCCCTATTTCACTATGGAAAGCACATAAGGCAGTGCTCAGAGGCTACTTCATCCAACTAGCAGCCTGACTTAAAGGGGTTGTCCCGCGGCAAAATTGTAAATTTTTTCTCTGCCCAGTCCCCCTCCTAAAGCAAACATGATAATCTACTCATGGAAAGCGATTTTAAAGAGAGTTTCTACTCACCGTTGGATCATTTAGTGAAGTTATAAAAATTCTTCTTCCAAGATGGCCGCCATCATTTCCCAAGGTGCACCGCTGGTTTTCTCCCATGGTGCACTGCGGGTCTTCTCCCATGGTGCACCGTGGATGTTCTTCCCAAGTCTGAGCTCCACTACCGATTACAGCCACCTCATTGGCTGATCGGCGCCATGTGATGGGGCGGAGCTACGCGATGGCGCTGAGAAGGGGGAGGAGCCAGGACGCAGCTCGTGAGCAAGGACCTTCCAGAAGGGGATTCCTGTCTGCGCAAGCGCGACTGTTCCGGCGACCAGAGAAGCAGTTTGCTCGTCGCCATGGAGAGGGGGATGCCAGCACCAGGAGGGGGTAAGTGTATAACTTCTGTATGGCCAATATTTAATGCACGATGTATATTACAAAGTGCATTAATATGGCCATACAGAAGTACATAACCCCACTTGCTGTCGCGGGACAACCCCTTTAAATGAGAATGCTTCTCACTACAGTTGGAGTTGGAACAAAAGGTTTTATGGCTAGAAATGGAGGCCAAGAATGGGCCATAGAAAAACAACCTTCAAGCACTCTCTCGGGTCAGCAGAACCAAATTAGAACTGTGCCTTACAAAGATTATTGAACAGAAAATTTGATGGTCCAGTCAACGTTGCTATATACTGAATAATAAGCCATCCACACCTCTGGCCCGTAGACTCAAGAAAAACCCTGCAACAAGCTTTTTCAGCTTTCTCAATGCTTCCTAAATGAAAAAACAGACTCATTAGATAAGCAAAATTATCACCACATTTCCCAGCTGCTAATTATTAATAGAGACCAGGCCATGTTTGTTCCGGGTCATCAAGCCTCAGATAATATATGCAGTATTACTCATCTTACACATATCTGTCAGTCCCAGAGCATATCTGTCATGTTGCTCTCTCTGGATGTAAACAAGCCCTTTGACACACAAAAAAATTGTATGTATCTGTTCTCAGAGCTTGAGCACTGGAAGTTCTTTACATCGCTAAAAGTACTATATACATCCCATAAAGCTTTTGTCTGCTACAAGGGTTTTAGTTCAGACACCATAACAATTCACAGAGGCACTTTGCAGGGATGCCCTTTATCCCTTCTACTCTTCATTTTAGCCATGGAACCCCTTGTAATCAAAATCTACAATATGCCAGATATTAAAGGAATTCAGTGTCAGGACTGGAACCTGGAACCTCCTGCACTCCAAGCTGTAGCGCTTCCTATTGAGCCATGCAGCCTGTTGAACAGCTTCCCTGCTGAACTTGATCCAAATTCTTGCTCCTCCTTACAGAGCTCCTGAAGTGGATCCACCCTGCCTTGGATTAGGGAGACTCTATATACCTGCCTGGTTCCTCCCCTCCTTGTGTGTTCTGCTACACGGGATTCGATGCAGATACCATAACAATTCACCAAAGTAACTTGGCAGTGATGCTCTTTATCACCTCTACTCTTCATTTTAGCGATGGAACCTTGTAATAAAAATTCACAATAACGCAGATATTAAGGGATTTGAGTGTCAGGACTCAGACCGGGAACTTCCTGCACTCCAAGCAGTAGTCCTTGCTATTAAGCCATGCAGCCGGTTGAACAGCTGCCCTGCTGAACCTGTTTGAAATATTTGCTCCTGCTTACATAGCTACTGAAGTGGCTCCACCCTGCTTTGATTAGGGATACCATATAAACCTGCCTGGTTCATCCCCTCCTTGCGAGTTTATTGTGCCTTGTGCCCTTACCCAAGCTACCTCTTCGTCTTTTGCTTCCTTGCCCAATTGATCATCAATTTGTCTACCAGACCCTGGCTATTCCTCTCGACTATGCTCCTGCTGAAATCCTCTGTGCTGTATTATCATTACAATGTACCAGACCCCAGCTGCCTCCTTGACCATGTTTCCCACCAGTGGTGGTTGCAACAAGGGACTCCAATCCTGCGCCTGATAGTGATTGCATCGGTTTATCACAAGATCTGTATGTTTGTGGAAGATATCATAGTAATGGTGTTCTCGCCTTTCCCCACATCAAAATCCCTAATCCACTGGCAGAACTGTTCAGGTTCGGGTCTATCTCTGGACTGAATATCAATAACGCAAAATCAAAAGCCTTTAATCTCATCCTACCGCTAAGACTAACTAATTCTTACGCATCTCCATATACCCAAAGTTATATTCCCCTCCTTCATAAGCTCAAGCTGCTCCTAGAAAGCTAGAACCACTACTATATCTCTTGGATAGGAAGAGTAAATTCTTTGAAGATGACACTCCTTCCTAAACTCCTATATTTCTTTAGAACTCTTCTACTTCATGTGCCAGGTCACATTTTGAAAACATTTCAACAAATGTCCCTTCATTATATTATTTTATATTTATCAGTTAGCTCTTCTCCACACTATTAATAATGCTCGGCTCTGGCTGTCCTTAGAGGCAACCAAAGTCTACCCACTCACTATAGATTCAATTCCTTGGACCCCACCAATACATGGACACACTATCACCAGCCCTTTTACAAAACACTCCCTTAAGATCTGGGACTCCATTAAATACTAGAATCATAGAATGGTAGAGTTGGAAGGAGCCTTCAGTGTCATCTTGTCCAACCCCCTGCTCAGTGCAGGATTCACGAAATCATCCTAAATAGATATTTGTCCAGCCTCTGTTTGAACACTTCCACTGAATGACAACTCACCACCTTGCATGGTAACTTGTTCCACTCATTGACTACCCTCACTGTTAAAAAGTTTTTTCTAATATCTAATTTGTGTCTCCTCCCTTTCCGTTTCATCCCATTGCTTCTACTCTTTCCTTGTGCAAATTAGAATTCTCTGCAGATGCCTCTGCACTGTGACAGCCCTTCAGATATTTGTAGACAGCTATTAAGTCTTCTATCAGCCTTCCTTTTTGCAAGCTAAACATTCCCAGATCCTTTAACTGTTCCTCATAGGACATGATTTGCAGACCACTCACCATCTTGGTAACTCTTCTCTGAACTTGCTCCAGTTTGTTGATGTCTTTTTTAAAGTGGGGTGCCCAGAACTGGACAAAGTATTCCAGATGAGGTCTGACTAAGGAAGAGTAGAGGGGATAATTACGTCACGTGATCTAGACACCATGCTTCTATTAATACATCCCAGAATTGTGTTTGCCTTTTTGGCTGCTGCATTACATTGTTGTCTCATCTTCAGTCTATGATCTATTAGTATAACCAAGTCTTTTTCACATGTGCTGCTGCTTAGCCCAATTCCTCCCATTCTGTATGTGATTTTTTTCATTTTTCTTGCCCAGATGTATGACTTTGCATTTCTCCTTGTTAAATACCATTCTGTTAGTCGCCGCCCACTGTTCAAGCTTTTCTACATATTTTTGAATATTCTCTCTCTCTTCCCTAGTGTTAGCTAGGCCTCCTAGCTTTGTGTCTTCGGCAAATTTGATCAGGTTCCCATCAATTCCCTCCTCCAAATCATTTATAAAAATGTTGAACAACACTGAGCCTAGGACAGAGCCTTGTGTTACCCCACTTGATACATTCTTCCACTTGGATGTGCAGTCATTTATGACTACTCTTTGAGTACGATCACTCATTCAGTTGTGAATTCACCTAACAGTTGCCTTGTCAATCCCATATTTGGTCATTTTTTCAATAAGTGTGGTATGAGATACTTTGTCAAATGCTTTACTAAAGTCAAGATATACAATATCCACTGCATATCCCTGATCAACCCAGACAGTGATTCTGTCATAGAAGGAAAATAGATTCATCTGGCATGACTTGTTAATGACTTCTTACACACCCATGCTGACTCTGGTTAATTAATTTATTTTTATCCAAGTACTTGCATACATGCCATTTGATAATTTGTTCAAAGTTATTTCCCGGTATAAAAGTCAGGTTCACAGGCCTATAGTTTCCTGGATTCATCTTCTTCCCTTTCTTGAAGATAGGGACAACATTTGCCATTTTCCAATCTTCTGGGACCTCTCCTGTTCTCCATGAACTTCCAAAGATTATGGCAGGTGGTTCAGCAATTACCTCCGCTGCTCCCTTTATTATCCTAGGATGCAATTCATCTGAACCTAGCTAAGTGTTCCCTCACCATCTCTCTGCATTCTTTTTTCCCCCAATAGCACTGGGAAGATCAGTTGATTTTACATCTTTCTGAGAGAAAACAGATACTAAATAGGAATTTAAAAGTTCAGCCTTCTTAACATCATTATTAACCAATTAATCATTTTCATCTTGTAAGCATCTAATAACATCTTTGACTTTTCTTTTGCTTTTGACATCCCCCCCCCCCCCCCCCCAAATCCTTTTTTATTGCTTTTGGCCAGTGTTTAAAGCCTCAATTCATTATTAGCTTTTCTGACACTTGCCCTACAGTTTCTGCAGACTGCATTATATTCTTCTTTAGATATTTCCCCCTCTTTCCATTTGATAAATATATTTTTCTTCGTTTTTAACATGTGTGCAAGTTCCGTGTTCATCCATCCTGGTTTCTTTAAATGCTTTCCATTCTTCCTTCTTTTAGGGATTGTTAACGATTGTGCTTTGAGAATGTCATTTCACAATATTTCCCAACCTTCTTGGACATCTCTGTCCTTAAGAACATGCATTGGATTCTTCCTACCCTCTTTCTGAGTTCATTAAAATCTGCCTTCCTGAAATCCAACCTTGAGGTCTAAGTTTTATCACGTCTTCCTCCTGTTTTTTTCCAGAATTCAAGGATAACATGATCACTGCCTCCTAAGGTCCCAGTTACCCTGTATATTTTTACCTGGCCTTTCACTTCCCTTTCCATAATGTTCTAGTTTGAAGCTCTCCTAATGAGTGAAGAAAGGCGCCCACCAAATATGTGCTTACTTGTTTTTGTAAGATGCAACCCATCTCTAGCAAGCAGTCCATCATATAGGCAATTTACTCCATGGTTAGCAATCCAAATCTTTGCTGACAGCACCATCGACGTAACAAGTTGTTCACCTCTAGAATCCTGTTCCATCTTCTTATTCCATGGCCATCCACTAGGAGGATGGATGAGAAGACCACCTGTGCTCCTAGTTCCTTCACCTTCTTTCCGAGGTCTTCAAAGTCTATGCAGATAGTTCCAAGGTCTTTTTTGCTCTGGAAACCTAAGCTCTCCCTATTTACTTCTCCTGCTATTTCTATGAAACCCGTTATTCTCTCCAGGCAATGATTCACCTCAATTCTTTAAAGCCTGGACCGACAATGGTCTCACTAAATATATCACTTGCTTTCAGGACAGGATGCTACCACGTTTCCCATGCTCCAGAGAATAATCTGCCATCCTCTGAAATTATACGATACCTACAATTAAAACACTGTATGTCCTTTTCTCTTAAAAATACAAAATCCCCTTTGATTTTAAGCCTTTTTGAATCCTATTGCCTCAAGTACCCACATGCCAAGGGCCTTATCTCACAAAGATATACTTTATACTTGTTTATTCATCATATTGTATACAATTAACATATGTATCATGCTGGGAAAAAGATATAGGTAGTGCCCTTTCAAATAGTATAAAGTATGGAAGAGCAGCACTCCAGGGATTTTCAATGAAGTAAAAATCTTTATTTCCCCACAGAAACAACGTTTCAACTCTCTACTGAGAGTCTTTGTCAAGTCCTAATACATACATGTACACGCCCACTTTAAATACCCCCCATGGCTCCACCTTCACCAATCACAATTCCCGTTACACAATACATTTAAAAACAATGCATTAACATTGGGTGTATACATCTCCTACCCCAGGTGCAGAATATATAATCACAAGAAGAGTGTGCGTGTCATGCTGAGCGTCTCTTCCTCCGTTGCCGGTCCGGTCGCAGCCCTCCTACGTCAGCACTCCCGCTAAGGATCTCGCGAGATGACTATGGAATTCCCCACTAAGACGTCACAGTCGTCTGTTGGAGCCCTCCCGCTGGGGATCTCGCGAGACTACCGCGGGATTCCTCTTCATAATGTCACAATCAGCTGTTCAAAGCGAAACATACATGGCAAGGAGCCCGCTGCGATCATCACCTGCCTTAACCCAGTACGTTACCGATAACCCACACATGTTGTCGGCACCGTACTGTATGCGCATGCGCATCCAACCTGTTCATGGTATATATCCATAATATTAAAACGCACATCACTGATGGAGCCCAATCGCATTACACATCAGACATATCTAACTGCTACTGAAGTCTATTTAAGGACACTACCACATGCCTCTAACTCAGAAGCGACATAGATCTATTGCAACGAGAGCGCGTCGCAAATAGAGCATAAATAAATTATGTGACCAACTTCCCGCATGCAAATGGAAATGCGGCTGTTCAGGTCCAAAAACAAAGATTACTACAGCATCCATTCAAAAATGCTGCAATGCATACCAGGTTAATAGCCAGATCATCTAGAGAGGAATACTATGTACTATTAACATCACCTTTGTTCCAAAACATAAGAATATTGTCCAAGATTAATAAACCATATCATATCCATTCACCACACATAGTTACCGTCTCTAGATCACATTTGACAGCTGAAGGACAGAGGTATAACCAGTCCGAAAAAGCACGACACCACACAGTTATTTCAAATGCTCAATTATATATTTTATTAATTTAATCAATTTAATCTTTTATAACGCACGGGATAGGCAGGTAGTGCCCTTTCAGATGAGGACTGGACCTGGATCTGAAAACCTACCAATAGGAATGCCCATAACATACTAAGGCTGGAAACATTGTTTAAAGTTTTACTATATTGGTACTTAGTTCCCACCCAAATAGCTCATGCAGTGCCAAGCTACTCCCCAATCTTCTTTCACGGTTGTTCATCCCCAGGTAACACACTTCACATTTGGTGGTCCTGTCCTAGGGTTTAGAGACTCTGGATCAGAGTCTACTCATTAATATACACAATAATCAACTGCAATATACATAAGAATCCCTGGGAGGCCATATTGAATAAGCATATTGAGAACCTATACTCAAGTATCTTTATTCTTCCTAGATACAAAAGAAATCATCGCCCTATTTGTGGAAAAAGGCTTCCCTGGATTTCTTGGTAGTAAAATGCCGAATGGATTGGTATTTAATAGAGATGAGCGAACACCAAAATGTTCGGGTGTTCGTTATTCGGAACGAACTTCCCGCGATGCTCGAGGGTTCCTTTCGAACAACGAACCCCATTGAAGTCAATGGGCGACCAGAGCATTTTTGTATTTCGCCGATGCTCGCTAAGGTTTTCATGTGTGAAAATCTGGGCAATTCAAGAAAGTGATGGGAATGACACAGAAACGGATAGGGCAGGCGAGGGGCTACATGTTGGGCTGCATCTCAAGTTCACAGGTCCCACTATTAAGCCACAATACCGGCAAGAGTGGGCCCCCCCCCCTCCCAACAACTTTTACTTCTGAAAAGCCCTCATTAGCATGGCATACCTTTGCTAAGCACCACACTAGCTACAACAAAGCACAATCACTGCCTGGATGACACTCCGCTGCCACTTCTCCTGGGTTACATGCTGACCAACCGCCCCCCCTCCCCCCCACAGCGCACACCAAAGTGTCCCTGCGCAGCCTTCAGCTGCCCTCATGCCACGCCACACTCATGTCTATTTAGAAGTGCGTCTGCCATGAGGAGGAACCGCAGGCACACACTGCAGAGGGTTGGCATGGCTAGGCAGCGGCCCTCTTTAAAAGGGGCGGGGCGATAGCCCACAATGCTGTACAGAAGCAATGAGAAATAGAATCCTGTGCCACCGCCATCAGGAGCTGCACACGTGGGCATAGCAATGGGGAACCTATGTGCCACACACTATTCATTCTGTCAAGGTGTCTGCATGCCCCAGTCAGACTGGTAATATGTACCTTAACAGTAACCGCGTTGGTGGTAATGTGGTGGTGACTGAGGACCTAGTAGCACGGTTGTATTTTGTTGGTTTTCGGAATGCGGCCAGGATTAAGTGGGCCGTGGCGGGGGGATGGTGTGGGGGCTCTCGTTGTGTCGGTAAAGGTGAAATTCTTGGACTGCCACCAGACGAACCAATGCAAAGACATTTGCCAAGAATGTTTTCCCCGTTGGAGGAGGAGGGGGATGTTTTTGAGGCACTACGTGTCCTCTCCACGTGTCCGTGGTTATATGCACCTTTACAGTAACCGCGTTGGTGGTAATGTGGTGGTGACTGCGGACCTAGTAGCACGGTTGTATTTTGTTGGTTTTCGGAATGCGGCCAGGATTAAGTGGGCCGTGGCGGGGGGATGGTGTGGGGGCTCTCGTTGTGTCGGTAAAGGTGAAATTCTTGGACTGCCACCAGACGAACCAATGCAAAGACATTTGCCAAGAATGTTTTCCCTGTTGGAGGAGGAGGGGGATGTTTTTGAGGCACTACGTGTCCTCTCCACGTGTCCGTGGTTATATGCACCTTTACAGTAACCGCGTTGGTGGTAATGTGGTGGTGACTGCGGACCTAGTAGCACGGTTGTATTTTGTTGGTTTTCGGAATGCGGCCAGGATTAAGTGGGCCGTGGCGGGGGGATGGTGTGGGGGCTCTCGTTGTGTCGGTAAAGGTGAAATTCTTGGACTGCCACCAGACGAACCAATGCAAAGACATTTGCCAAGAATGTTTTCCCTGTTGGAGGAGGAGGGGGATGTTTTTGAGGCACTACGTGTCCTCTCCACGTGTCCGTGGTTATATGCACCTTTACAGTAACCGCGTTGGTGGGAAATGGCCTCGCCGCCATCATGTCTTTGGGAAGCCTCTGTTTCCACACCCCAGAGACATACCATTAGCAGTGGTATAGGCAGAGGCCAGAATTCGTAACATTTCAGCCGTAGCATTAGGACAGGCCCCACTAACATATCACTAGCAGCAGTATAGCGGGAGCGCAGTCTTCGTTCCATGTCAGCAATAGTAGCACTCAAGACAGGCCCCAGTAACAATTCCGAAGCAGCAGTATAGCGGGAGCGCAGTCTTCGTTCCATGTCAGCAATAGTAGCACTCAAGACAGGCCCCAGTAACAATTCCGAAGCAGCAGTATAGCGGGAGCGCAGTCTTCGTTCCATGTCAGCAATAGTAGCACTCAAGACAGGCCCCAGTAACAATTCCGAAGCAGCAGTATAGCGGGAGCGCAGTCTTCGTTCCATGTCAGCAATAGTAGCACTCAAGACAGGCCCCAGTAACAATTCCGAAGCAGCAGTATAGCGGGAGCGCAGTCTTCGTTCCATGTCAGCAATAGTAGCACTCAAGACAGGCCCCAGTAACAATTCCGAAGCAGCAGTATAGCGGGAGCGCAGTCTTAGTTCCATTTCAGTAGCCTTAGTATAGCCAAGGCCCAAGTTACATTTATGTAGCTAAAGTGTAGGCCAACCCCACACACCTTTCTGTACCATGAGTGCAGGCGAAGAACATACAAATTGCTATGATTACACTGTAGGTGAGGGCCCCAAAAATTTGGTGTACCAACAGTACTAATGTACCTCAGTAAAAATTGGCCATGCCCAACCAAGATGGCAGGTGAATCGCTTTGGTTAATGTGGCTTAAGTGGTAACTAGGCCTGGAGGCAGCCCAGTGTAACGAAAAATTGGTTCAAGTTAAAGTTCCAACGCTTTTAAGCGCATTGAAACTTATATAAAAAATTGTTCAGAAAAATTATTTGAGTGAGCCTTGTGGCCCTAAGAAAAATTGCCCGTTCAGCGTGATTACGTGAGGTTTCAGGAGGAGGAGCAGGAGGAGGAGGAGGAATATTAGACACAGATTGATGAAGCAGAAATGTCCCCGTTTTGGATGGTGAGAGAGAACGTAGCTTCCATCCGCGGGTGCAGCCTACGTATTGCTTACGTATTGCTGCTGTCCGCTGGTGGAGAACAGAAGTCTGGGGAAATCCAGCCTTTGTTCATCTTGATGAGTGTTAGCCTGTCGGCACTGTCGGTTGACAAGCGGCTACGCTTATCTGTGATGATTCCCCCAGCCGCACTAAACACCCTCTCCGACAAGACGCTAGCCGCAGGACAAGCAAGCACCTCCAGGGCATACAGCGCTAGTTCAGGCCACGTGTCCAGCTTCGACACCCAGTAGCTGTAGGTGGCAGAGGCGTCACGGAGAACGGTCGTGCGATCCGCTACGTACTCCCTCACCATCCTTTTACAGTGCTCCCGCCGACTCAGCCGTGACTGGGGAGCGGTGATACAGTCTTGGTGGGGAGCCATAAAGCTGGCCAGGCCCTTAAAGACTGTTGCACTGCCTGGGATGTACATGCTGCTCGATCTACGCACATCCCCTGCTACCTTGCCCTCGGTACTGCGCCTTCTGCCACTAGCGCTGTCGGCTGGGAATTTTACCATCAGCTTGTCCGCAAGGGTCCTGTGGTATAGCAACACTCTCGAACCCCTTTCCTCTTCGGGAATCAGAGTGGGCAGGTTCTCCTTATACCGTGGATCGAGCAGTGTGTACACCCAGTAATCCGTCGTGGCCAGAATGCGTGCAACGCGAGGGTCACGAGAAAGGCATCCTAACATGAAGTCAGCCATGTGTGCCAGGGTACCTGTACGCAACACATGGCTGTCTTCACTAGGAAGATCACTTTCAGGATCCTCCTCCTCCTCCTCCTCCTCCTCAGGCCATACACGCTGAAAGGATGACAGGCAATCAGCCGGTGTACCGTCAGCAGCGGCCCAAGCTGTCTCTTCCCCCTCCTCCTCATCCTCCTCATGCTCCTCCTCCTCCTCCTGTACGCGCTGAGAAATAGACAGGAGGGTGCCCTGACTATCCAGCGGCATACTGTCTTCCCCCGCCCCCGTTTCCGAGCGCAAAGCAGCTGCCTTTATGGTTTGCAGGGAATTTCTCAAGATGCATAGCAGAGGAATGGTGACGCTAATGATTGTAGCATCGCCGCTCACCACCTGGGTAGACTCCTCAAAATTACCAAGGACATGGCAGATGTCTGCCAACCAGGCCCACTCTTCTGAAAGGAATTGAGGAGGCTGACTCCCACTGCGCCGCCCATGTTGGAGTTGGTATTCGACTATAGCTCTACGTTGTTCATAGAGCCTGGCCAACATGTGGAGCGTAGAGTTCCACCGTGTGGGCACGTCGCACAGCAGTCGGTGCACTGGCAGCTTAAAGTGATGTTGCAGGGTGCGCAGGGTGGCAGCGTCCGTGTGGGACTTGCGAAAATGTGCGCAGAGCCGGCGCGCCTTTACGAGCAGGTCTGACAAGCGTGGGTAGCTTTTCAGAAAGCGCTGAACCACCAAATTAAAGACGTGGGCCAGGCATGGCACGTGCGTGAGGCTGCCGAGCTGCAGAGCCGCCACCAGGTTACGGCCGTTGTCACACACGACCATGCCCGGTTGGAGGCTCAGCGGCGCAAGCCAGCGGTCGGTCTGCTCTGTCAGACCCTGCAGCAGTTCGTGGGCCGTGTGCCTCTTATCGCCTAAGCTGAGTAGTTTCAGCACGGCCTGCTGACGCTTGCCCACCGCTGTGCTGCCACACCGCGCGACACCGACTGCTGGCGACATGCTGCTGCTAACACATCTTGATTGCGAGACAGAGGAGGAGGAGGAGGAGGAGGGTGCTTTAGTGGAGGAAGCATACACCTCCGCAGATACCACCACAGAGCTGGGGCCCGCAATTCTGGGGGTGGGTAGGACGTGAGCGGTCCCGGGCTCTGACTCTGTCCCAGCCTCCACTAAATTCACCCAATGTGCCGTCAGGGAGATGTAGTGGCCCTGCCCGCCTGTGCTTGTCCACGTGTCCGTAGTTAAGTGGACCGTGGCAGTAACCGCATTGGTGAGGGCGCGTACAATGTTGCGGGAGACGTGGTCGTGCAGGGCTGGGACGGCACATCGGGAAAAGTAGTGGCGACTGGGAACTGAGTAGCGCGGGGCCGCCGCCTCCATGATACTTTTGAAGGACTCCGTTTCCACAACCCTATACGGCAGCATCTCAAGGCTGATGAATTTTGCTATGCGGACGGTTAACGTTTGAGCGTGCGGGTGCGTGGCGGCGTACTTGCGCTTGCGCTCCAACAGTTGCGCAAGCGACGGCTGGACGGTGCGCTGAGCTACACTGCTGGATGGGGCCGAAGACAGCGGAGGTGAGGGTGTGGGTGCAGGCCAGGAGACGGTAGTGCCTGTGTCCTGAGAGGGGGGTTGCATCTCAGTGGCAGGTTGGGGCACAGGGGGAGAGGCAGGGGTGCAAACCGGAGGCGCTGAACGGCCTTCGTCCCACCTTGCGGGGTGCTTGGCCATCATATGTCTGCGCATGGTGGTGGTGGTGAGGTTGTTGGTGTTGGCTCCCCGGCTGAGCTTTGCGCGACAAAGGTTGCACACCACTGTTCGTCGGTCGTCAGGCGTCTCTGTGAAAAACTGCCAGACCTTAGAGCACCTCGGCCTCTGCAGGGTGGCATGGCGCGAGGGGGCCCTTTGGGAAACAGTTGGTGGATTATTCGGTCTGGCCCTGCCTCTACCCCTGGCCACCGCACTGCCTCTTGCAACCTGCCCTGCTGATGCCCTTGACTCCCCCTCTGAAGACCTGTCCTCCTGAGTAAGCGTTGCACACCAGGTGGGGTCAGTCACCTCATCGTCCTGCTGCTCTTCCTCCGAATCCTCTGTGCGCTGCTCCCTCGGACTTACTGCCCTTACTACTACCTCACTGCAAGACAACTGTGTCTGATCGTCATCGTCCTCCTCACCCACAGAAAGTTGTTGAGACAGTTGGCGGAAGTCCCCAGCCTCTTCCCCCGGACCCCGGGAACTTTCGAATGGTTGGGCATCAGTGACGATAAACTCCTCTGGTGGGAGAGGAACCGCTGCTGCCCAATCTAAGCAGGGGCCCGAGAACAGTTCCTGGGAGTGCTCCCGCTCCTGAGCAGGTGTTATTGTAGTGGAGTGAGGAGGCTGGGAGGAAGGAGGAGCAGCAGACAGAGGATTCGGATTGGCAGCAGTGGACGGCGCAGAACTGCGGGTAGACGATAGGTTGCTCGAAGCACTTTCTGCCATCCAGGACAGGACCTGCTCACACTGCTCATTTTCTAATAACCGTCTCCCGCGTGGACCCATTAATTGGGCGATGAATGTGGGGACGCCAGAAACGTGCCTCTCTCCTAATCGCGCAGCAGTCGGCTGCGACACACCTGGATCAGGAGCTTGGCCTGTGCCCACACCCTGACTTGGCCCTCCGCGTCCTCGGCCGCGTCCACGTCCTCTAGGCCTACCCCTACCCCTCAGCATGCTGTATTACCAGTGATTTGATTTCACAGGCAGGAAATAAATTGGCGCAAGACTGCAGGCCAAATATAATTTTTTCCCTTTTTTGAAAACGAAAGGCCCCACTGCCTCTAGTGAATGAATAATCTAAGTTTAATAACTGTGCTGTGTCCCTGCTAATGTGTCACAGAACGTGAGGGTAGCAGAGTTATTAACTGTGGCAGAGCAGGTATTTTTTTTCCCAATTAAGGAAAGCAAATGGCGAAGCCAGGAGTAAAACGTAGCTGGGTGCGTATGATTTTTAAAGGTGTCACACGCAGCCGACACGTGTCCACCGCCCTTAGGACGGACAGAGGCCGGACAAATAGAATTATTTTCCGTTTTTTGGCACCAAAAGGCAGCACTGCGTATATTCTATGAACATGAGAAGTTTAATAACTGTGCTGTGTCCCTGCTAATGTGTCACAGAACGTGAGGGTAGCAGAGTTATTAACTGTGGCAGAGCAGGTATTTTTTTTCCCAATTAAGGAAAGCAAATGGCGAAGCCAGGAGTAAAACGTAGCTGGGTGCGTATGATTTTTAAAGGTGTCACACGCAGCCGACACGTGTCCACCGCCCTTAGGACGGACAGAGGCCGGACAAATAGAATTATTTTCCGTTTTTTGGCACCAAAAGGCAGCACTGCGTATATTCTATGAACATGAGAAGTTTAATAACTGTGCTGTGTGCCTGCTAATGTGTCACAGAACGTGAGGGTAGCAGAGTTATTAACTGTGGCAGAGCAGGTATTTTTTTTCCCAATTAAGGAAAGCAAATGGCGAAGCCAGGAGTAAAACGTAGCTGGGTGCGTATGATTTTTAAAGGTGTCACACGCAGCCGACACGTGTCCACCGCCCTTAGGACGGACAGAGGCCGGACAAATAGAATTATTTTCACTTGTTTTACAAGCAAAAGGCAGCACTGCGTATATTCTATGAATAATAACTGTGTTGTGGCCCTGCCTATACAATTCTTTCCCTGCAGTATCAATGGAGGGTGCAATGCTCTGCAGAAGCGATTTTGAGAAGCAAAAAAAAATGCAGCACAGCTAACAGCAGCCTGGACAGTACTGCACACGGATAAATATGGCCCTAGAAAGGACCGTTGAGGTTCTTGAAGGCTACACTCACTCCTAACACTCTCCCTGCCTATGCAGCACTTCTGTCCCTAATGCCAGGTGCAACGGTCTGCAGAGGCGATTTTGAGGAAAAAAAAATTGCCACTGCTAACAGCAGCCAACACACAGCTATCAGTGGCCCTAATAAGGACCTTTGGGGGGTCTTGAAGCCTACACTAACTACCAATTCTTTCCCTACAGCAGCTCCGGTACAAACAGCACTGTCCCTCATCTAACTCACACGGCATCTGAGGCGAACCGCGGGAGGGGCCGACTTTTATGTTCGGGTGACACCTGATCTTCCCAGCCACTCACAGCAGGGGGGTGGTATAGGGCTTGAACGTCACAGGGGGAAGTTGTAATGCCTTCCCTGTCTTTCAATTGGCCAGAAAAGCGCGCTAACGTCTCAGGGAAGGAAGTGAAAATAACCAGAACACCGCATGGTGTTCGTTACGAATAACGAACATCCCGAACACCCTAATATTCGCACGAATATCAAGCTCGGAAGAACACGTTCGCTCATCTCTAGTATTTAATAAAAAATTGACATCAATAGTCGAAGATAGACACAAAGGTTTTTAGAAAATTTGGACTGCATAGATAAACTATGCCTTTCCTTCCCAAAATAGTGGTCCCCTAAACACTGTATAAGTTGCCATTTAAAAACACAACCACATAGCCTTGTACTCATTCTCCAGACACTAACCAACCCCTCAAGACAGGACACTTATGGAATTTTCATTTTACTAATTTCCTATACTGTTTGATTACACATTATGTTGTACTTAGCATATACCTCTTTATTATAAATCTCAAAATGTAATAACAATTTTTGCTAAAAAAAAGAAAGAGGACTTGTACTTTCACTTCAGAGCACTCCAGCTCCGTCGGCCGTTTTTTCAGCTTCTTCCAGCAGCTAAAGATGCTGTATATATTCCCAGAGAGCACCATATGGGACCATCTTCAGCTGCCAGACGGAGCCGATAATGGCCCATGCAGCAGAAGCGCTCTGAAGTGAAAGTGCAGGTACTCTTTAAAGGGATTTTCCTATTGCTTAAAATTGCTTCACAATCTTTACCATTGTTCAGGTTATACTTGGAGCTGTAGTTTCACATAGTAAAAATGTCTACAACACACGATAGATTACTAATAATGCCTTCAAAAAGACCACTCCCATTTCTGTAGAGACTTGCAGCTCAAGTATCACCCTGTGAAAGGCTGTTCTAGATTCACATCTCTGGAACTTTACGCCTCAGATTATTGATGCCTGCTATATTGCGATGATTACATTTGTTAAATGCATTTAGTTTTGTATCTGACATACCCGTTCCTGAAACAATGTTTCATTCTTAATCCACAAATCCCAGAGATAGGGGTTAGTTACACTGACAAATCCTATGTAACTGCATGTGCCATTTGATGAAAGGTTGGTCAAATTGTGTTCATCTTCATCAATATAAACATCTGTAAAGAAACAAAAGATTATATGAAACCTGGCTATATCTTGTACTAATATGACTACTTTGGAGTCTAGTTTACATTACAAAATACTTTAAATTTAAAAACAAATTAGCAAATGTAATAACCCGCTTTCAGTTTGTGTGGTTAAAATTAAAATACTGTGGGATGCATGAGAGGTGCATAATAGAGATGAGTGAGCATGTTCGTCCGAGCTTGAAAGTACTCGAAAGTACTCATTACTCGAGTGAGTACCACGCAATGCTCGGGTGCCCAAGAAAATTTCACCCTCTCCTGCCCACATGTTTATTTTTTGCTAAAGTGTATGCAAAATAGTATTTTGCATACACTTTAGCAAAAAATAGACAGTGTAAAATGACTACAGTCTTGTTAAATAGTTCAGATGGACAGGACAAACACTAAATTGTTTTCAATGGAGCCGCAGCTGCCGCCGGCCGCTCCATTGCAGACGATGGTCTGCCGACACCCCTGAATTGTTTTTCATGGAAGGGCTTTACATATAAGCCCTTCCCTGTAAAACAATAATTTTAGTGTAAAAAAAACAAAAAAAAAACTTACCTCTCCTCTCCGCCACTGCCGTGACCCCCGTGGGGATGCAGAACACATCCCTAACACATTAGGGAGGACAGAAACCTCCCGTGGAGCAGAAGGGCAAAACCTCGCTTGATCTTGATTTTCAGTATGTGACTTCATCATCCACTCCTACTGACCGGAAGTGACGTCAGACGCCAGGAGCAGCGGCACGAGACGGAGGCATGAGCGAGGGGCTGAAGGGGACAGCGGAGCAGCTCAGCAGCTGATACCGGCGCCGAAGCAGGTGCGGGGGAAGCAAGGAGAGACCGGAGCGCAGTAGCCGGCGCCAAGAGGCCACCAAGAGTCCAGCGCCAGCAGTAGCAGAGGGGACCAGAACGGAGCAGCTGAGACAGGAGTGCAGAGTGAGCGGCCGCCGGGACAGCGGGTGACGTCACCAGGAGGAGCGGAGGAGTGGAGGAGCTGATAAGTATCTTCTGTGTGTGTTTGTGAGCTAAGTGTGTGTTTTCTGTGTATCTGGTTAGTTGTGTCTTCTGTGTGTGTGTGTGTCTGGGGGTCTAAGTGTTTGTGAGGAGGAAAAAAAATAAATTAAAAAAAATTGTGACCGGTTGCGCATAAGTATCAGCGGGTAAGAGGGGGCGCGCGAGCGGCAGCGTGTGAGTGGTTGCACAGAGGCAGCAGCGTGTAAGTGGTTGCACAGAGGCAGCAGCGTGTGAGGGGTTGCACAGAGGCAGCAGCGTGTGAGGGGTTGCACAGAGGCAGCAGCGTGTGAGGGGTTGCACAGAGGCAGCAGCGGGTGAGGGGTCACAGCAGCGGGTGAGGGGTCGCAGCAGCGGGTCAGCGGTCGCAGCAGGGGGTCAGCGGTCGCAGCAGCGGGTCAGCGGTTGCAGCAGCGGGTCAGCGGTTGCAGCAGCGGGTCAGCGGTTGCAACAGCCGATCGAGGGTGCATACTGTTGCGCAAGATGCGTGCACGTCGCACATTTAGAAGCCCAAATTCTGGATCTAAATCAGCAACTGGCAACACTGAGAGCCATTGACATCATGGAAAGGAGTTTGGTGCTCACTGAGCAGACACTCGCTGGGGTAGAGGTGGGGGCAGACGGTAGTACGGAAGTGCAGGGGGAGCAGGCAGTCAGCTGGGTGTCAGATAGAAGGAGGCGTAGAGGGAATAGATCCAGGGAGGCTGGTCCTGAACTGGCACAACCCAACATGTCTGCAACGTTGGCAGATGAGGGCGATGCCATTACAGAGCCAGCACCGCTGCAGCACGACATGCCCTCTGAACGCCAGGGGGATGACTGCTCCAGTGAGACGGGGACGGGGAGTGCAGGGCAGGCTAGACAGGTTCTAGTGGTGGGGGACTCAATTATTAGGGGGACAGAGAGGGCAATCTGCCATAAAGACCGGGATCGTCGAATGGTGTGTTGTCTTCCTGGCGCTCGAGTTTGACACATCGCGGATCGGATTGACAGATTACTGGGAGGGGCTGGTGAGGATCCAGCGGTCATGGTGCACATTGGCACCAATGAACAAGTTAGAGGTCAATGGAGGGCCCTCAAAAATGATTTCAGGGACCTAGGGTCCAAGCTCAGGGCGAGGACCTCCAGGGTAGTTTTCTCGGAAATACTACCTGTACCTAAAGCCACGCTAGAAAGGCAGCAGGATCTTAGGGAGGTAAACAAGTGGCTTCGGAGTTGGTGTAAGAAGGAGGGATTTGGGTTCCTGGAGAACTGGGCTGACTTTGCTGTCGGCTACAGGCTCTACCGTAGGGAC